>NC_089851.1:46732811-47050977 GCF_036373705.1 Amia ocellicauda | reverse complement strand
AACAGTACAATTAATCAAACACTTGAAACCAAGTCAGTTCTGACCTTAAACAAAATGAAATGATGTAAAATTGCATTTGTATGCATATGTAATGCAGATGAGCACATCAAACTTTACAGAATGAAGATATTGCACAACCATCAAAAGCAAGCTTCTCTCAGCCTCATATGCTCCCAAAGTATACTAAAGGTAAATCTAAGTCAATGGTGAAGAGTTTACATGTGTATTTCCAAGTAAACATTACAATTCATCACACTCTTGAAACCAAGTCAGTGCAGACCTGAAACAACAACAAATGATGTAAAATTGCTATTGTAAGCATATGTAATGCAGTTGGGCACATGTATTTTCAGAATGAAGATATAGCAAAACCATCCAAATCAAGCTTCGCTCAGCCTGATATACGCCCACAATATAATTAAGGGCATTCTCTGTTTTAGGTGAAGAGTTTACATGTGTATTTGCAAGTATACATTACAATTCATCAAACTCTTGAAACCAAGTCAGTTCTGACCTGAAACAACATGAAATGTTGTAAAATTGCATTTGTAAGCATATGTAATGCAGATGAGCACATAAAACTTTACAGAATGAAGTTATTGCAAAACCATCCAAAGCAAGCTTCTCTCAGCCTGATATGCCCACACACTACACTTAAGGACATTCTCTGTCTTAGGTGAAGAGTTTACATGTGAATTTCGAAGAAAACATTACAATTTATCAAACACTTGAAACCAAGTCAGTTCTGACCTGAAACAACATAAAATGTTGTAAAACTGCATTTGTAAGCATATGTATTGCAGATGAGCACATCAAGCTTTACAGAATGTAGATATTGCACAACCATCAGAAGCATGCTTCTCTCAGCCTCATATGCTCCCAAAGTATACTAAAGGTAAATCTCAGTCATTGGTGAAGAGTTTACATGTGTATTTCCAAGTAAGCATTACAATTCATAAAACGCTTGAAACCAAGTCAGTTCTGACCTGAAACAACATGAAATGTTGTAAAATTGCATTTGGAAGCATATGTAATGCAGTTGAGCACATCAAACTTTACAGAATGAAGTTATTGCAAAAACATCAAAAGCAAGCTTCTCTCAGCCTGACATGCCCCCAACGCTACACTTAAGGGCATTCTCTGTCATAGGTGCAGAGTTTACATGAGTATTTGTAAGTAAACATTACAATTCATCACACTCTTGAAACCAAGTCAGTGCAGACCTGAAACAACAACAAATGATGTAAAATTGCATTTGTAAGCATATGTAATCCAGTTGGGCACATGTAACTTCAGAATGAAGATATAGCAAAACCATCCAAATCAAGCTTCTCTCAGCCTGACATACGCCCACAATATAATTAAGGGCATTCTCTGTCTTAGGTGAAGAGTTTACATGTGTATTTCCAAGTAAACAGTACAATTCATCAAACACTTGAAACCAAGTCATTTCTGACCTTAAACAAAATGAAATGTTGTAAAATTGCATTTGTATGCATATGTAATGCAGATGAGCACATCAAGCTTTACAGAATGAAGATATTGCAAAACTATCAAAAGCAAGCTTCTCTCAGCCTCATATGCTCCCAAAGTATACTAAAGGTAAATCTAAGTCATTGGTGAAGAGTTTACATGTGTATTTCCAAGTAAACATTACAATTCATCACACTCTTGATACCAAGTCAGCGCAGACCTGAAACTACAACAAAAGTTGTAAAATTGCTATTGTAAGCATATGTAATGCAGTTGGGCACATGTATTTTCAGAATGAAGATATAGCAAAACCATCCAAATCAAGCTTCGCTCAGAATGATATACGCCCACAATATAATTAAGGGCATTCTCTGTCTTAGGTGAAGAGTTTACATGTGCAAAATTGCATTCAGGTCAGAACTGACTTGGTTTCAAGCGTTTTATGAATTGTAATGTTCTGACATTAGTCAGTTCTGACCTGAAACAACATGAAATGTTGTAACATTGCATTTGTAAGCATATGTAATGCAGTTGAGCACATCAAACTTTACAGAATGAAGTTATTGCAAAAACATCAAAAGCAAGCTTCTCTCAGCCTGACATGCCCCCAACGCTACACTTAAGGGCATTCTCTGTCATAGGTGCAGAATTTTCATGAGTATTTGTAAGTAAACATTACAATTCATCACACTCTTGAAACCAAGTCAGTTCTGACCTGAAACAACAACAAATGATGTAAAATTGCTATTGGATGCATATGTAATCCAGTTGGGCACATGTAACTTCAGAATGAAGATATAGCAAAACCATCCAAATCAAGCTTCTCTCAGCCTGACATACGCCCACAATATAATTAAGGGCATTCTCTGTCTTAGGTGAAGAGTTTACATATGAATTTCGAAGTAAACATTACAATTCATCAAACACTTGAAATCAAGTCAGTTCTGACCTTAAACAACATGAAATGTTGTAAAATTGCATTTGTAAGCATATGTAAAGCAGATAAGCACATTAAGCTTTACAGAATGAAGATATTGCACAACCATCAAAAGTAAGCTTCTCTCAGCCTCATTTGCTCCCAAAGTATAGTAAAGGTAAATCTCAGTCATTGGTGAAGAGTTTACATGTGTATTTCCAAGTAAGCATTACAATTCATCACACTTTTAAAAACAAGTCAGTTCTGACCTGAAACAACATGATATGTTGTAACATTGCATTTGTAAGCATATTTAATCCAATTGGGCAAATGTAACTTCAGAATGAAGATATAGCAAAACCATCCAAATCAAGCATCTCTCAGCCTGATATACGCCCACAATATATTTAAGTGCATTCTCTGTCTTAGGTGAAGAGTTTACATGTGTATTTGCAAGTTAACATTACAATTCATCAAAAGATTGAAACCAAGTCAGTTCTGACCTGAAACAACATGAAATTTTTGTAAAATTGCATTTGTAAGCATATGTAATTGAGCACATCAAACTTTACAGAATGAAGTTATTGCAAAAACATCAAAAGCAACCTTCTCTCAGCCTGATATGCCCCCAAACAACATGAAATGTTGTAAAATTGCATTTGTAAGCATATGTAATGCAGTTGAGCACATCTAACTTTACAGAATGAAGATATTGCAAAACCATCCAAATCAAGCTTCTCTCAGCTTGATATGCTTCCACACCATACATAAGGGCATTCTCTATCATAGGTGAAGAGTTTACATGTGTATTTGCAAGTTTACATTACAATTCATCAAACTCTTGAAACCAAGTCAGTTCTGACCTGAAACAACATGAAATGTTGTAAAATTGCATTTGTAAGCATATGTAATGCAGTTGAGCACATCTAACTTTACAGAATGAAGATATTGCAAAAGCATCCAAATCAAGCTTCTCTCAGCTTGATATGCTTCCACACCATACATAAGGGCATTCTCTATCATAGGTGAAGAGTTTACATGTGTATTTGCAAGTTTACATTACAATTCATCAAACTCTTGAAACCAAGTCAGTTCTGACCTGAAACAACATGAAATGTTGTAAAATTGCATTTGTAAACCATCCAAATCAAGCTTTTCTCAGCTTGATATTCTTCCACACCATACATAAGGGCATTCTCTATCATAGGTGAAGAGTTTACATGTGTATTTGCAAGTTTACATTACAATTCATCAAACTCTTGAAACCAAGTCAGTTCTGACCTGAAACAACATGAAATGTTGTAAAATTGCATTTGTAAGCATATGTAATGCAGTTGAGCACATCTAACTTTACAGAATGAAGATATTGCAAAACCATCCAAATCAAGCTTCTCTCAGCTTGATATGCTTCCACACCATACATAAGGGCATTCTCTATCATAGGTGAAGAGTTTACATGTGTATTTGCAAGTTTACATTACAATTCATCAACCTCTTGAAACCAAGTCAGTTCTGACCTGAAACAACATGAAATGTTGTAAAATTGCATTTTGTAAGCATATGTAATGCAGTTGAGCACATCTAACTTTACAGAATGAAGATATTGCAAAAGCATCCAAATCAAGCTTCTCTCAGCTTGATATGCTTCCACACCATACATAAGGGCATTGTCTATCATAGGTGAAGAGTTTACATGTGTATTTGCAAGTTTACATTACAATTCATCAAACTCTTGAAACCAAGTCAGTTCTGACCTGAAACAACATGAAATGTTGTAAAATTGCATTTGTAAGCATATGTAATGCAGTTGAGCACAACTAACTTTACAGAATGAAGATATTGCAAAAGAATCCAAATCAAGCTTCTCTCAGCTTGATATGCTTCCACACCATACATAAGGGCATTCTCTATCATAGGTGAAGAGTTTACATGTGTATTTGCAAGTTTACATTACAATTCATCAAACTCTTGAAACCAAGTCAGTTCTGACCTGAAACAACATGAAATGTTGTAAAATTGCATTTGTAAGCATATGTAATGCAGTTGGGCACATCTAACTTTACAGAATAAAGATATTGCAAAACCATCCAAATCAAGCTTCTCTCAGCTTGATATGCTTCCACACCATACATAAGGGCATTCTCTATCATAGGTGAAGAGTTTACATGTGTATTTGCAAGTTTACATTACAATTCATCAACCTCTTGAAACCAAGTCAGTTCTGACCTGAAACAACATGAAATGTTGTAAAATTGCATTTGTAAGCATATGTAATGCAGTTGAGCACATCTAACTTTACAGAATGAAGATATTGCAAAACCATCCAAATCAAGCTTCTCTCAGCTTGATATGCTTCCACACCATACATAAGGGCATTCTCTATCATAGGTGAAGAGTTTACATGTGTATTTGCAAGTTTACATTACAATTCATCAAACTCTTGAAACCAAGTCAGTTCTGACCTGAACATGAAATGTTGTAAAATTGCAGTTGTAAACCATCCAAATCAAGCTTCTCTCAGCTTGATATGCTTCCACACCATACATAAGGGCATTCTCTATCATAGGTGAAGAGTTTACATGTGTATTTGCAAGTTTACATTACAATTCATCAAACTCTTGAAACCAAGTCAGTTCTGACCTGAAACAACATGAAATGTTGTAAAATTGCATTTGTAAGCATATGTAATGCAGTTGAGCACATCTAACTTTACAGAATGAAGATATTGCAAAACCATCCAAATCAAGCTTCTCTCAGCTTGATATTCTTCCACACCATACATAAGGGCATTCTCTATCATAGGTGAAGAGTTTACATGTGTATTTGCAAGTTTACATTACAATTCATCAACCTCTTGAAACCAAGTCAGTTCTGACCTGAAACAACATGAAATATTGTAAAATTGCATTTGTAAGCATATGTAATGCAGTTGAGCACATCTAACTTTACAGAATGAAGATATTGCACATCCATCAAAAGCAAGCTTCTCTCAGCCTCATATGCTCCCAAAGTATACTAAAGGTAAATCTCAGTCATTGGTGAAGAGTTTACATGTGTATTTCCAAGTAAGCATTACAATTCATCACACTTTTAAAAACAAGTCAGTTCTGACCTGAAACAACATGATATGTTGTAACATTGCATTTGTAAGCATATTTAATCCAATTGGGCAAATGTAACTTCAGAATGAAGATATAGCAAAACCATCCAAATCAAGCATCTCTCAGCCTGATATACGCCCACAATATATTTAAGTGCATTCTCTGTCTTAGGTGAAGAGTTTACATGTGTATTTGCAAGTTAACATTACAATTCATCAAAAGATTGAAACCAAGTCAGTTCTGACCTGAAACAACATGAAATTTTTGTAAAATTGCATTTGTAAGCATATGTAATTGAGCACATCAAACTTTACAGAATGAAGTTATTGCAAAAACATCAAAAGCAACCTTCTCTCAGCCTGATATGCCCCCAAACAACATGAAATGTTGTAAAATTGCATTTGTAAGCATATGTAATGCAGTTGAGCACATCTAACTTTACAGAATGAAGATATTGCAAAACCATCCAAATCAAGCTTCTCTCAGCTTGATATGCTTCCACACCATACATAAGGGCATTCTCTATCATAGGTGAAGAGTTTACATGTGTATTTGCAAGTTTACATTACAATTCATCAAACTCTTGAAACCAAGTCAGTTCTGACCTGAAACAACATGAAATGTTGTAAAATTGCATTTGTAAGCATATGTAATGCAGTTGAGCACATCTAACTTTACAGAATGAAGATATTGCAAAAGCATCCAAATCAAGCTTCTCTCAGCTTGATATGCTTCCACACCATACATAAGGGCATTCTCTATCATAGGTGAAGAGTTTACATGTGTATTTGCAAGTTTACATTACAATTCATCAAACTCTTGAAACCAAGTCAGTTCTGACCTGAAACAACATGAAATGTTGTAAAATTGCATTTGTAAACCATCCAAATCAAGCTTTTCTCAGCTTGATATTCTTCCACACCATACATAAGGGCATTCTCTATCATAGGTGAAGAGTTTACATGTGTATTTGCAAGTTTACATTACAATTCATCAAACTCTTGAAACCAAGTCAGTTCTGACCTGAAACAACATGAAATGTTGTAAAATTGCATTTGTAAGCATATGTAATGCAGTTGAGCACATCTAACTTTACAGAATGAAGATATTGCAAAACCATCCAAATCAAGCTTCTCTCAGCTTGATATGCTTCCACACCATACATAAGGGCATTCTCTATCATAGGTGAAGAGTTTACATGTGTATTTGCAAGTTTACATTACAATTCATCAACCTCTTGAAACCAAGTCAGTTCTGACCTGAAACAACATGAAATGTTGTAAAATTGCATTTTGTAAGCATATGTAATGCAGTTGAGCACATCTAACTTTACAGAATGAAGATATTGCAAAAGCATCCAAATCAAGCTTCTCTCAGCTTGATATGCTTCCACACCATACATAAGGGCATTGTCTATCATAGGTGAAGAGTTTACATGTGTATTTGCAAGTTTACATTACAATTCATCAAACTCTTGAAACCAAGTCAGTTCTGACCTGAAACAACATGAAATGTTGTAAAATTGCATTTGTAAGCATATGTAATGCAGTTGAGCACAACTAACTTTACAGAATGAAGATATTGCAAAAGAATCCAAATCAAGCTTCTCTCAGCTTGATATGCTTCCACACCATACATAAGGGCATTCTCTATCATAGGTGAAGAGTTTACATGTGTATTTGCAAGTTTACATTACAATTCATCAAACTCTTGAAACCAAGTCAGTTCTGACCTGAAACAACATGAAATGTTGTAAAATTGCATTTGTAAGCATATGTAATGCAGTTGGGCACATCTAACTTTACAGAATAAAGATATTGCAAAACCATCCAAATCAAGCTTCTCTCAGCTTGATATGCTTCCACACCATACATAAGGGCATTCTCTATCATAGGTGAAGAGTTTACATGTGTATTTGCAAGTTTACATTACAATTCATCAACCTCTTGAAACCAAGTCAGTTCTGACCTGAAACAACATGAAATGTTGTAAAATTGCATTTGTAAGCATATGTAATGCAGTTGAGCACATCTAACTTTACAGAATGAAGATATTGCAAAACCATCCAAATCAAGCTTCTCTCAGCTTGATATGCTTCCACACCATACATAAGGGCATTCTCTATCATAGGTGAAGAGTTTACATGTGTATTTGCAAGTTTACATTACAATTCATCAAACTCTTGAAACCAAGTCAGTTCTGACCTGAACATGAAATGTTGTAAAATTGCAGTTGTAAACCATCCAAATCAAGCTTCTCTCAGCTTGATATGCTTCCACACCATACATAAGGGCATTCTCTATCATAGGTGAAGAGTTTACATGTGTATTTGCAAGTTTACATTACAATTCATCAAACTCTTGAAACCAAGTCAGTTCTGACCTGAAACAACATGAAATGTTGTAAAATTGCATTTGTAAGCATATGTAATGCAGTTGAGCACATCTAACTTTACAGAATGAAGATATTGCAAAACCATCCAAATCAAGCTTCTCTCAGCTTGATATTCTTCCACACCATACATAAGGGCATTCTCTATCATAGGTGAAGAGTTTACATGTGTATTTGCAAGTTTACATTACAATTCATCAACCTCTTGAAACCAAGTCAGTTCTGACCTGAAACAACATGAAATGTTGTAAAATTGCATTTTGTAAGCATATGTAATGCAGTTGAGCACATCTAACTTTACAGAATGAAGATATTGCAAAAGTATCCAAATCAAGCTTCTCCCAGCTTGATATGCTTCCACACCATACATAAGGGCATTCTCTATCATAGGTGAAGAGTTTTCATGTGTATTTGCAAGTTTACATTACAATTCATCAAACTCTTGAAACCAAGTCAGTTCTGACCTGAAACAACATGAAATGTTGTAAAATTGCATTTGTAAACCATCCAAATCAAGCATCTCTCAGCTTGATATTCTTCCACACCATACATAAGGGCATTCTCTATCATAGGTGAAGAGTTTACATGTGTATTTGCAAGTTTACATTACAATTCATCAAACTCTTGAAACCAAGTCAGTTCTGACCTGAAACAACATGAAATGTTGTAAAATTGCATTTGTAAGCATATGTAATGCAGTTGAGCACATCTAACTTTACAGAATGAAGATATTGCAATAGCATCCAAATCAAGCTTCTCTCAGCTTGATATGCTTCCACACCATACATAAGGGCATTTTCTATCATAGGTGAAGAGTTTACATGTGTATTTGCAAGTTTACATTACAATTCATCAAACTCTTGAAACCAAGTCAGTTCTGACCTGAAACAACATGAAATGTTGTAAAATTGCATTTGTAAGCATATGTAATGCAGTTGAGCACATCTAACTTTACAGAATGAAGATATTGCAAAAGCATCCAAATCAAGCTTCTCTCAGCTTGATATGCTTCCACACCATACATAAGGGCATTCTCTATCATAGGTGATGAGTTTACATGTGTATTTGCAAGTTTACATTACAATTCATCAACCTCTTGAAACCAAGTCAGTTCTGACCTGAAACAACATGAAATGTTGTAAAATTGCATTTTGTAAGCATATGTAATGCAGTTGAGCACATCTAACTTTACAGAATGAAGATATTGCAAAAGCATCCAAATCAAGCTTCTCTCAGCTTGATATGCTTCCACACCATACATAAGGGCATTGTCTATCATAGGTGAAGAGTTTACATGTGTATTTGCAAGTTTACATTACAATTCATCAAACTCTTGAAACCAAGTCAGTTCTGACCTGAAACAACATGAAATGTTGTAAAATTGCATTTGTAAGCAAATGTAATGCAGTTGAGCACAACTAACTTTACAGAATGAAGATATTGCAAAACCATCCAAATCAAGCTTCTCTCAGCTTGATATTCTTCCACACCATACATAAGGGCATTCTCTATCATAGGTGAAGAGTTTACATGTGTATTTGCAAGTTTACATTACAATTCATCAAACTCTTGAAACCAAGTCAGTTCTGACCTGAAACAACATGAAATGTTGTAAAATTGCATTTGTAAGCATATGTAATGCAGTTGAGCACATCTAACTTTACAGAATGAAGATATTGCAAAACCATCCAAATCAAGCTTCTCTCAGCTTGATATGCTTCCACACCATACATAAGGGCATTCTCTATCATAGGTGAAGAGTTTACATGTGTATTTGCAAGTTTACATTACAATTCATCAAACTCTTGAAACCAAGTCAGTTCTGACCTGAAACAACATGAAATGTTGTAAAATTGCATTTGTAAGCATATGTAATGCAGTTGGGCACATCTAACTTTACAGAATAAAGATATTGCAAAACCATCCAAATCAAGCTTCTCTCAGCTTGATATGCTTCCACACCATACATAAGGGCATTCTCTATCATAGGTGAAGAGTTTACATGTGTATTTGCAAGTTTACATTACAATTCATCAACCTCTTGAAACCAAGTCAGTTCTGACCTGAAACAACATGAAATGTTGTAAAATTGCATTTGTAAGCATATGTAATGCAGTTGAGCACATCTAACTTTACAGAATGAAGATATTGCAAAACCATCCAAATCAAGCTTCTCTCAGCTTGATATGCTTCCACACCATACATAAGGGCATTCTCTATCATAGGTGAAGAGTTTACATGTGTATTTGCAAGTTTACATTACAATTCATCAAACTCTTGAAACCAAGTCAGTTCTGACCTGAACATGAAATGTTGTAAAATTGCAGTTGTAAACCATCCAAATCAAGCTTCTCTCTGCTTGATATGCTTCCACACCATACATAAGGTCATTCTCTATCATAGGTGAAGAGTTTACATGTGTATTTGCAAGTTTACATTACAATTCATCAAACTCTTGAAACCAAGTAAATTCTGAGCTGAAACAACATGAAATGTTGTTAAATTGCATTTGTAAGCATATGTAATGCAGTTGAGCACATCTAACTTTACAGAATGAAGATATTGCAAATGCATCCAAATCAAGCATCTCTCAGCTTGATATGCTTCCACACCATACATAAGGGCATTCTCTATCATAGGTGAAGAGTTTACATGTGTATTTGCAAGTTTACATTACAATTCATCAAACTCTTGAAAGCAAGTCAGTTCTGACCTGAAACAACATGAAATGTTGTAAAATTGCATTTGTAAGCATATGTAATGCAGTTGAGCACATCTAACTTTACAGAATGAAGATATTGCAAAACCATCCAAATCAAGCTTCTCTCAGCTTGATATGCTTCCACACCATACATAAGGGCATTCTCTATCATAGGTGAAGAGTTTACATGTGTATTTGCAAGTTTACATTACAATTCATCAACCTCTTGAAACCAAGTCAGTTCTGACCTGAAACAACATGAAATGTTGTAAAATTGCATTTTGTAAGCATATGTAATGCAGTTGAGCACATCTAACTTTACAGAATGAAGATATTGCAAAAGCATCCAAATCAAGCTTCTCTCAGCTTGATATGCTTCCACACCATACATAAGGGCATTCTCTATCATAGGTGAAGAGTTTACATGTGTATTTGCAAGTTTACATTACAATTCATCAAACTCTTGAAACCAAGTCAGTTCTGACCTGAAACAACATGAAATGTTGTAAAATTGCATTTGAAAGCATATGTAATGCAGTTGAGCACATCTAACTTTACAGAATGAAGATATTGCAAAACCATCCAAATCAAGCTTCTCTCAGCTTGATATGCTTCCACACCATACATAAGTGCATTCTCTATCATAGGTGAAGAGTTTACATGTGTATTTGCAAGTTTACATTACAATTCATCAAACTCTTGAAACCAAGTCAGTTCTGAGCTGAAACAACATGAAATGTTGTAAAATTGCATTTGTAAGCATATGTAATGCAGTTGAGCACATCTAACTTTACAGAATGAAGATATTGCAAAACCATCCAAATCAAGCTTCTCTCAGCTTGATATGCTTCCACACCATACATAAGGGCATTCTCTATCATAGGTGAAGAGTTTACATGTGTATTTGCAAGTTTACATTACAATTCATCAAACTTTGAAGCCAAGTCAGTTCTGACCTGAAACAACATGAAATGTTGTAAAATTGCATTTGTAAGCATATGTAATGCAGTTGAGCACAACTAACTTTACAGAATGAAGATATTGCAAAACCATCCAAATCAAGCTTCTCTCAGCTTGATATTCATCCACACCATACATAAGGGCATTCTCTATCATAGGTGAAGAGTTTACATGTGTATTTGCAAGTTTACATTACAATTCATCAAACTCTTGAAACCAAGTCAGTTCTGACCTGAAACAACATGAAATGTTGTAAAATTGCATTTGTAAGCATATGTAATGCAGTTGAGCACATCTAACTTTACAGAATGAAGATATTGCAAAACCATCCAAATCAAGCTTCTCTCAGCTTGATATGCTTCCACACCATACATAAGGGCATTCTCTATCATAGGTGAAGAGTTTACATGTGTATTTGCAAGTTTACATTACAATTCATCAAACTTTGAAGCCAAGTCAGTTCTGACCTGAAACAACATGAAATGTTGTAAAATTGCATTTGTAAGCATATGTAATGCAGTTGAGCACAACTAACTTTACAGAATGAAGATATTGCAAAACCATCCAAATCAAGCTTCTCTCAGCTTGATATTCATCCACACCATACATAAGGGCATTCTCTATCACAGGTGAAGAGTTTACATGTGTATTTGCAAGTTTACATTACAATTCATGAAACTCTTGAAACCAAGTCAGTTCTGACCTGAAACAACATGAAATGTTATAAAATTGCATTTGTAAGCATATGTAATGCAGTTGAGCACATCTAACTTTACAGAATGAAGATATTGCAAAAGCATCCAAATCAAGCTTCTCTCAGCTTGATATGCTTCCACACCATACATAAGGGCATTCTCTATCATAGGTGAAGAGTTTACATGTGTATTTGCAAGTTTACATTACAATTCATCAAACTCTTGAAACCAAGTCAGTTCTGACCTGAAACAACATGAAATGTTGTAAAATTGCATTTGTAAGCATATGTAATGCAGTTGAGCACATCTAACTTTACAGAATGAAGATATTGCAAAAGCATCCAAATCAAGCTTCTCTCAGCTTGATATGCTTCCACACCATACATAAGGGCATTCTCTATCATAGGTGAAGAGTTTACATGTGTATTTGCAAGTTTACATTACAATTCATCATCATCTTGAAACCAAGTCAGTTCTGACCTGAAACAACATGAAATGTTGTAAAATTGCATTTTGTAAGCATATGCAATGCAGTTGAGCACATCTAACTTTACAGAATGAAGATATTGCAAAACCATCCAAATCAAGCTTCTCTCAGCTTGATATGCTTCCACACCATACATAAGGGCATTCTCTATCATAGGTGAAGAGTTTACATGTGTATTTGCAAGTTTACATTACAATTCATCAAACTCTTGAAACCAAGTCAGTTCTGACCTGAAACAACATGAAATGTTGTAAAATTGCATTTGTAAACCATCCAAATCAAGCTTCTCTCAGCTTGATATGCTTCCACACCATACATAAGAGCATTCTCTATCATAGGTGAAGAGTTTACATGTGTATTTGCAAGTTTACATTACAATTCATCAAACTCTTGAAACCAAGTCAGTTCTGACCTGAAACAACATGAAATTTTGTAAAATTGCATTTGTAAGCATATGTAATGCAGTTGAGCACAACTAACTTTACAGAATGAAGATATTGCAAAACCATCCAAATCAAGCTTCTCTCAGCTTGATATTCTTCCACACCATACATAAGGGCATTCTCTATCATAGGTGAAGAGTTTACATGTGTATTTGCAAGTTTACATTACAATTCATCAAACTCTTGAAACCAAGTCAGTTCTGACCTGAAACAACATGAAATGTTGTAAAATTGCATTTGTAAGCATATGTAATGCAGTTGAGCACATCTAACTTTACAGAATGAAGATATTGCAAAACCATCCAAATCAAGCTTCTCTCAGCTTGATATGCTTCCACACCATACATAAGGGCATTCTCTATCATAGGTGAAGAGTTTACATGTGTATTTGCAAGTTTACATTACAATTCATCAAACTCTTGAAACCAAGTCAGTTCTGACCTGAAACAACATGAAATTTTGTAAAATTGCATTTGTAAGCATATGTAATGCAGTTGAGCACATCTAACTTTACAGAATGAAGATATTGCAAAACCATCCAAATCAAGCTTCTCTCAGCTTGATATGCTTCCACACCATACATAAGGGCATTCTCTATCATAGGTGAAGAGTTTACATGTGTATTTGCAAGTTTACATTACAATTCATCAAACTCTTGAAACCAAGTCAGTTCTGACCTGAAACAACATGAAATGTTGTAAAATTGCATTTGTAAACCATCCAAATCAAGCTTCTCTCAGCTTGATATGCTTCCACACCATACATAAGAGCATTCTCTATCATAGGTGAAGAGTTTACATGTGTATTTGCAAGTTTACATTACAATTCATCAAACTCTTGAAACCAAGTCAGTTCTGACCTGAAACAACATGAAATGTTGTAAAATTGCATTTGAAAGCATATGTAATGCAGTTGAGCACATCTAACTTTACAGAATGAAGATATTGCAAAACCATCCAAATCAAGCTTCTCTCAGCTTGATATGCTTCCACACCATACATAAGTGCATTCTCTATCATAGGTGAAGAGTTTACATGTGTATTTGCAAGTTTACATTACAATTCATCAAACTCTTGAAACCAAGTCAGTTCTGAGCTGAAACAACATGAAATGTTGTAAAATTGCATTTGTAAGCATATGTAATGCAGTTGAGCACATCTAACTTTACAGAATGAAGATATTGCAAAAGCATCCAAATCAAGCTTCTCTCAGCTTGATATGCTTCCACACCATACATAAGGGCATTCTCTATCATAGGTGAAGAGTTTACATGTGTATTTGCAAGTTTACATTACAATTCATCAAACTTTGAAGCCAAGTCAGTTCTGACCTGAAACAACATGAAATGTTGTAAAATTGCATTTGTAAGCATATGTAATGCAGTTGAGCACAACTAACTTTACAGAATGAAGATATTGCAAAACCATCCAAATCAAGCTTCTCTCAGCTTGATATTCATCCACACCATACATAAGGGCATTCTCTATCATAGGTGAAGAGTTTACATGTGTATTTGCAAGTTTACATTACAATTCATCAAACTCTTGAAACCAAGTCAGTTCTGACCTGAAACAACATGAAATGTTGTAAAATTGCATTTGTAAGCATATGTAATGCAGTTGAGCACATCTAACTTTACAGAATGAAGATATTGCAAAACCATCCAAATCAAGCTTCTCTCAGCTTGATATGCTTCCACACCATACATAAGGGCATTCTCTATCATAGGTGAAGAGTTTACATGTGTATTTGCAAGTTTACATTACAATTCATCAAACTTTGAAGCCAAGTCAGTTCTGACCTGAAACAACATGAAATGTTGTAAAATTGCATTTGTAAGCATATGTAATGCAGTTGAGCACAACTAACTTTACAGAATGAAGATATTGCAAAACCATCCAAATCAAGCTTCTCTCAGCTTGATATTCATCCACACCATACATAAGGGCATTCTCTATCACAGGTGAAGAGTTTACATGTGTATTTGCAAGTTTACATTACAATTCATGAAACTCTTGAAACCAAGTCAGTTCTGACCTGAAACAACATGAAATGTTATAAAATTGCATTTGTAAGCATATGTAATGCAGTTGAGCACATCTAACTTTACAGAATGAAGATATTGCAAAAGCATCCAAATCAAGCTTCTCTCAGCTTGATATGCTTCCACACCATACATAAGGGCATTCTCTATCATAGGTGAAGAGTTTACATGTGTATTTGCAAGTTTACATTACAATTCATCAAACTCTTGAAACCAAGTCAGTTCTGACCTGAAACAACATGAAATGTTGTAAAATTGCATTTGTAAGCATATGTAATGCAGTTGAGCACATCTAACTTTACAGAATGAAGATATTGCAAAAGCATCCAAATCAAGCTTCTCTCAGCTTGATATGCTTCCACACCATACATAAGGGCATTCTCTATCATAGGTGAAGAGTTTACATGTGTATTTGCAAGTTTACATTACAATTCATCATCATCTTGAAACCAAGTCAGTTCTGACCTGAAACAACATGAAATGTTGTAAAATTGCATTTTGTAAGCATATGCAATGCAGTTGAGCACATCTAACTTTACAGAATGAAGATATTGCAAAACCATCCAAATCAAGCTTCTCTCAGCTTGATATGCTTCCACACCATACATAAGGGCATTCTCTATCATAGGTGAAGAGTTTACATGTGTATTTGCAAGTTTACATTACAATTCATCAAACTCTTGAAACCAAGTCAGTTCTGACCTGAAACAACATGAAATGTTGTAAAATTGCATTTGTAAACCATCCAAATCAAGCTTCTCTCAGCTTGATATGCTTCCACACCATACATAAGAGCATTCTCTATCATAGGTGAAGAGTTTACATGTGTATTTGCAAGTTTACATTACAATTCATCAAACTCTTGAAACCAAGTCAGTTCTGACCTGAAACAACATGAAATTTTGTAAAATTGCATTTGTAAGCATATGTAATGCAGTTGAGCACAACTAACTTTACAGAATGAAGATATTGCAAAACCATCCAAATCAAGCTTCTCTCAGCTTGATATTCTTCCACACCATACATAAGGGCATTCTCTATCATAGGTGAAGAGTTTACATGTGTATTTGCAAGTTTACATTACAATTCATCAAACTCTTGAAACCAAGTCAGTTCTGACCTGAAACAACATGAAATGTTGTAAAATTGCATTTGTAAGCATATGTAATGCAGTTGAGCACATCTAACTTTACAGAATGAAGATATTGCAAAACCATCCAAATCAAGCTTCTCTCAGCTTGATATGCTTCCACACCATACATAAGGGCATTCTCTATCATAGGTGAAGAGTTTACATGTGTATTTGCAAGTTTACATTACAATTCATCAAACTCTTGAAACCAAGTCAGTTCTGACCTGAAACAACATGAAATTTTGTAAAATTGCATTTGTAAGCATATGTAATGCAGTTGAGCACATCTAACTTTACAGAATGAAGATATTGCAAAACCATCCAAATCAAGCTTCTCTCAGCTTGATATGCTTCCACACCATACATAAGGGCATTCTCTATCATAGGTGAAGAGTTTACATGTGTATTTGCAAGTTTACATTACAATTCATCAAACTCTTGAAACCAAGTCAGTTCTGACCTGAAACAACATGAAATGTTGTAAAATTGCATTTGTAAACCATCCAAATCAAGCTTCTCTCAGCTTGATATGCTTCCACACCATACATAAGAGCATTCTCTATCATAGGTGAAGAGTTTACATGTGTATTTGCAAGTTTACATTACAATTCATCAAACTCTTGAAACCAAGTCAGTTCTGACCTGAAACAACATGAAATTTTGTAAAATTGCATTTGTAAGCATATGTAATGCAGTTGAGCACAACTAACTTTACAGAATGAAGATATTGCAAAACCATCCAAATCAAGCTTCTCTCAGCTTGATATTCTTCCACACCATACATAAGGGCATTCTCTATCATAGGTGAAGAGTTTACATGTGTATTTGCAAGTTTACATTACAATTCATCAAACTCTTGAAACCAAGTCAGTTCTGACCTGAAACAACATGAAATGTTGTAAAATTGCATTTGTAAGCATATGTAATGCAGTTGAGCACAACTAACTTTACAGAATGAAGATATTGCAAAACCATCCAAATCAAGCTTCTCTCAGCTTGATATTCATCCACACCATACATAAGGGCATTCTCTATCATAGGTGAAGAGTTTACATGTGTATTTGCAAGTTTACATTACAATTCATGAAACTCTTGAAACCAAGTCAGTTCTGACCTGAAACAACATGAAATGTTGTAAAATTGCATTTGTAAGCATATGTAATGCAGTTGAGCACATCTAACTTTACAGAATGAAGATATTGCAAAAGCATCCAAATCAAGCTTCTCTCAGCTTGATATGCTTCCACACCATACATAAGGGCATTCTCTATCATAGGTGAAGAGTTTACATGTGTATTTGCAAGTTTACATTACAATTCATCATCCTCTTGAAACCAAGTCAGTTCTGACCTGAAACAACATGAAATGTTGTAAAATTGCATTTTGTAAGCATATGCAATGCAGTTGAGCACATCTAACTTTACAGAATGAAGATATTGCAAAAGCATCCAAATCAAGCTTCTCTCAGCTTGATATGCTACCACACCATACATAAGGGCATTCTCTATCATAGGTGAAGAGTTTACATGTGTATTTGCAAGTTTACATTACAATTCATCAAACTCTTGAAACCAAGTCAGTTCTGACCTGAAACAACATGAAATTTTGTAAAATTGCATTTGTAAGCATATGTAATGCAGTTGAGCACATCTAACTTTACAGAATGAAGATATTGCAAAACCATCCAAATCAAGCTTCTCTCAGCTTGATATGCTTCCACACCATACATAAGGGCATTCTCTATCATAGGTGAAGAGTTTACATGTGTATTTGCAAGTTTACATTACAATTCATCAAACTCTTGAAACCAAGTCAGTTCTGACCTGAAACAACATGAAATGTTGTAAAATTGCATTTGTAAACCATCCAAATCAAGCTTCTCTCAGCTTGATATGCTTCCACACCATACATAAGGGCATTCTCTATCATAGGTGAAGAGTTTACATGTGTATTTGCAAGTTTACATTACAATTCATCAACCTCTTGAAACCAAGTCAGTTCTGACCTGAAACAACATGAAATGTTGTAAAATTGCATTTTGTAAGCATATGTAATGCAGTTGAGCACATCTAACTTTACAGAATGAAGATATTGCAAAAGCATCCAAATCAAGCTTCTCTCAGCTTGATATGCTTCCACACCATACATAAGGGCATTCTCTATCATAGGTGAAGAGTTTACATGTGTATTTGCAAGTTTACATTACAATTCATCAAACTCTTGAAACCAAGTCAGTTCTGACCTGAAACAACATGAAATGTTGTAAAATTGCATTTGAAAGCATATGTAATGCAGTTGAGCACATCTAACTTTACAGAATGAAGATATTGCAAAACCATCCAAATCAAGCTTCTCTCAGCTTGATATGCTTCCACACCATACATAAGGGCATTCTCTATCATAGGTGAAGAGTTTACATGTGTATTTGCAAGTTTACATTACAATTCATCAAACTCTTGAAACCAAGTCAGTTCTGAGCTGAAACAACATGAAATGTTGTAAAATTGCATTTGTAAGCATATGTAATGCAGTTGAGCACATCTAACTTTACAGAATGAAGATATTGCAAAACCATCCAAATCAAGCTTCTCTCAGCTTGATATGCTTCCACACCATACATAAGGGCATTTCTATCATAGGTGAAGAGTTTACATGTGTATTTGCAAGTTTACATTACAATTCATCAAACTTTGAAGCCAAGTCAGTTCTGACCTGAAACAACATGAAATGTTGTAAAATTGCATTTGTAAGCATATGTAATGCAGTTGAGCACAACTAACTTTACAGAATGAAGATATTGCAAAACCATCCAAATCAAGCTTCTCTCAGCTTGATATTCATCCACACCATACATAAGGCCATTCTCTATCATAGGTGAAGAGTTTACATGTGTATTTGCAAGTTTACATTACAATTCATCAAACTCTTGAAACCAAGTCAGTTCTGACCTGAAACAACATGAAATTTTGTAAAATTGCATTTGTAAGCATATGTAATGCAGTTGAGCACATCTAACTTTACAGAATGAAGATATTGCAAAACCATCCAAATCAAGCTTCTCTCAGCTTGATATGCTTCCACACCATACATAAGGGCATTCTCTATCATAGGTGAAGAGTTTACATGTGTATTTGCAAGTTTACATTACAATTCATCAAACTCTTGAAACCAAGTCAGTTCTGACCTGAAACAACATGAAATGTTGTAAAATTGCATTTGTAAGCATATGTAATGCAGTTGAGCACATCTAACTTTACAGAATGAAGATATTGCAAAAGCATCCAAATCAAGCTTCTCTCAGATTGATATGCTTCCACACCATACATAAGGGCATTCTCTATCATAGGTGAAGAGTTTACATGTGTATTTGCAAGTTTACATTACAATTCATCATCCTCTTGAAACCAAGTCAGTTCTGACCTGAAACAACATGAAATGTTGTAAAATTGCATTTTGTAAGCATATGCAATGCAGTTGAGCACATCTAACTTTACAGAATGAAGATATTGCAAAAGCATCCAAATCAAGCTTCTCTCAGCTTGATATGCTACCACACCATACATAAGGGCATTCTCTATCATAGGTGAAGAGTTTACATGTGTATTTGCAAGTTTACATTACAATTCATCAAACTCTTGAAACCAAGTCAGTTCTGACCTGAAACAACATGAAATTTTGTAAAATTGCATTTGTAAGCATATGTAATGCAGTTGAGCACATCTAACTTTACAGAATGAAGATATTGCAAAACCATCCAAATCAAGCTTCTCTCAGCTTGATATGCTTCCACACCATACATAAGGGCATTCTCTATCATAGGTGAAGAGTTTACATGTGTATTTGCAAGTTTACATTACAATTCATCAAACTCTTGAAACCAAGTCAGTTCTGACCTGAAACAACATGAAATTTTGTAAAATTGCATTTGTAAGCATATGTAATGCAGTTGAGCACATCTAACTTTACAGAATGAAGATATTGCAAAACCATCCAAATCAAGCTTCTCTCAGCTTGATATGCTTCCACACCATACATAAGGGCATTCTCTATCATAGGTGAAGAGTTTACATGTGTATTTGCAAGTTTACATTACAATTCATCAAACTCTTGAAACCAAGTCAGTTCTGACCTGAAACAACATGAAATGTTGTAAAATTGCATTTGTAAACCATCCAAATCAAGCTTCTCTCAGCTTGATATGCTTCCACACCATACATAAGAGCATTCTCTATCATAGGTGAAGAGTTTACATGTGTATTTGCATGTTTACATTACAATTCATCAAACTCTTGAAACCAAGTCAGTTCTGACCTGAAACAACATGAAATGTTGTAAAATTGCATTTGTAAGCATATGTAATGCAGTTGAGCACAACTAACTTTACAGAATGAAGATATTGCAAAACCATCCAAATCAAGCTTCTCTCAGCTTGATATTCTTCCACACCATACATAAGGGCATTCTCTATCATAGGTGAAGAGTTTACATGTGTATTTGCAAGTTTACATTACAATTCATCAAACTCTTGAAACCAAGTCAGTTCTGACCTGAAACAACATGAAATGTTGTAAAATTGCATTTGTAAGCATATGTAATGCAGTTGAGCACATCTAACTTTACAGAATGAAGATATTGCAAAAGCATCCAAATCAAGCTTCTCTCAGCTTGATATGCTTCCACACCATACATAAGGGCATTCTCTATCATAGGTGAAGAGTTTACATGTGTATTTGCAAGTTTACATTACAATTCATCAAACTCTTGAAACCAAGTCAGTTCTGACCTGAAACAACATGAAATGTTGTAAAATTGCATTTGTAAGCATATGTAATGCAGTTGAGCACATCTAACTTTACAGAATGAAGATATTGCAAAAGCATCCAAATCAAGCTTCTCTCAGCTTGATATGCTTCCACACCATACATAAGGGCATTCTCTATCATAGGTGAAGAGTTTACATGTGTATTTGCAAGTTTACATTACAATTCATCAAACTCTTGAAACCAAGTCAGTTCTGACCTAAAACAACATGAAATGTTGTAAAATTGCATTTGTAAGCATATGTAATGCAGTTGAGCACAACTAACTTTACAGAATGAAGATATTGTAAAACCATCCAAATCAAGCTTCTCTCAGCTTGATATGCTTCCACACCATACATAAGGGCATTCTCTATCATAGGTGAAGAGTTTACATGTGTATTTGCAAGTTTACATTACAATTCATCAAACTCTTGAAACCAAGTCAGTTCTGACCTGAAACAACATGAAATGTTGTAAAATTGCATTTGTAAGCATATGTAATGCAGTTGAGCACATCTAACTTTACAGAATGAAGATATTGCAAAAGCATCCAAATCAAGCTTCTCTCAGCTTGATATGCTTCCACACCATACATAAGGGCATTCTCTATCATAGGTGAAGAGTTTACATGTGTATTTTCAAGTTTACATTACAATTCATCAAACTCTTGAAACCAAGTCAGTTCTGACCTGAAACAACATGAAATGTTGTAAAATTGCATTTGTAAGCATATGTAATGCAGTTGAGCACAACTAACTTTACAGAATGAAGATATTGCAAAACCATCCAAATCAAGCTTCTCTCAGCTTGATATGCTTCCACACCGTACATAAGGGCATTCTCTATCATAGGTGAAGAGTTTACATGTGTATTTGCAAGTTTACATTACAATTCATCAACCTCTTGAAACCAAGTCAGTTCTGACCTGAAACAACATGAAATGTTGTAAAATTGCATTTTGTAAGCATATTTAATGCAGTTGAGCACATCTAACTTTACAGAATGAAGATATTGCAAAAGCATCCAAATCAAGCTTCTCTCAGCTTGATATGCTTCCACACCATACATAAGGGCATTCTCTATCATAGGTGAAGAGTTTACATGTGTATTTGCAAGTTTACATTACAATTCATCAAACTCTTGAAACCAAGTCAGTTCTGACCTGAAACAACATGAAATGTTGTAAAATTGCATTTGTAAACCATCCAAATCAAGCTTCTCTCAGCTTGATATGCTTCCACACCATACATAAGGGCATTCTCTATCATAGGTGAAGAGTTTACATGTGTATTTGCAAGTTTACATTACAATTCATCAAACTCTTGAAACCAAGTCAGTTCTGACCTGAAACAACATGAAATGTTGTAAAATTGCATTTGTAAGCATATGTAATGCAGTTGAGCACAACTAACTTTACAGAATGAAGATATTGCAAAACCATCCAAATCAAGCTTCTCTCAGCTTGATATGCTTCCACACCATACATAAGGGCATTCTCTATCATAGGTGAAGAGTTTACATGTGTATTTGCAAGTTTACATTACAATTCATCAAACTCTTGAAACCAAGTCAGTTCTGACCTGAAACAACATGAGATGCTGTAAAATTGCATATGTAAACCATCCAAATCAAGCTTCTCTCAGCTTGATATGCTTCCACACCATACATTAGGGCATTCTCTATCATAGGTGAAGAGTTTACATGTGTATTTGCAAGTTTACATTACAATTCATCAAACTCTTGAAACCAAGTCAGTTCTGACCTGAAACAACATGAAATGTTGTAAAATTGCATTTGTAAGCATATGTAATGCAGTTGAGCACATCTAACTTTACAGAATGAAGATATTGCAAAAGCATCCAAATCAAGCTTCTCTCAGCTTGATATGCTTCCACACCATACATAAGGGCATTCTCTATCATAGGTGAAGAGTTTACATGTGTATTTTCAAGTTTACATTACAATTCATCAAACTCTTGAAACCAAGTCAGTTCTGACCTGAAACAACATGAAATGTTGTAAAATTGCATTTGTAAGCATATGTAATGCAGTTGAGCACAACTAACTTTACAGAATGAAGATATTGCAAAACCATCCAAATCAAGCTTCTCTCAGCTTGATATGCTTCCACACCGTACATAAGGGCATTCTCTATCATAGGTGAAGAGTTTACATGTGTATTTGCAAGTTTACATTACAATTCATCAAACTCTTGAAACCAAGTCAGTTCTGACCTGAAACAACATGAAATGTTGTAAAATTGCATTTGTAAGCATATGTAATGCAGTTGAGCACAACTAACTTTACAGAATGAAGATATTGCAAAAGCATCCAAATCAAGCTTCTCTCAGCTTGATATGCTTCCACACCATACATAAGGGCATTCTCTATCATAGGTGAAGAGTTTACATGTGTATTTGCAAGTTTACATTACAATTCATCAAACTCTTGAAACCAAGTCAGTTCTGACCTGAAACAACATGAAATGTTGTAAAATTGCATTTGTAAACCATCCAAATCAAGCTTCTCTCAGCTTGATATGCTTCCACACCATACATAAGGGCATTCTCTATCATAGGTGAAGAGTTTACATGTGTATTTGCAAGTTTACATTACAATTCATCAAACTCTTGAAACCAAGTCAGTTCTGACCTGAAACAACATGAAATGTTGTAAAATTGCATTTGTAAGCATATGTAATGCAGTTGAGCACAACTAACTTTACAGAATGAAGATATTGCAAAACCATCCAAATCAAGCTTCTCTCAGCTTGATATGCTTCCACACCATACATAAGGGCATTCTCTATCATAGGTGAAGAGTTTACATGTGTATTTGCAAGTTTACATTACAATTCATCAAACTCTTGAAACCAAGTCAGTTCTGACCTGAAACAACATGAAATGTTGTAAAATTGCATTTGTAAGCATATGTAATGCAGTTGAGCACATCTAACTTTACAGAATGAAGATATTGCAAAAGCATCCAAATCAAGCTTCTCTCAGCTTGACATGCTTCCACACCATACATAAGGGCATTCTCTATCATAGGTGAAGAGTTTACATGTGTATTTGCAAGTTTACATTACAATTCATCAAACTCTTGAAACCAAGTCAGTTCTGACCTGAAACAACATGAAATGTTGTAAAATTGCAATTGTAAGCATATGTAATGCAGTTGAGCACATCTAACTTTACAGAATGAAGATATTGCAAAACCATCCAAATCAAGCTTCTCTCAGCTTGATATGCTTCCACACCATACATAAGGGCATTCTCTATCATAGGTGAAGAGTTTACATGTGTATTTGCAAGTTTACATTACAATTCATCAAACTCTTGAAACCAAGTCAGTTCTGACCTGAAACAACATGAAATGTTGTAAAATTGCATTTGTAAGCATATGTAATGCAGTTGAGCACATCTAACTTTACAGAATGAAGATATTGCAAAACCATCCAAATCAAGCTTCTCTCAGCTTGATATGCTTCCACACCATACATAAGGGCATTCTCTATCATAGGTGAAGAGTTTACATGTGTATTTGCAAGTTTACATTACAATTCATCAAACTCTTGAAACCAAGTCAGTTCTGACCTGAAACAACATGAAATGTTGTAAAATTGCATTTGTAAACTATCCAAATCAAGCTTCTCTCAGCTTGATATTCTTCCACACCATACATAAGGGCATTCTCTATCATAGGTGAAGAGTTTACATGTGTATTTGCAAGTTTACATTACAATTCATCAAACTCTTGAAACCAAGTCAGTTCTGACCTGAAACAACATGAAATGTTGTAAAATTGCATTTGTAAGCATATGTAATGCAGTTGAGCACATCTAACTTTACAGAATGAAGATATTGCAAAAGCATCCAAATCAAGCTTCTCTCAGCTTGATATACTTCCACACCATACATAAGGGCATTCTCTATCATAGGTGAAGAGTTTACATGTGTATTTGCAAGTTTACATTACAATTCATCAAACTCTTGAAACCAAGTCAGTTCTGACCTGAAACAACATGAAATGTTGTAAAATTGCATTTGTAAGCATATGTAATGCAGTTGAGCACATCTAACTTTACAGAATGAAGATATTGCAAAAGCATCCAAATCAAGCTTCTCTCAGCTTGATATGCTTCCACACCATACATAAGGGCATTCTCTATCATAGGTGAAGAGTTTACATGTGTATTTGCAAGTTTACATTACAATTCATCAAACTCTTGAAACCAAGTCAGTTCTGACCTGAAACAACATGAAATGTTGTAAAATTGAATTTGTAAACCATCCAAATCAAGCTTCTCTCAGCTTGATATGCTTCCACACCATACATAAGGGCATTCTCTATCATAGGTGAAGAGTTTACATGTGTATTTGCAAGTTTACATTACTTTTCATCAAACTCTTGAAACCAAGTCAGTTCTGACCTGAAACAACATGAAATGTTGTAAAATTGCATTTGTAAGCATATGTAATGCAGTTGAGCACAACTAACTTTGCAGAATGAAGATATTGCAAAACCATCCAAATCAAGCTTCTCTCAGCTTGATATTCTTCCACACCATACATAAGGGCATTCTCTATCATAGGTGAAGAGTTTACATGTGTATTTGCAAGTTTACATTACAATTCATTAAACTCTTGAAACCAAGTCAGTTCTGACCTGAAACAACATGAAATGTTGTAAAATTGCATTTGTAAGCATATGTAATGCAGTTGAGCACATCTAACTTTACAGAATGAAGATATTGCAAAAGCATCCAAATCAAGCTTCTCTCAGCTTGATATGCTTCCACACCATACATAAGGGCATTCTCTATCATAGGTGAAGAGTTTACATGTGTATTTGCAAGTTTACATTACAATTCATCAAACTCTTGAAACCAAGTCAGTTCTGACCTGAAACAACATGAAATGTTGTAAAATTGCATTTGTAAGCATATGTAATGCAGTTGAGCACAACTAACTTTACAGAATGAAGATATTGCAAAACCATCCAAATCAAGCTTCTCTCAGCTTGATATTCTTCCACACCACACATAAGGGCATTCTCTATCATAGGTGAAGAGTTTACATGTGTATTTGCAAGTTTACATTACAATTCATCAAACTCTTGAAACCAAGTCAGTTCTGACCTGAAACAACATGAAATGTTGTAAAATTGCATTTGTAAGCATATGTAATGCAGTTGAGCACATCTAACTTTACAGAATGAAGATATTGCAAAACCATCCAAATCAAGCTTCTCTCAGCTTGATATTCTTCCACACCATACATAAGGGCATTCTCTATCATAGGTGAAGAGTTTATATGTGTATTTGCAAGTTTACATTACAATTCATCAAACTCTTGAAACCAAGTCAGCTCTGACCTGAAACAACATGAAATGTTGTAAAATTGCATTTGTAAGCATATGTAATGCAGTTGAGCACATCTAACTTTACAGAATGAAGATATTGCAAAACCATCCAAATCAAGCTTCTCTCAGCTTGATATGCTTCCACACCATACATAAGGGCATTCTCTATCATAGGTGAAGAGTTTACATGTGTATTTGCAAGTTTACATTACAATTCATCAAACTCTTGAAACCAAGTCAGTTCTGACCTGAAACAACATGAAATGTTGTAAAATTGCATTTGTAAGCATATGTAATGCAGTTGAGCACATCTAACTTTACAGAATGAAGATATTGCAAAAGCATCCAAATCAAGCTTCTCTCAGCTTGATATGCTTCCACACCATACATAAGGGCATTCTCTATCATAGGTGAAGAGTTTACATGTGTATTTGCAAGTTTACATTACAATTCATCAAACTCTTGAAACCAAGTCAGTTCTGACCTGAAACAACATGAAATGTTGTAAAATTGCATTTGTAAGCATATGTAATGCAGTTGAGCACATCTAACTTTACAGAATGAAGATATTGCAAAACCATCCAAATCAAGCTTCTCTCAGCTTGATATGCTTCCACACCATACATAAGGGCATTCTCTATCATAGGTGAAGAGTTTACATGTGTATTTGCAAGTTTACATTACAATTCATCAAACTCTTGAAACCAAGTCAGTTCTGACCTGAAACAACATGAAATGTTGTAAAATTGCATTTGTAAGCATATGTAATGCAGTTGAGCACATCTAACTTTACAGAATGAAGATATTGCAAAAGCATCCAAATCAAGCTTCTCTCAGCTTGATATGCTTCCACACCATACATAAGGGCATTCTCTATCATAGGTGAAGAGTTTACATGTGTATTTGCAAGTTTACATTACAATTCATCAAACTCTTGAAACCAAGTCAGTTCTGACCTGAAACAACATGAAATGTTGTAAAATTGCATTTGTAAGCATATGTAATGCAGTTGAGCACATCTAACTTTACAGAATGAAGATATTGCAAAACCATCCAAATCAAGCTTCTCTCAGCTTGATATACTTCCACACCATACATAAGGGCATTCTCTATCATAGGTGAAGAGTTTACATGTGTATTTGCAAGTTTACATTACAATTCATCAACCTCTTGAAACCAAGTCAGTTCTGACCTGAAACAACATGAAATGTTGTAAAATTGCATTTGTAAGCATATGTAATGCAGTTGAGCACATCTAACTTTACAGAATGAAGATATTGCAAAACCATCCAAATCAAGCTTCTCTCAGCTTGATATGCTTCCACACCATACATAAGGGCATTCTCTATCATAGGTGAAGAGTTTACATGTGTATTTGCAAGTTTACATTACAATTCATCAAACTCTTGAAACCAAGTCAGTTCTGACCTGAACATGAAATGTTGTAAAATTGCATTTGTAAACCATCCAAATCAAGCTTCTCTCAGCTTGATATGCTTCCACACCATACATAAGGGCATTCTCTGTCATAGGTGAAGAGTTTACATGTGTATTTGCAAGTTTACATTACAATTCATCAAACTCTTGAAACCAAGTCAGTTCTGACCTGAAACAACATGAAATGTTGTAAAATTGCATTTGTAAGCATATGTAATGCAGTTGAGCACATCTAACTTTACAGAATGAAGATATTGCAAAAGCATCCAAATCAAGCTTCTCTCAGCTTGATATGCTTCCACACCATACATAAGGGCATTCTCTATCATAGGTGAAGAGTTTACATGTGTATTTGCAAGTTTACATTACAATTCATCAAACTCTTGAAACCAAGTCAGTTCTGACCTGAAACAACATGAAATGTTGTAAAATTGCATTTGTAAGCATATGTAATGCAGTTGAGCACATCTAACTTTACAGAATGAAGATATTGCAAAACCATCCAAATCAAGCTTCTCTCAGCTTGATATTCTTCCACACCATACATAAGGGCATTCTCTATCATAGGTGAAGAGTTTATATGTGTATTTGCAAGTTTACATTACAATTCATCAAACTCTTGAAACCAAGTCAGCTCTGACCTGAAACAACATGAAATGTTGTAAAATTGCATTTGTAAGCATATGTAATGCAGTTGAGCACATCTAACTTTACAGAATGAAGATATTGCAAAACCATCCAAATCAAGCTTCTCTCAGCTTGATATGCTTCCACACCATACATAAGGGCATTCTCTATCATAGGTGAAGAGTTTACATGTGTATTTGCAAGTTTACATTACAATTCATCAAACTCTTGAAACCAAGTCAGTTCTGACCTGAAACAACATGAAATGTTGTAAAATTGCATTTGTAAGCATATGTAATGCAGTTGAGCACATCTAACTTTACAGAATGAAGATATTGCAAAAGCATCCAAATCAAGCTTCTCTCAGCTTGATATGCTTCCACACCATACATAAGGGCATTCTCTATCATAGGTGAAGAGTTTACATGTGTATTTGCAAGTTTACATTACAATTCATCAAACTCTTGAAACCAAGTCAGTTCTGACCTGAAACAACATGAAATGTTGTAAAATTGCATTTGTAAGCATATGTAATGCAGTTGAGCACATCTAACTTTACAGAATGAAGATATTGCAAAACCATCCAAATCAAGCTTCTCTCAGCTTGATATGCTTCCACACCATACATAAGGGCATTCTCTATCATAGGTGAAGAGTTTACATGTGTATTTGCAAGTTTACATTACAATTCATCAAACTCTTGAAACCAAGTCAGTTCTGACCTGAAACAACATGAAATGTTGTAAAATTGCATTTGTAAGCATATGTAATGCAGTTGAGCACATCTAACTTTACAGAATGAAGATATTGCAAAAGCATCCAAATCAAGCTTCTCTCAGCTTGATATGCTTCCACACCATACATAAGGGCATTCTCTATCATAGGTGAAGAGTTTACATGTGTATTTGCAAGTTTACATTACAATTCATCAAACTCTTGAAACCAAGTCAGTTCTGACCTGAAACAACATGAAATGTTGTAAAATTGCATTTGTAAGCATATGTAATGCAGTTGAGCACATCTAACTTTACAGAATGAAGATATTGCAAAACCATCCAAATCAAGCTTCTCTCAGCTTGATATACTTCCACACCATACATAAGGGCATTCTCTATCATAGGTGAAGAGTTTACATGTGTATTTGCAAGTTTACATTACAATTCATCAACCTCTTGAAACCAAGTCAGTTCTGACCTGAAACAACATGAAATGTTGTAAAATTGCATTTGTAAGCATATGTAATGCAGTTGAGCACATCTAACTTTACAGAATGAAGATATTGCAAAACCATCCAAATCAAGCTTCTCTCAGCTTGATATGCTTCCACACCATACATAAGGGCATTCTCTATCATAGGTGAAGAGTTTACATGTGTATTTGCAAGTTTACATTACAATTCATCAAACTCTTGAAACCAAGTCAGTTCTGACCTGAACATGAAATGTTGTAAAATTGCATTTGTAAACCATCCAAATCAAGCTTCTCTCAGCTTGATATGCTTCCACACCATACATAAGGGCATTCTCTATCATAGGTGAAGAGTTTACATGTGTATTTGCAAGTTTACATTACAATTCATCAAACTCTTGAAACCAAGTCAGTTCTGACCTGAAACAACATGAAATGTTGTAAAATTGCATTTGTAAGCATATGTAATGCAGTTGAGCACATCTAACTTTACAGAATGAAGATATTGCAAAAGCATCCAAATCAAGCTTCTCTCAGCTTGATATGCTTCCACACCATACATAAGGGCATTCTCTATCATAGGTGAAGAGTTTACATGTGTATTTGCAAGTTTACATTACAATTCATCAAACTCTTGAAACCAAGTCAGTTCTGACCTGAAACAACATGAAATGTTGTAAAATTGCATTTGTAAACCATCCAAATCAAGCTTCTCTCAGCTTGATATGCTTCCACACCATACATAAGGGCATTCTCTATCATAGGTGAAGAGTTTACATGTGAATTTGCAAGTTTACATTACAATTCATCAAACTCTTGAAACCAAGTCAATTCTGACCTGAAACAACATGAAATGTTGTTAAATTGCATTTGTAAGCATATGTAATGCAGTTGAGCACAACTTACTTTACAGAATGAAGATATTGCAAAACCATCCAAATCAAGCTTCTCTCAGCTTGATATTCTTCCACACCATACATAAGGGCATTCTCTATCATAGGTGAAGAGTTTACATGTGTATTTGCAAGTTTACATTACAATTCATCAAACTCTTGAAACCAAGTCAGTTCTGACCTGAAACAGCATGAAATGTTGTAAAATTGCATTTGTAAGCATATGTAATGCAGTTGAGCACATCTAACTTAACAGAATGAAGATATTGCAAAAGCATCCAAATCAAGCGTCTCTCAGCTTGATATGCTTCCACACCATACATAAGGGCATTCTCTATCATAGGTGAAGTGTTTACATGTGTATTTGCAAGTTTACATTACAATTCATCAAACTCTTGAAACCAAGTCAGTTCTGACCTGAAACAACATGAAATGTTGTAAAATTGCATTTGTAAGCATATGTAATGCAGTTGAGCACATCTAACTTTACAGAATGAAGATATCGCAAAACCATCCAAATCAAGCTTCTCTCAGCTTGATATGCTTCCACACCATACATAAGGGCATTCTCTATCATAGGTGAAGAGTTTACATGTGTATTTGCAAGTTTACATTACAATTCATCAACCTCTTGAAACCAAGTCTGTTCTGACCTGAAACAACATGAAATGTTGTAAAATTGCATTTGTAAGCATATGTAATGCAGTTGAGCACATCTAACTTTACAGAATGAAGATATTGCAAAAGCATCCAAATCAAGCTTCTCTCAGCTTGATATGCTTCCACACCATACATAAGGGCATTCTCTATCATAGGTGAAGAGTTTACATGTGTATTTGCAAGTTTACATTACAATTCATCAAACTCTTGAAACCAAGTCAGTTCTGACCTGAAACAACATGAAATGTTGTAAAATTGCATTTGTAAGCATGTGTAATGCAGTTGAGCACATCTAACTTTACAGAATGAAGATTTTGCAAAACCATCCAAATCAAGCTTCTCTCAGCTTGATATGCTTCCACACCATACATAAGGGCATTCTCTATCATAGGTGAAGAGTTTACATGTGTATTTGCAAGTTTACATTACAATTCATCAAACTCTTGAAACCAAGTCAGTTCTGACCTGAACATGAAATGTTGTAAAATTGCATTTGTAAACCATCCAAATCAAGCTTCTCTCAGCTTGATATGCTTCCACACCATACATAAGGGCATTCTCTATCATAGGTGAAGAGTTTACATGTGTATTTGCAAGTTTACATTACAATTCATCAAACTCTTGAAACCAAGTCAGTTCTGACCTGAAACAACATGAAATGTTGTAAAATTGCATTTGTAAGCATATGTAATGCAGTTGAGCACATCTAACTTTACAGAATGAAGATATCGCAAAACCATCCAAATCAAGCTTCTCTCAGCTTGATATGCTTCCACACCATACATAAGGGCATTCTCTATCATAGGTGAAGAGTTTACATGTGTATTTGCAAGTTTACATTACAATTCATCAAACTCTTGAAACCAAGTCAGTTCTGACCTGAAACAACATGAAATGTTGTAAAATTGCATTTGTAAGCATGTGTAATGCAGTTGAGCACATCTAACTTTACAGAATGAAGATTTTGCAAAACCATCCAAATCAAGCTTCTCTCAGCTTGATATGCTTCCACACCATACATAAGGGCATTCTCTATCATAGGTGAAGAGTTTACATGTGTATTTGCAAGTTTACATTACAATTCATCAAACTCTTGAAACCAAGTCAGTTCTGACCTGAACATGAAATGTTGTAAAATTGCATTTGTAAACCATCCAAATCAAGCTTCTCTCAGCTTGATATGCTTCCACACCATACATAAGGGCATTCTCTATCATAGGTGAAGAGTTTACATGTGTATTTGCAAGTTTACATTACAATTCATCAAACTCTTGAAACCAAGTCAGTTCTGACCTGAAACAACATGAAATGTTGTAAAATTGCATTTGTAAGCATATGTAATGCAGTTGAGCACATCTAACTTTACAGAATGAAGATATCGCAAAACCATCCAAATCAAGCTTCTCTCAGCTTGATATGCTTCCACACCATACATAAGGGCATTCTCTATCATAGGTGAAGAGTTTACATGTGTATTTGCAAGTTTACATTACAATTCATCAACCTCTTGAAACCAAGTCAGTTCTGACCTGAAACAACATGAAATGTTGTAAAATTGCATTTGTAAGCATATGTAATGCAGTTGAGCACATCTAACTTTACAGAATGAAGATATTGCAAAAGCATCCAAATCAAGCTTCTCTCAGCTTGATATGCTTCCACACCATACATAAGGGCATTCTCTATCATAGGTGAAGAGTTTACATGTGTATTTGCAAGTTTACATTACAATTCATCAAACTCTTGAAACCAAGTCAGTTCTGACCTGAAACAACATGAAATGTTGTAAAATTGCATTTGTAAGCATATGTAATGCAGTTGAGCACATCTAACTTTACAGAATGAAGATATTGCAAAAGCATCCAAATCAAGCTTCTCTCAGCTTGATATGCTTCCACACCATACATAAGGGCATTCTCTATCATAGGTGAAGAGTTTACATGTGTATTTGCAAGTTTACATTACAATTCACAACCTCTTGAAACCAAGTCAGTTCTGACCTGAAACAACATGAAATGTTGTAAAATTGCATTTGTAAGCATATGTAATGCAGTTGAGCACATCTAACTTTACAGAATGAAGATTTTGCAAAACCATCCAAATCAAGCTTCTCTCAGCTTGATATGCTTCCACACCATACATAAGGGCATTCTCTATCATAGGTGAAGAGTTTACATGTGTATTTGCAAGTTTACATTACAATTCATCAAACTCTTGAAACCAAGTCAGTTCTGACCTGAAACAACATGAAATGTTGTAAAATTGCATTTGTAAACCATCCAAATCAAGCTTCTCTCAGCTTGATATGCTTCCACACCATACATAAGGGCATTCTCTATCATAGGTGAAGAGTTTACATGTGTATTTGCAAGTTTACATTACAATTCATCAAACTCTTGAAACCAAGTCAGTTCTGACCTGAAACAACATGAAATGTTGTAAAATTGCATTTGTAAGCATATGTAATGCAGTTGAGCACATCTAACTTTACAGAATGAAGATATTGCAAAAGCATCCAAATCAAGCTTCTCTCAGCTTGATATGCTTCCACACCATACATAAGGGCATTCTCTATCATAGGTGAAGAGTTTACATGTGTATTTGCAAGTTTACATTACAATTCATCAACCTCTTGAAACCAAGTCAGTTCTGACCTGAAACAACATGAAATCTTGTAAAATTGCATTTGTAAGCATATGTAATGCAGTTGAGCACATCTAACTTTACAGAATGAAGATATTGCAAAAGCATCCAAATCAAGCTTCTCTCAGCTTGATATGCTTCCACACCATACATAAGGGCATTCTCTATCATAGGTGAAGAGTTTACATGTGTATTTGCAAGTTTACATTACAATTCATCAAACTCTTGAAACCAAGTCAGTTCTGACCTGAACATGAAATGTTGTAAAATTGCATTTGTAAACCATCCAAATCAAGCTTCTCTCAGCTTGATATGCTTCCACACCATACATAAGGGCATTCTCTATCATAGGTGAAGAGTTTACATGTGTATTTGCAAGTTTACATTACAATTCATCAAACTCTTGAAACCAAGTCAGTTCTGACCTGAAACAACATGAAATGTTGTAAAATTGCATTTGTAAGCATATGTAATGCAGTTGAGCACATCTAACTTTACAGAATGAAGATATTGCAAAACCATCCAAATCAAGCTTCTCTCAGCTTGATATGCTTCCACACCATACATAAGGGCATTCTCTATCATAGGTGAAGAGTTTACATGTGTATTTGCAAGTTTACATTACAATTCATCAAACTCTTGAAACCAAGTCAGTTCTGACCTGAAACAACATGAAATGTTGTAAAATTGCATTTGTAAACCATCCAAATCAAGCTTCTCTCAGCTTGATATGCTTCCACACCATACATAAGGGCATTCTCTATCATAGGTGAAGAGTTTACATGTGAATTTGCAAGTTTACATTACAATTCATCAAACTCTTGAAACCAAGTCAATTCTGACCTGAAACAACATGAAATGTTGTTAAATTGCATTTGTAAGCATATGTAATGCAGTTGAGCACAACTTACTTTACAGAATGAAGATATTGCAAAACCATCCAAATCAAGCTTCTCTCAGCTTGATATTCTTCCACACCATACATAAGGGCATTCTCTATCATAGGTGAAGAGTTTACATGTGTATTTGCAAGTTTACATTACAATTCATCAAACTCTTGAAACCAAGTCAGTTCTGACCTGAAACAGCATGAAATGTTGTAAAATTGCATTTGTAAGCATATGTAATGCAGTTGAGCACATCTAACTTAACAGAATGAAGATATTGCAAAAGCATCCAAATCAAGCGTCTCTCAGCTTGATATGCTTCCACACCATACATAAGGGCATTCTCTATCATAGGTGAAGTGTTTACATGTGTATTTGCAAGTTTACATTACAATTCATCAAACTCTTGAAACCAAGTCAGTTCTGACCTGAAACAACATGAAATGTTGTAAAATTGCATTTGTAAGCATATGTAATGCAGTTGAGCACATCTAACTTTACAGAATGAAGATATCGCAAAACCATCCAAATCAAGCTTCTCTCAGCTTGATATGCTTCCACACCATACATAAGGGCATTCTCTATCATAGGTGAAGAGTTTACATGTGTATTTGCAAGTTTACATTACAATTCATCAACCTCTTGAAACCAAGTCAGTTCTGACCTGAAACAACATGAAATGTTGTAAAATTGCATTTTGTAAGCAGATGTAATGCAGTTGAGCACATCTAACTTTACAGAATGAAGATATTGCAAAACCATCCAAATCAAGCTTCTCTCAGCTTGATATGCTTCCACACCATACATAAGGGCATTCTCTATCATAGGTGAAGAGTTTACATGTGTATTTGCAAGTTTCCATTACAATTCATCAAACTCTTGAAACCAAGTCAGTTCTGACCTGAAACAACATGAAATGTTGTAAAATTGCATTTGTAAGCATATGTAATGCAGTTGAGCACATCTAACTTTACAGAATGAAGATATTGCAAAAGCATCCAAATCAAGCTTCTCTCAGCTTGATATGCTTCCACACCATACATAAGGGCATTCTCTATCATAGGTGAAGAGTTTACATGTGTATTTGCAAGTTTACATTACAATTCATCAAACTCTTGAAACCAAGTCAGTTCTGACCTGAAACAACATGAAATGTTGTAAAATTGCATTTGTAAGCATATGTAATGCAGTTGAGCACATCTAACTTTACAGAATGAAGATATTGCAAAACCATCCAAATCAAGCTTCTCTCAGCTTGATATGCTTCCACACCATACATAAGGGCATTCTCTATCATAGGTGAAGAGTTTACATGTGTATTTGCAAGTTTACATTACAATTCATCAACCTCTTGAAACCAAGTCAGTTCTGACCTGAAACAACATGAAATGTTGTAAAATTGCATTTGTAAGCATATGTAATGCAGTTGAGCACATCTAACTTTACAGAATGAAGATTTTGCAAAACCATCCAAATCAAGCTTCTCTCAGCTTGATATGCTTCCACACCATACATAAGGGCATTCTGTATCATAGGTGAAGAGTTTACATGTGTATTTGCAAGTTTACATTACAATTCATCAAACTCTTGAAACCAAGTCAGTTCTGACCTGAACATGAAATGTTGTAAAATTGCATTTGTAAACCATCCAAATCAAGCTTCTCTCAGCTTGATATGCTTCCACACCATACATAAGGGCATTCTCTATCATAGGTGAAGAGTTTACATGTGTATTTGCAAGTTTACATTACAATTCATCAAACTCTTGAAACCAAGTCAGTTCTGACCTGAAACAACATGAAATGTTGTAAAATTGCATTTGTAAGCATATGTAATGCAGTTGAGCACATCTAACTTTACAGAATGAAGATATTGCAAAACCATCCAAATCAAGCTTCTCTCAGCTTGATATGCTTCCACACCATACATAAGGGCATTCTCTATCATAGGTGAAGAGTTTACATGTGTATTTGCAAGTTTACATTACAATTCATCAAACTCTTGAAACCAAGTCAGTTCTGACCTGAAACAACATGAAATGTTGTAAAATTGCATTTGTAAACCATCCAAATCAAGCTTCTCTCAGCTTGATATGCTTCCACACCATACATAAGGGCATTCTCTATCATAGGTGAAGAGTTTACATGTGAATTTGCAAGTTTACATTACAATTCATCAAACTCTTGAAACCAAGTCAATTCTGACCTGAAACAACATGAAATGTTGTTAAATTGCATTTGTAAGCATATGTAATGCAGTTGAGCACAACTTACTTTACAGAATGAAGATATTGCAAAACCATCCAAATCAAGCTTCTCTCAGCTTGATATTCTTCCACACCATACATAAGGGCATTCTCTATCATAGGTGAAGAGTTTACATGTGTATTTGCAAGTTTACATTACAATTCATCAAACTCTTGAAACCAAGTCAGTTCTGACCTGAAACAGCATGAAATGTTGTAAAATTGCATTTGTAAGCATATGTATTTCAGTTGAGCACATCTAACTTAACAGAATGAAGATATTGCAAAAGCATCCAAATCAAGCGTCTCTCAGCTTGATATGCTTCCACACCATACATAAGGGCATTCTCTATCATAGGTGAAGTGTTTACATGTGTATTTGCAAGTTTACATTACAATTCATCAAACTCTTGAAACCAAGTCAGTTCTGACCTGAAACAACATGAAATGTTGTAAAATTGCATTTGTAAGCATATGTAATGCAGTTGAGCACATCTAACTTTACAGAATGAAGATATCGCAAAACCATCCAAATCAAGCTTCTCTCAGCTTGATATGCTTCCACACCATACATAAGGGCATTCTCTATCATAGGTGAAGAGTTTACATGTGTATTTGCAAGTTTCCATTACAATTCATCAAACTCTTGAAACCAAGTCAGTTCTGACCTGAAACAACATGAAATGTTGTAAAATTGCATTTGTAAGCATATGTAATGCAGTTGAGCACATCTAACTTTACAGAATGAAGATATTGCAAAAGCATCCAAATCAAGCTTCTCTCAGCTTGATATGCTTCCACACCATACATAAGGGCATTCTCTATCATAGGTGAAGAGTTTACATGTGTATTTGCAAGTTTACATTACAATTCATCAAACTCTTGAAACCAAGTCAGTTCTGACCTGAAACAACATGAAATGTTGTAAAATTGCATTTGTAAGCATATGTAATGCAGTTGAGCACATCTAACTTTACAGAATGAAGATATTGCAAAACCATCCAAATCAAGCTTCTCTCAGCTTGATATGCTTCCACACCATACATAAGGGCATTCTCTATCATAGGTGAAGAGTTTACATGTGTATTTGCAAGTTTACATTACAATTCATCAACCTCTTGAAACCAAGTCAGTTCTGACCTGAAACAACATGAAATGTTGTAAAATTGCATTTGTAAGCATATGTAATGCAGTTGAGCACATCTAACTTTACAGAATGAAGATTTTGCAAAACCATCCAAATCAAGCTTCTCTCAGCTTGATATGCTTCCACACCATACATAAGGGCATTCTGTATCATAGGTGAAGAGTTTACATGTGTATTTGCAAGTTTACATTACAATTCATCAAACTCTTGAAACCAAGTCAGTTCTGACCTGAACATGAAATGTTGTAAAATTGCATTTGTAAACCATCCAAATCAAGCTTCTCTCAGCTTGATATGCTTCCACACCATACATAAGGGCATTCTCTATCATAGGTGAAGAGTTTACATGTGTATTTGCAAGTTTACATTACAATTCATCAAACTCTTGAAACCAAGTCAGTTCTGACCTGAAACAACATGAAATGTTGTAAAATTGCATTTGTAAGCATATGTAATGCAGTTGAGCACATCTAACTTTACAGAATGAAGATATTGCAAAACCATCCAAATCAAGCTTCTCTCAGCTTGATATGCTTCCACACCATACATAAGGGCATTCTCTATCATAGGTGAAGAGTTTACATGTGTATTTGCAAGTTTACATTACAATTCATCAAACTCTTGAAACCAAGTCAGTTCTGACCTGAAACAACATGAAATGTTGTAAAATTGCATTTGTAAACCATCCAAATCAAGCTTCTCTCAGCTTGATATGCTTCCACACCATACATAAGGGCATTCTCTATCATAGGTGAAGAGTTTACATGTGAATTTGCAAGTTTACATTACAATTCATCAAACTCTTGAAACCAAGTCAATTCTGACCTGAAACAACATGAAATGTTGTTAAATTGCATTTGTAAGCATATGTAATGCAGTTGAGCACAACTTACTTTACAGAATGAAGATATTGCAAAACCATCCAAATCAAGCTTCTCTCAGCTTGATATTCTTCCACACCATACATAAGGGCATTCTCTATCATAGGTGAAGAGTTTACATGTGTATTTGCAAGTTTACATTACAATTCATCAAACTCTTGAAACCAAGTCAGTTCTGACCTGAAACAGCATGAAATGTTGTAAAATTGCATTTGTAAGCATATGTATTTCAGTTGAGCACATCTAACTTAACAGAATGAAGATATTGCAAAAGCATCCAAATCAAGCGTCTCTCAGCTTGATATGCTTCCACACCATACATAAGGGCATTCTCTATCATAGGTGAAGTGTTTACATGTGTATTTGCAAGTTTACATTACAATTCATCAAACTCTTGAAACCAAGTCAGTTCTGACCTGAAACAACATGAAATGTTGTAAAATTGCATTTGTAAGCATATGTAATGCAGTTGAGCACATCTAACTTTACAGAATGAAGATATCGCAAAACCATCCAAATCAAGCTTCTCTCAGCTTGAAATGCTTCCACACCATACATAAGGGCATTCTCTATCATAGGTGAAGAGTTTACATGTGTATTTGCAAGTTTACATTACAATTCATCAACCTCTTGAAACCAAGTCAGTTCTGACCTGAAACAACATGAAATGTTGTAAAATTGCATTTTGTAAGCAGATGTAATGCAGTTGTGCACATCTAACTTTACAGAATGAAGATATTGCAAAACCATCCAAATCAAGCTTCTCTCAGCTTGATATGCTTCCACACCATACATAAGGGCATTCTCTATCATAGGTGAAGAGTTTACATGTGTATTTGCAAGTTTCCATTACAATTCATCAAACTCTTGAAACCAAGTCAGTTCTGACCTGAAACAACATGAAATGTTGTAAAATTGCATTTGTAAGCATATGTAATGCAGTTGAGCACATCTAACTTTACAGAATGAAGATATTGCAAAAGCATCCAAATCAAGCTTCTCTCAGCTTGATATGCTTCCACACCATACATAAGGGCATTCTCTATCATAGGTGAAGAGTTTACATGTGTATTTGCAAGTTTACATTACAATTCATCAAACTCTTGAAACCAAGTCAGTTCTGACCTGAAACAACATGAAATGTTGTAAAATTGCATTTGTAAGCATATGTAATGCAGTTGAGCACATCTAACTTTACAGAATGAAGATATTGCAAAACCATCCAAATCAAGCTTCTCTCAGCTTGATATGCTTCCACACCATACATAAGGGCATTCTCTATCATAGGTGAAGAGTTTACATGTGTATTTGCAAGTTTACATTACAATTCATCAACCTCTTGAAACCAAGTCAGTTCTGAACTGAAACAACATGAAATGTTGTAAAATTGCATTTGTAAGCATATGTAATGCAGTTGAGCACATCTAACTTTACAGAATGAAGATTTTGCAAAACCATCCAAATCAAGCTTCTCTCAGCTTGATATGCTTCCACACCATACATAAGGGCATTCTCTATCATAGGTGAAGAGTTTACATGTGTATTTGCAAGTTTACATTACAATTCATCAAACTCTTGAAACCAAGTCAGTTCTGACCTGAACATGAAATGTTGTAAAATTGCATTTGTAAACCATCCAAATCAAGCTTCTCTCAGCTTGATATGCTTCCACACCATACATAAGGGCATTCTCTATCATAGGTGAAGAGTTTACATGTGTATTTGCAAGTTTACATTACAATTCATCAAACTCTTGAAACCAAGTCAGTTCTGACCTGAAACAACATGAAATGTTGTAAAATTACATTTGTAAGCATATGTAATGCAGTTGAGCACATCTAACTTTACAGAATGAAGATATTGCAAAACCATCCAAATCAAGCTTCTCTCAGCTTGATATGCTTCCACACCATACATAAGGGCATTCTCTATCATAGGTGAAGAGTTTACATGTGTATTTGCAAGTTTACATTACAATTCATCAACCTCTTGAAATCAAGTCAGTTCTGACCTGAAACAACATTAAATGTTGTAAAATTGCATTTTGTAAGCATATGTAATGCAGTTGAGCACATCTAACTTTACAGAATGAAGATATTGCAAAAGCATCCAAATCAAGCTTCTCTCAGCTTGATATGCTTCCACACCATACATAAGGGCATTCTCTATCATAGGTGAAGAGTTTACATGTGTATTTGCAAGTTTACATTACAATTCATCAAACTCTTGAAACCAAGTCAGTTCTGACCTGAAACAACATGAAATCTTGTAAAATTGCATTTGTAAGCATATGTAATGCAGTTGAGCACATCTAACTTTACAGAATGAAGATATTGCAAAACCATCCAAATCAAGCTTCTCTCAGCTTGATATGCTTCCACACCATACATAAGGGCATTCTCTATCATAGGTGAAGAGTTTACATGTGTATTTGCAAGTTTACATTACAATTCATCAAACTCTTGAAACCAAGTCAGTTCTGACCTGAAACAACATGAAATGTTGTAAAATTGCATTTGTAAGCATATGTAATGCAGTTGAGCACATCTAACTTTACAGAATGAAGATATTGCAAAACCATCCAAATCAAGCTTCTCTCAGCTTGATATGCTTCCACACCATACATAAGGGCATTCTCTTTCATAGGTGAAGAGTTTACATGTGTATTTGCAAGTTTACATTACAATTCATCAAACTCTTGAAACCAAGTCAGTTCTGACCTGAAACAACATGAAATGTTGTAAAATTGCATTTGTAAACCATCCAAATCAAGCTTCTCTCAGCTTGATATGCTTCCACACCATACATAAGGGCATTCTCTATCATAGGTGAAGAGTTTACATGTGAATTTGCAAGTTTACATTACAATTCATCAAACTCTTGAAACCAAGTCAATTCTGACCTGAAACAACATGAAATGTTGTTAAATTGCATTTGTAAGCATATGTAATGCAGTTGAGCACAACTTACTTTACAGAATGAAGATATTGCAAAACCATCCAAATCAAGCTTCTCTCAGCTTGATATTCTTCCACACCATACATAAGGGCATTCTCTATCATAGGTGAAGAGTTTACATGTGTATTTGCAAGTTTACATTACAATTCATCAAACTCTTGAAACCAAGTCAGTTCTGACCTGAAACAGCATGAAATGTTGTAAAATTGCATTTGTAAGCATATGTATTTCAGTTGAGCACATCTAACTTAACAGAATGAAGATATTGCAAAAGCATCCAAATCAAGCGTCTCTCAGCTTGATATGCTTCCACACCATACATAAGGGCATTCTCTATCATAGGTGAAGTGTTTACATGTGTATTTGCAAGTTTACATTACAATTCATCAAACTCTTGAAACCAAGTCAGTTCTGACCTGAAACAACATGAAATGTTGTAAAATTGCATTTGTAAGCATATGTAATGCAGTTGAGCACATCTAACTTTACAGAATGAAGATATCGCAAAACCATCCAAATCAAGCTTCTCTCAGCTTGATATGCTTCCACACCATACATAAGGGCATTCTCTATCATAGGTGAAGAGTTTACATGTGTATTTGCAAGTTTACATTACAATTCATCAACCTCTTGAAACCAAGTCAGTTCTGACCTGAAACAACATGAAATGTTGTAAAATTGCATTTTGTAAGCAGATGTAATGCAGTTGTGCACATCTAACTTTACAGAATGAAGATATTGCAAAACCATCCAAATCAAGCTTCTCTCAGCTTGATATGCTTCCACACCATACATAAGGGCATTCTCTATCATAGGTGAAGAGTTTACATGTGTATTTGCAAGTTTCCATTACAATTCATCAAACTCTTGAAACCAAGTCAGTTCTGACCTGAAACAACATGAAATGTTGTAAAATTGCATTTGTAAGCATATGTAATGCAGTTGAGCACATCTAACTTTACAGAATGAAGATATTGCAAAAGCATCCAAATCAAGCTTCTCTCAGCTTGATATGCTTCCACACCATACATAAGGGCATTCTCTATCATAGGTGAAGAGTTTACATGTGTATTTGCAAGTTTACATTACAATTCATCAAACTCTTGAAACCAAGTCAGTTCTGACCTGAAACAACATGAAATGTTGTAAAATTGCATTTGTAAGCATATGTAATGCAGTTGAGCACATCTAACTTTACAGAATGAAGATATTGCAAAACCATCCAAATCAAGCTTCTCTCAGCTTGATATGCTTCCACACCATACATAAGGGCATTCTCTATCATAGGTGAAGAGTTTACATGTGTATTTGCAAGTTTACATTACAATTCATCAACCTCTTGAAACCAAGTCAGTTCTGAACTGAAACAACATGAAATGTTGTAAAATTGCATTTGTAAGCATATGTAATGCAGTTGAGCACATCTAACTTTACAGAATGAAGATTTTGCAAAACCATCCAAATCAAGCTTCTCTCAGCTTGATATGCTTCCACACCATACATAAGGGCATTCTCTATCATAGGTGAAGAGTTTACATGTGTATTTGCAAGTTTACATTACAATTCATCAAACTCTTGAAACCAAGTCAGTTCTGACCTGAACATGAAATGTTGTAAAATTGCATTTGTAAACCATCCAAATCAAGCTTCTCTCAGCTTGATATGCTTCCACACCATACATAAGGGCATTCTCTATCATAGGTGAAGAGTTTACATGTGTATTTGCAAGTTTACATTACAATTCATCAAACTCTTGAAACCAAGTCAGTTCTGACCTGAAACAACATGAAATGTTGTAAAATTACATTTGTAAGCATATGTAATGCAGTTGAGCACATCTAACTTTACAGAATGAAGATATTGCAAAACCATCCAAATCAAGCTTCTCTCAGCTTGATATGCTTCCACACCATACATAAGGGCATTCTCTATCATAGGTGAAGAGTTTACATGTGTATTTGCAAGTTTACATTACAATTCATCAACCTCTTGAAATCAAGTCAGTTCTGACCTGAAACAACATTAAATGTTGTAAAATTGCATTTTGTAAGCATATGTAATGCAGTTGAGCACATCTAACTTTACAGAATGAAGATATTGCAAAAGCATCCAAATCAAGCTTCTCTCAGCTTGATATGCTTCCACACCATACATAAGGGCATTCTCTATCATAGGTGAAGAGTTTACATGTGTATTTGCAAGTTTACATTACAATTCATCAAACTCTTGAAACCAAGTCAGTTCTGACCTGAAACAACATGAAATCTTGTAAAATTGCATTTGTAAGCATATGTAATGCAGTTGAGCACATCTAACTTTACAGAATGAAGATATTGCAAAACCATCCAAATCAAGCTTCTCTCAGCTTGATATGCTTCCACACCATACATAAGGGCATTCTCTATCATAGGTGAAGAGTTTACATGTGTATTTGCAAGTTTACATTACAATTCATCAAACTCTTGAAACCAAGTCAGTTCTGACCTGAAACAACATGAAATGTTGTAAAATTGCATTTGTAAACCATCCAAATCAAGCTTCTCTCAGCTTGATATGCTTCCACACCATACATAAGGGCATTCTCTATCATAGGTGAAGAGTTTACATGTGTATTTGCAAGTTTACATTACAATTCATCAAACTCTTGAAACCAAGTCAGTTCTGACCTGAAACAGCATGAAATGTTGTAAAATTGCATTTGTAAGCATATGTAATGCAGTTGAGCACATCTAACTTAACAGAATGAAGATATTGCAAAAGCATCCAAATCAAGCGTCTCTCAGCTTGATATGCTTCCACACCATACATAAGGGCATTCTCTATCATAGGTGAAGTGTTTACATGTGTATTTGCAAGTTTACATTACAATTCATCAAACTCTTGAAACCAAGTCAGTTCTGACCTGAAACAACATGAAATGTTGTAAAATTGCATTTTGTATGCATATGTAATGCAGTTGAGCACATCTAACTTTACAGAATGAAGATATTGCAAAAGCATCCAAATCAAGCTTCTCTCAGCTTGATATGCTTCCACACCATACATAAGGGCATTCTCTATCATAGGTGAAGAGTTTACATGTGTATTTGCAAGTTTACATTACAATTCATCAAACTCTTGAAACCAAGTCAGTTCTGACCTGAAACAGCATGAAATGTTGTAAAATTGCATTTGTAAGCATATGTAATGCAGTTGAGCACATCTAACTTAACAGAATGAAGATATTGCAAAAGCATCCAAATCAAGCGTCTCTCAGCTTGATATGCTTCCACACCATACATAAGGGCATTCTCTATCATAGGTGAAGTGTTTACATGTGTATTTGCAAGTTTACATTACAATTCATCAAACTCTTGAAACCAAGTCAGTTCTGACCTGAAACAACATGAAATGTTGTAAAATTGCATTTTGTATGCATATGTAATGCAGTTGAGCACATCTAACTTTACAGAATGAAGATATTGCAAAAGCATCCAAATCAAGCTTCTCTCAGCTTGATATGCTTCCACACCATACATAAGGGCATTCTCTATCATAGGTGAAGAGTTTACATGTGTATTTGCAAGTTTTCATTACAATTCATCAAACTCTTGAAACCAAGTCAGTTCTGACCTGAAACAACATGAAATGTTGTAAAATTGCATTTGTAAGCATATGTAATGCAGTTGAGCACATCTAACTTTACAGAATGAAGATATTGCAAAACCATCCAAATCAAGCTTCTCTCAGCTTGATATGCTTCCACACCATACATAAGGGCATTCTCTATCATAGGTGAAAAGTTTACATGTGTATTTGCAAGTTTACATTACAATTCATCAAACTCTTGAAACCAAGTCAGTTCTGACCTGAAACAACATGAAATGTTGTAAAATTGCATTTGTAAGCATATGTAATGCAGTTGAGAACAACTAATTTTACAGAATGAAGATATTGCAAAACCATCCAAATCAAGCTTCTCTCAGCTTGATATTCTTCCACACCATACATAAGGGCATTCTCTATCATAGGTGAAGAGTTTACATGTGTATTTGCAAGTTTACATTACAATTCATCAAACTCTTGAAACCAAGTCAGTTCTGACCTGAAACAACATGAAATGTTGTAAAATTGCATTTGTAAGCATATGTAATGCAGTTGAGAACAACTAATTTTACAGAATGAAGATATTGCAAAACCATCCAAATCAAGCTTCTCTCAGCTTGATATTCTTCCACACCATACATAAGGGCATTCTCTATCATAGGTGAAGAGTTTACATGTGTATTTGCAAGTTTACATTACAATTCATCAACCTCTTGAAACCAAGTCAGTTCTGACCTGAAACAACATGAAATGTTGTAAAATTGCATTTTGTAAGCATATGTAATGCAGTTGAGCACATCTAACTTTACAGAATGAAGATATTGCAAAAGCATCCAAATCAAGCTTCTCTCAGCTTGATATGCTTCCACACCATACATAAGGGCATTCTCTATCATAGGTGAAGAGTTTACATGTGTATTTGCAAGTTTACATTACAATTCATCAAACTCTTGAAACCAAGTCAGTTCTGACCTGAAACAACATGAAATGTTGTAAAATTGCATTTGTAAGCATATGTAATGCAGTTGAGCACATCTAACTTTACAAAATGAAGATATTGCAAAACCATCCAAATCAAGCTTCTCTCAGCTTGATATGCTTCCACACCATACATAAGGGCATTCTCTATCATAGGTGAAGAGTTTACATGTGTATTTGCAAGTTTACATTACAATTCATCAAACTCTTGAAACCAAGTCAGTTCTGACCTGAAACAACATGAAATGTTGTAAAATTGCATTTGTAAGCATATGTAATGCAGTTGAGCACATCTAACTTTACAGAATGAAGATATTGCAAAAGCATCCAAATCAAGCTTCTTTCAGCTTGACATGCTTCCACACCATACATAAGGACATTCTCTATCATAGGTGAAGAGTTTACATGTGTATTTGCAAGTTTACATTACAATTCATCAAACTCTTGAAACCAAGTCAGTTCTGACCTGAAACAACATGAAATGTTGTAAAATTGCATTTGTAAGCATATGTAATGCAGTTGAGCACATCTAACTTTACAGAATGAAGATATTGCAAAAGCATCCAAATCAAGCTTCTCTCAGCTTGATATGCTTCCACACCATACATAAGGGCATTCTCTATCATAGGTGAAGAGTTTACATGTGTATTTGCAAGTTTACATTACAATTCATCAAACTCTTGAAACCAAGTCAGTTCTGACCTGAAACATCATGAAATGTTGTAAAATTGCATTTGTAAACCATCCAAATCAAGCTTCTCTCAGCTTGATATGCTTCCACACCATACATAAGGGCATTCTCTATCATAGGTGAAGAGTTTACATGTGTATTTGCAAGTTTACATTACAATTCATCAAACTCTTGAAACCAAGTCAGTTCTGACCTGAAACAACATGAAATGTTGTAAAATTGCATTTGTAAACCATCCACATCAAGCTTCTCTCAGCTTGATATGCTTCCACACCATACATAAGGGCATTCTCTATCATAGGTGAAGAGTTTACATGTGTATTTGCAAGTTTACATTACAATTCATCAAACTCTTGAAACCAAGTCAGTTCTGACCTGAAACAACATGAAATGTTGTAAAATTGCATTTGTAAGCATATGTAATGCAGTTGAGCACAACTAACTTTACAGAATGAAGATATTGCAAAAGCATCCAAATCAAGCTTCTCTCAGCTTGATATTCTTCCACACCATACATAAGGGCATTCTCTATCATAGGTGAAGAGTTTACATGTGTATTTGCAAGTTTACATTACAATTCATTAAACTCTTGAAACCAAGTCAGTTCTGACCTGAAACAACATGAAATGTTGTAAAATTGCATTTGTAAGCATATGTAATGCAGTTGAGCACATCTAACTTTACAGAATGAAGATATTGCAAAACCATCCAAATCAAGCTTCTCTCAGCTTGATATGCTTCCACACCATACATAAGGGCATTCTCTATCATAGGTGAAAAGTTTACATGTGTATTTGCAAGTTTACATTACAATTCATCAAACTCTTGAAACCAAGTCAGTTCTGACCTGAAACAACATGAAATGTTGTAAAATTGCATTTGTAAGCATATGTAATGCAGTTGAGCACATCTAACTTTACAGAATGAAGATATTGCAAATGCATCCAAATCAAGCTTCTCTCAGCTTGATATGCTTCCACACCATACATAAGGGCATTCTCTATCATAGGTGAAGAGTTTACATGTGTATTTGCAAGTTTTCATTACAATTCATCAAACTCTTGAAACCAAGTCAGTTCTGACCTGAAACAACATGAAATGTTGTAAAATTGCATTTGTAAGCATATGTAATGCAGTTGAGAACAACTAATTTTACAGAATGAAGATATTGCAAAACCATCCAAATCAAGCTTCTCTCAGCTTGATATTCTTCCACACCATACATAAGGGCATTCTCTATCATAGGTGAAGAGTTTACATGTGTATTTGCAAGTTTACATTACAATTCATCAACCTCTTGAAACCAAGTCAGTTCTGACCTGAAACAACATGAAATGTTGTAAAATTGCATTTTGTAAGCATATGTAATGCAGTTGAGCACATCTAACTTTACAGAATGAAGATATTGCAAAAGCATCCAAATCAAGCTTCTCTCAGCTTGATATGCTTCCACACCATACATAAGGGCATTCTCTATCATAGGTGAAGAGTTTACATGTGTATTTGCAAGTTTACATTACAATTCATCAAACTCTTGAAACCAAGTCAGTTCTGACCTGAAACAACATGAAATGTTGTAAAATTGCATTTGTAAGCATATGTAATGCAGTTGAGCACATCTAACTTTACAAAATGAAGATATTGCAAAACCATCCAAATCAAGCTTCTCTCAGCTTGATATGCTTCCACACCATACATAAGGGCATTCTCTATCATAGGTGAAGAGTTTACATGTGTATTTGCAAGTTTACATTACAATTCATCAAACTCTTGAAACCAAGTCAGTTCTGACCTGAAACAACATGAAATGTTGTAAAATTGCATTTGTAAGCATATGTAATGCAGTTGAGCACATCTAACTTTACAGAATGAAGATATTGCAAAAGCATCCAAATCAAGCTTCTCTCAGCTTGATATGCTTCCACACCATACATAAGGGCATTCTCTATCATAGGTGAAGAGTTTACATGTGTATTTGCAAGTTTACATTACAATTCATCAAACTCTTGAAACCAAGTCAGTTCTGACCTGAAACAACATGAAATGTTGTAAAATTTCATTTGTAAGCATATGTAATGCAGTTGAGCACATCTAACTTTACAGAATGAAGATATTGCAAAAGCATCCAAATCAAGCTTCTCTCAGCTTGATATGCTTCCACACCATACATAAGGGCATTCTCTATCATAGGTGAAGAGTTTACATGTGTATTTGCAAGTTTACATTACAATTCATCAAACTCTTGAAACCAAGTCAGTTCTGACCTGAAACAACATGAAATGTTGTAAAATTGCATTTGTAAGCATATGTAATGCAGTTGAGCACATCTAACTTTACAAAATGAAGATATTGCAAAACCATCCAAATCAAGCTTCTCTCAGCTTGATATGCTTCCACACCATACATAAGGGCATTCTCTATCATAGGTGAAGAGTTTACATGTGTATTTGCAAGTTTACATTACAATTCATCAAACTCTTGAAACCAAGTCAGTTCTGACCTGAAACAACATGAAATGTTGTAAAATTGCATTTGTAAGCATATGTAATGCAGTTGAGCACATCTAACTTTACAGAATGAAGATATTGCAAAAGCATCCAAATCAAGCTTCTCTCAGCTTGACATGGTTCCACACCATACATAAGGGCATTCTCTATCATAGGTGAAGAGTTTACATGTGTATTTGCAAGTTTACATTACAATTCATCAAACTCTTGAAACCAAGTCAGTTCTGACCTGAAACAACATGAAATGTTGTAAAATTGCATTTGTAAACCATCCAAATCAAGCTTCTCTCAGCTTGATATGCTTCCACACCATACATAAGGGCATTCTCTATCATAAGTGAAGAGTTTACATGTGTATTTGCAAGTTTACATTACAATTCATCAAACTCTTGAAACCAAGTCAGTTCTGACCTGAAACAACATGAAATGTTGTAAAATTGCATTTGTAAGCCATCCACATCAAGCTTCTCTCAGCTTGATATGCTTCCACACCATACATAAGGGCATTCTCTATCATAGGTGAAGAGTTTACATGTGTATTTGCAAGTTTACATTACAATTCATCAAACTCTTGAAACCAAGTCAGTTCTGACCTGAAACAACATGAAATGTTGTAAAATTGCATTTGTAAGCATATGTAATGCAGTTGAGCACAACTAACTTTACAGAATGAAGATATTGCAAAAGCATCCAAATCAAGCTTCTCTCAGCTTGATATTCTTCCACACCATACATAAGGGCATTCTCTATCATAGGTGAAGAGTTTACATGTGTATTTGCAAGTTTACATTACAATTCATTAAACTCTTGAAACCAAGTCAGTTCTGACCTGAAACAACATGAAATGTTGTAAAATTGCATTTGTAAGCATATGTAATGCAGTTGAGCACATCTAACTTTACAGAATGAAGATATTGCAAAACCATCCAAATCAAGCTTCTCTATGCTTGATATGCTTCCACACCATACATAAGGGCATTCTCTATCATAGGTGAAGAGTTTACATGTGTATTTGCAAGTTTACATTACAATTCATCAAACTCTTGAAACCAAGTCAGTTCTGACCTGAAACAACATGAAATGTTGTAAAATTGCATTTGTAAGCATATGTAATGCAGTTGAGCACATCTAACTTTACAGAATGAAGATATTGCAAAAGCATCCAAATCAAGCTTCTTTCAGCTTGACATGCTTCCACACCATACATAAGGGCATTCTCTATCATAGGTGAAGAGTTTACATGTGTATTTGCAAGTTTGCATTACAATTCATCAAACTCTTGAAACCAAGTCAGTTCTGACCTGAAACAACATGAAATGTTGTAAAATTGCATTTGTAAGCATATGTAATGCAGTTGAGCACATCTAACTTTACAGAATGAAGATATTGCAAAAGCATCCAAATCAAGCTTCTCTCAGCTTGATATGCTTCCACACCATACATAAGGGCATTCTCTATCATAGGTGAAGAGTTTACATGTGTATTTGCAAGTTTACATTACAATTCATCAAACTCTTGAAACCAAGTCAGTTCTGACCTGAAACAACATGAAATCGTGTAAAATTGCATTTGTAAGCATATGTAATGCAGTTGAGCACATCTAACTTTACAGAATGAAGATATTGCAAAAGCATCCAAATCAAGCTTCTCTCAGCTTGATATGCTTCCACACCATACATAAGGGCATTCTCTATCATAGGTGAAGAGTTTACATGTGTATTTGCAAGTTTACATTACAATTCATCAAACTCTTGAAACCAAGTCAGTTCTGACCTGAAACAACATGAAATGTTGTAAAATTGCATTTGTAAGCATATGTAATGCAGTTGAGCACAACTAACTTTACAGAATGAAGATATTGCAACACCATCCAAATCAAGCTTCTCTCAGCTTGATATTCTTCCACACCATACATAAGGGCATTCTCTATCATAGGTGAAGAGTTTACATGTGTATTTGCAAGTTTACATTACAATTCATTAAACTCTTGAAACCAAGTCAGTTCTGACCTGAAACAACATGAAATCTTGTAAAATTGCATTTGTAAGCATATGTAATGCAGTTGAGCACATCTAACTTTACAGAATGAAGATATTGCAAAACCATCCAAATCAAGCTTCTCTCAGCTTGATATGCTTCCACACCATACATAAGGGCATTCTCTATCATAGGTGAAGAGTTTACATGTGTATTTGCAAGTTTACATTACAATTCATCAAACTCTTGAAACCAAGTCAGTTCTGACCTGAAACAACATGAAATGTTGTAAAATTGCATTTGTAAACCATCCAAATCAAGCTTCTCTCAGCTTGATATGCTTCCACACCATACATAAGGGCATTCTCTATCATAGGTGAAGAGTTTACATGTGTATTTGCAAGTTTACATTACAATTCATCAAACTCTTGAAACCAAGTCAGTTCTGACCTGAAACAACATGAAATGTTGTAAAATTGCATTTGTAAACCATCCAAATCAAGCTTCTCTCAGCTTGATATGCTTCCACACCATACATAAGGGCATTCTCTATCATAGGTGAAGAGTTTACATGTGTATTTGCAAGTTTACATTACAATTCATCAAACTCTTGAAACCAAGTCAGCTCTGACCTGAAACAACATGAAATGATGTAAAATTGCATTTGTAAGCATATGTAATGCAGTTGAGCACAACTAACTTTACAAAATGAAGATATTGCAAAACCATCCAAATCAAGCTTCTCTCAGCTTGATATTCTTCCACACCATACATAAGGGCATTCTCTATCATAGGTGAAGAGTTTACATGTGTATTTGCAAGTTTACATTACAATTCATTAAACTCTTGAAACCAAGTCAGTTCTGACCTGAAACAAAATGAAATGTTGTAAAATTGCATTTGTAAGCATATGTAATGCAGTTGAGCACATCTAACTTTACAGAATGAAGATATTGCAAAACCATCCAAATCAAGCTTCTCTCAGCTTGATATGCTTCCACACCATACATAAGGGCATTCTCTATCATAGGTGAAGAGTTTACATGTGTATTTGCAAGTTTACATTACAATTCATCAAACTCTTGAAACCAAGTCAGTTCTGACCTGAAACAACATGAAATGTTGTAAAATTGCACTTGTAAACCATCCAAATCAAGCTTCTCTCAGCTTGATATGCTTCCACACCATACATAAGGGCATTCTCTATCATAGGTGAAGAGTTTACATGTGTATTTGCAAGTTTACATTACAATTCATCAAACTCTTGAAACCAAGTCAGTTCTGACCTGAAACAACATGAAATGTTGTAAAATTGCATTTGTAAGCATATGTAATGCAGTTGAGCACAACTAACTTTACAGAATGAAGATATTGCAAAACCATCCTAATCAAGCTTCTCTCAGCTTGATATTCTTCCACACCATACATAAGGGCATTCTCTATCATAGGTGAAGAGTTTACATGTGTATTTGCAAGTTTACATTACAATTCATCAAACTCTTGAAACCAAGTCAGTTCTGACCTGAAACAACATGAAATGTTGTAAAATTGCATTTGTAAACCATCCAAATCAAGCTTCTCTCAGCTTGATATGCTTCCACACCATACATAAGGGCATTCTCTATCATAGGTGAAGAGTTTACATGTGTATTTGCAAGTTTACATTACAATTCATCAAACTCTTGAAACCAAGTCAGTTCTGACCTGAAACAACATGAAATGATGTAAAATTGCATTTGTAAGCATATGTAATGCAGTTGAGCACAACTAACTTTACAAGATGAAGATATTGCAAAACCATCCAAATCAAGCTTCTCTCAGCTTGATATTCTTCCACACCATACATAAGGGCATTCTCTATCATAGGTGAAGAGTTTACATGTGTATTTGCAAGTTTACATTACAATTCATTAAACTCTTGAAACCAAGTCAGTTCTGACCTGAAACAAAATGAAATGTTGTAAAATTGCATTTGTAAGCATATGTAATGCAGTTGAGCACATCTAACTTTACAGAATGAAGATATTGCAAAACCATCCAAATCAAGCTTCTCTCAGCTTGATATGCTTCCACACCATACATAAGGGCATTCTCTATCATAGGTGAAGAGTTTACATGTGTATTTGCAAGTTTACATTACAATTCATCAAACTCTTGAAACCAAGTCAGTTCTGACCTGAAACAACATGAAATGTTGTAAAATTGCATTTGTAAGCATATGTAATGCAGTTGAGCACATCTAACTTTACAGAATGAAGATATTGCAAAACCATCCAAATCAAGCTTCTCTCAGCTTGATATGCTTCCACACCATACATAAGGGCATTCTCTATCATAGGTGAAGAGTTTACATGTGTATTTGCAAGTTTACATTACAATTCATCAAACTCTTGAAACCAAGTCAGTTCTGACCTGAAACAACATGAAATGTTGTAAAATTGCACTTGTAAACCATCCAAATCAAGCTTCTCTCAGCTTGATATGCTTCCACACCATACATAAGGGCATTCTCTATCATAGGTGAAGAGTTTACATGTGTATTTGCAAGTTTACATTACAATTCATCAAACTCTTGAAACCAAGTCAGTTCTGACCTGAAACAACATGAAATGTTGTAAAATTGCATTTGTAAGCATATGTAATGCAGTTGAGCACATCTAACTTTACAAAATGAAGATATTGCAAAACCATCCAAATCAAGCTTCTCTCAGCTTGATATGCTTCCACACCATACATAAGGGCATTCTCTATCATAGGTGAAGAGTTTACATGTGTATTTGCAAGTTTACATTACAATTCATCAAACTCTTGAAACCAAGTCAGTTCTGACCTGAAACAACATGAAATGTTGTAAAATTGCATTTGTAAGCATATGTAATGCAGTTGAGCACATCTAACTTTACAGAATGAAGATATTGCAAAAGCATCCAAATCAAGCTTCTCTCAGCTTGACATGCTTCCACACCATACATAAGGACATTCTCTATCATAGGTGAAGAGTTTACATGTGTATTTGCAAGTTTACATTACAATTCATCAAACTCTTGAAACCAAGACAGTTCTGACCTGAAACAACATGAAATGTTGTAAAATTGCATTTTTAAGCATATGTAATGCAGTTGAGCACATCTAACTTTACAGAATGAAGATATTGCAAAAGCATCCAAATCATGCTTCTCTCAGCTTGATATGCTTCCACACCATACATAAGGGCATTCTCTATCATAGGTGAAGAGTTTACATGTGTATTTGCAAGTTTACATTACAATTCATCAAACTCTTGAAACCAAGTCAGTTCTGACCTGAAACAACATGAAATGTTGTAAAATTGCATTTGTAAACCATCCAAATCAAGCTTCTCTCAGCTTGATATGCTTCCACACCATACATAAGGGCATTCTCTATCATAGGTGAAGAGTTTACATGTGTATTTGCAAGTTTACATTACAATTCATCAAACTCTTGAAACCAAGTCAGTTCTGACCTGAAACAGCATGAAATGTTGTAAAATTGCATTTGTAAGCATATGTAATGCAGTTGAGCACAACTAACTTTACAGAATGAAGATATTGCAAAACCATCCAAATCAAGCTTCTCTCAGCTTGATATTCTTCCACACCATACATAAGGGCATTCTCTATCATAGGTGAAGAGTTTACATGTGTATTTGCAAGTTTACATTACAATTCATCAAACTCTTGAAACCAAGTCAGTTCTGACCTGAAACAACATGAAATGTTGTAAAATTGCATTTGTAAGCATATGTAATGCAGTTGAGCACATCTAACTTTACAGAATGAAGATATTGCAAAAGCATCCAAATCAAGCTTCTCTCAGCTTGACATGCTTCCACACCATACATAAGGGCATTCTCTATCATAGGTGAAGAGTTTACATGTGTATTTGCAAGTTTACATTACAATTCATCAAACTCTTGAAACCAAGTCAGTTCTGACCTGAAACAACATGAAATGTTGTAAAATTGCATTTGTAAGCATATGTAATGCAGTTGAGCACATCTAACTTTACAGAATGAAGATATTGCAAAAGCATCCAAATCAAGCTTCTCTCAGCTTGATATGCTTCCACACCATACATAAGGGCATTCTCTATCATAGGTGAAGAGTTTACATGTGTATTTGCAAGTTTACATTACAATTCATCAAACTCTTGAAACCAAGTCAGTTCTGACCTGAAACAACATGAAATGTTGTAAAATTGCATTTGTAAGCATATGTAATGCAGTTGAGCACATCTAACTTTACAGAATGAAGATATTGCAAAAGCATCCAAATCAAGCTTCTCTCAGCTTGACATGCTTCCACACCATACATAAGGACATTCTCTATCATAGGTGAAGAGTTTACATGTGTATTTGCAAGTTTACATTACAATTCATCAAACTCTTGAAACCAAGACAGTTCTGACCTGAAACAACATGAAATGTTGTAAAATTGCATTTTTAAGCATATGTAATGCAGTTGAGCACATCTAACTTTACAGAATGAAGATATTGCAAAAGCATCCAAATCATGCTTCTCTCAGCTTGATATGCTTCCACACCATACATAAGGGCATTCTCTATCATAGGTGAAGAGTTTACATGTGTATTTGCAAGTTTACATTACAATTCATCAAACTCTTGAAACCAAGTCAGTTCTGACCTGAAACAACATGAAATGTTGTAAAATTGCATTTGTAAACCATCCAAATCAAGCTTCTCTCAGCTTGATATGCTTCCACACCATACATAAGGGCATTCTCTATCATAGGTGAAGAGTTTACATGTGTATTTGCAAGTTTACATTACAATTCATCAAACTCTTGAAACCAAGTCAGTTCTGACCTGAAACAGCATGAAATGTTGTAAAATTGCATTTGTAAGCATATGTAATGCAGTTGAGCACAACTAACTTTACAGAATGAAGATATTGCAAAACCATCCAAATCAAGCTTCTCTCAGCTTGATATTCTTCCACACCATACATAAGGGCATTCTCTATCATAGGTGAAGAGTTTACATGTGTATTTGCAAGTTTACATTACAATTCATTAAACTCTTGAAACCAAGTCAGTTCTGACCTGAAACAACATGAAATGTTGTAAAATTGCATTTGTAAGCATATGTAATGCAGTTGAGCACATCTAACTTTACAGAATGAAGATATTGCAAAAGCATCCAAATCAAGCTTCTCTCAGCTTGATATGCTTCCACACCATACATAAGGGCATTCTCTATCATAGGTGAAGAGTTTACATGTGTATTTGCAAGTTTACATTACAATTCATCAAACTCTTGAAACCAAGTCAGTTCTGACCTGAAACAACATGAAATGCTGTAAAATTGCATTTGTAAACCATCCAAATCAAGCTTCTCTCAGCTTGATATGCTTCCGCACCATACATAAGGGCATTCTCTATCATAGGTGAAGAGTTTACATGTGTATTTGCAAGTTTACATTACAATTCATCAAACTCTTGAAACCAAGTCAGTTCTGACCTGAAACAACATGAAATGTTGTAAAATTGCATTTGTAAGCATATGTAATGCAGTTGAGCACATCTAACTTTACAGAATGAAGATATTGCAAAAGCATCCAAATCAAGCTTCTCTCAGCTTGACATGCTTCCACACCATACATAAGGGCATTCTCTATCATAGGTGAAGAGTTTACATGTGTATTTGCAAGTTTACATTACAATTCATCAAACTCTTGAAACCAAGTCAGTTCTGACCTGAAACAACATGAAATGTTGTAAAATTGCATTTGTAAGCATATGTAATGCAGTTGAGCACATCTAACTTTACAGAATGAAGATATTGCAAAAGCATCCAAATCAAGCTTCTCTCAGCTTGATATGCTTCCACACCATACATAAGGGCATTCTCTATCATAGGTGAAGAGTTTACATGTGTATTTGCAAGTTTACATTACAATTCATCAAACTCTTGAAACCAAGTCAGTTCTGACCTGAAACAACATGAAATGTTGTAAAATTGCATTTGTAAGCATATGTAATGCAGTTGAGCACATCTAACTTTACAGAATGAAGATATTGCAAAAGCATCCAAATCAAGCTTCTCTCAGCTTGATATGCTTCCACACCATACATAAGGGCATTCTCTATCATAGGTGAAGAGTTTACATGTGTATTTGCAAGTTTACATTACAATTCATCAAACTCTTGAAACCAAGTCAGTTCTGACCTGAAACAACATGAAATGTTGTAAAATTGCATTTGTAAGCATATGTAATGCAGTTGAGCACATCTAACTTTACAGAATGAAGATATTGCAAAAGCATCCAAATCAAGCTTCTCTCAGCTTGATATGCTTCCACACCATACATAAGTGCATTCTCTATCATAGGTGAAGAGTTTACATGTGTATTTGCAAGTTTACATTACAATTCATCAAACTCTTGAAACCAAGTCAGTTCTGACCTGAAACAACATGAAATGTTGTAAAATTGCATTTGTAAGCATATGTAATGCAGTTGAGCACAACTAACTTTACAGAATGAAGATATTGCAAAACCATCCAAATCAAGCTTCTCTCAGCTTGATATTCTTCCACACCATACATAAGGGCATTCTCTATCATAGGTGAAGAGTTTACATGTGTATTTGCAAGTTTACATTACAATTCATCAAACTCTTGAAACCAAGTCAGTTCTGACCTGAAACAACATGAAATGTTGTAAAATTGCATTTGTAAGCATATGTAATGCAGTTGAGCACATCTAACTTTACAGAATGAAGATATTGCAAAACCATCCAAATCAAGCTTCTCTCAGCTTGATATGCTTCCACACCATACATAAGGGCATTCTCTATCATAGGTGAAGAGTTTACATGTGTATTTGCAAGTTTACATTACAATTCATCAAACTCTTGAAACCAAGTCAGTTCTGACCTGAAACAACATGAAATGCTGTAAAATTGCATTTTTAAACCATCCAAATCAAGCTTCTCTCAGCTTGATATGCTTCCACACCATACATAAGGGCATTCTCTATCATAGGTGAAGAGTTTACATGTGTATTTGCAAGTTTACATTACAATTCATCAAACTCTTGAAACCAAGTCAGTTCTGACCTGAAACAACATGAAATGTTGTAAAATTGCATTTGTAAGCATATGTAATGCAGTTGAGCACAACTAACTTTACAGAATGAAGATATTGCAAAACCATCCAAATCAAGCTTCTCTCAGCTTGATATTCTTCCACACCATACATAAGGGCATTCTCTATCATAGGTGAAGAGTTTACATGTGTATTTGCAAGTTTACATTACAATTCATCAAACTCTTGAAACCAAGTCAGTTCTGACCTGAAACAACATGAAATGTTGTAAAATTGCATTTGTAAGCATATGTAATGCAGTTGAGCACATCTAACTTTACAGAATGAAGATATTGCAAAAGCATCCAAATCAAGCTTCTCTCAGCTTGATATGCTTCCACACCATACATAAGGGCATTCTCTATCATAGGTGAAGAGTTTACATGTGTATTTGCAAGTTTACATTACAATTCATCAAACTCTTGAAACCAAGTCAGTTCTGACCTGAAACAACATGAAATGTTGTAAAATTGCATTTGTAAGCATATGTAATGCAGTTGAGCACATCTAACTTTACAGAATGAAGATATTGCAAAAGCATCCAAATCAAGCTTCTCTCAGCTTGATATGCTTCCACACCATACATAAGTGCATTCTCTATCATAGGTGAAGAGTTTACATGTGTATTTGCAAGTTTACATTACAATTCATCAAACTCTTGAAACCAAGTCAGTTCTGACCTGAAACAACATGAAATGTTGTAAAATTGCATTTGTAAGCATATGTAATGCAGTTGAGCACAACTAACTTTACAGAATGAAGATATTGCAAAACCATCCAAATCAAGCTTCTCTCAGCTTGATATTCTTCCACACCATACATAAGGGCATTCTCTATCATAGGTGAAGAGTTTACATGTGTATTTGCAAGTTTACATTACAATTCATCAAACTCTTGAAACCAAGTCAGTTCTGACCTGAAACAACATGAAATGTTGTAAAATTGCATTTGTAAGCATATGTAATGCAGTTGAGCACATCTAACTTTACAGAATGAAGATATTGCAAAACCATCCAAATCAAGCTTCTCTCAGCTTGATATGCTTCCACACCATACATAAGGGCATTCTCTATCATAGGTGAAGAGTTTACATGTGTATTTGCAAGTTTACATTACAATTCATCAAACTCTTGAAACCAAGTCAGTTCTGACCTGAAACAACATGAAATGCTGTAAAATTGCATTTTTAAACCATCCAAATCAAGCTTCTCTCAGCTTGATATGCTTCCACACCATACATAAGGGCATTCTCTATCATAGGTGAAGAGTTTACATGTGTATTTGCAAGTTTACATTACAATTCATCAAACTCTTGAAACCAAGTCAGTTCTGACCTGAAACAACATGAAATGTTGTAAAATTGCATTTGTAAGCATATGTAATGCAGTTGAGCACAACTAACTTTACAGAATGAAGATATTGCAAAACCATCCAAATCAAGCTTCTCTCAGCTTGATATTCTTCCACACCATACATAAGGGCATTCTCTATCATAGGTGAAGAGTTTACATGTGTATTTGCAAGTTTACATTACAATTCATCAAACTCTTGAAACCAAGTCAGTTCTGACCTGAAACAACATGAAATGCTGTAAAATTGCATTTGTAAACCATCCAAATCAAGCTTCTCTCAGCTTGATATGCTTCCACACCATACATAAGGGCATTCTCTATCATAGGTGAAGAGTTTACATTTGTATTTGCAAGTTTACTTTACAATTCATCAAACTCTTGAAACCAAGTCAGTTCTGACCTGAAACAACATGAAATGTTGTAAAATTGCATTTGTAAGCATATGTAATGCAGTTGAGCACAACTAACTTTACAGAATGAAGATATTGCAAAACCATCCAAATCAAGCTTCTCTCAGCTTGATATTCTTCCACACCATACATAAGGGCATTCTCTATCATAGGTGAAGAGTTTACATGTGTATTTGCAAGTTTACATTACAATTCATCAAACTCTTGAAACCAAGTCAGTTCTGACCTGAAACAACATGAAATGTTGTAAAATTGCATTTGTAAGCATATGTAATGCAGTTGAGCACATCTAACTTTACAGAATGAAGATATTGCAAAACCTTCCAAATCAAGCTTCTCTCAGCTTGATATGCTTCCACACCATACATAAGGGCATTCTCTATCATAGGTGAAGAGTTTACATGTGTATTTGCAAGTTTACATTACAATTCATCAAACTCTTGAAACCAAGTCAGTTCTGACCTGAAACAACATGAAATGTTGTAAAATTGCATTTGTAAGCATATGTAATGCAGTTGAGCACATCTAACTTTACAGAATGAAGATATTGCAAAAGCATCCAAATCAAGCTTCTCTCAGCTTGATATGCTTCCACACCATACATAAGGGCATTCTCTATCATAGGTGAAGAGTTTACATGTGTATTTGCAAGTTTACATTACAATTCATCAAACTCTTGAAACCAAGTCAGTTCTGACCTGAAACAACATGAAATGTTGTAAAATTGCATTTGTAAACCATCCAAATCAAGCTTCTCTCAGCTTGATATGCTTCCACACCATACATAAGGGCATTCTCTATCATAGGTGAAGAGTTTACATGTGCATTTGCAAGTTTACATTACAATTCATCAAACTCTTGAAACCAAGTCAGTTCTTACCTGAAACAACATGAAATGTTGTAAAATTGCATTTGTAAGCATATGTAATGCAGTTGAGCACAACTAACTTTACAGAATGAAGATATTGCAAAACCATCCAAATCAAGCTTCTCTCAGCTTGATATTCTTCCACACCATACATAAGGGCATTCTCTATCATAGGTGAAGAGTTTACATGTGTATTTGCAAGTTTACATTACAATTCATTAAACTCTTGAAACCAAGTCAGTTCTGACCTGAAACAACATGAAATGTTGTAAAATTGCATTTGTAAGCATATGTAATGCAGTTGAGCACATCTAACTTTACAGAATGAAGATATTGCAAAACCATCCAAATCAAGCTTCTCTCAGCTTGATATGCTTCCACACCATACATAAGGGCATTCTCTATCATAGGTGAAGAGTTAACATGTGTATTTGCAAGTTTACATTACAATTCATCAAACTCTTGAAACCAAGTCAGTTCTGACCTGAAACAACATGAAATGTTGTAAAATTGCATTTGTAAGCATATGTAATGCAGTTGAGCACATCTAACTTTACAGAATGAAGATATTGCAAAAGCATCCAAATCAAGCTTCTCTCAGCTTGATATGCTTCCACACCATACATAAGGGCATTCTCTATCATAGGTGAAGAGTTTACATGTGTATTTGCAAGTTTACATTACAATTCATCAAACTCTTGAAACCAAGTCAGTTCTGACCTGAAACAACATGAAATGCTGTAAAATTGCATTTGTAAACCATCCAAATCAAGCTTCTCTCAGCTTGATATGCTTCCACACCATACATAAGGGCATTCTCTATCATAGGTGAAGAGTTTACATGTGTATTTGCAAGTTTACATTACAATTCATCAAACTCTTGAAACCAAGTCAGTTCTGACCTGAAACAACATGAAATGTTGTAAAATTGCATTTGTAAGCATATGTAATGCAGTTGAGCACAACTAACTTTACAGAATGAAGATATTGCAAAACCATCCAAATCAAGCTTCTCTCAGCTTGATATTCTTCCACACCATACATAAGGGCATTCTCTATCATAGGTGAAGAGTTTACATGTGTATTTGCAAGTTTACATTACAATTCATCAAACTCTTGAAACCAAGTCAGTTCTGACCTGAAACAACATGAAATGCTGTAAAATTGCATTTGTAAACCATCCAAATCAAGCTTCTCTCAGCTTGATATTCTTCCACACCATACATAAGGGCATTCTCTATCATAGGTGAAGAGTTTACATGTGTATTTGCAAGTTTACATTACAATTCATTAAACTCTTGAAACCAAGTCAGTTCTGACTTGAAACAACATGAAATGTTGTAAAATTGCATTTGTAAGCATATGTAATGCAGTTGAGCACATCTAACTTTGCAGAATGAAGATATTCCAAAACCATCCAAATCAAGCTTCTCTCAGCTTGATATGCTTCCACACCATACATAAGGGCATTCTCTATCATAGGTGAAGAGTTTACATGTGTATTTGCAAGTTTACATTACAATTCATCAAACTCTTGAAACCAAGTCAGTTCTGACCTGAAACAACATGAAATGTTGTAAAATTGCATTTGTAAGCATATGTAATGCAGTTGAGCACATCTAACTTTACAGAATGAAGATATTGCAAAAGCATCCAAATCAAGCTTCTCTCAGCTTGATATGCTTCCACACCATATATAAGGGCATTCTCTATCATAGGTGAAGAGTTTACATGTGTATTTGCAAGTTTACATTACAATTCATCAAACTCTTGAAACCAAGTCAGTTCTGACCTGAAACAACATGAAATGCTGTAAAATTGCATTTGTAAACCATCCAAATCAAGCTTCTCTCAGCTTGATATGCTTCCACACCATACATAAGGGCATTCTCTATCATAGGTGAAGAGTTTACATGTGTATTTGCAAGTTTACATTACAATTCATCAAACTCTTGAAACCAAGTCAGTTCTGACCTGAAACAACATGAAATGTTGTAAAATTGCATTTGTAAACCATCCAAATCAAGCTTCTCTCAGCTTGATATGCTTCCACACCATACATAAGGGCATTCTCTATCATAGGTGAAGAGTTTACATTTGTATTTGCAAGTTTACTTTACAATTCATCAAACTCTTGAAACCAAGTCAGTTCTGACCTGAAACAACATGAAATGTTGTAAAATTGCATTTGTAAGCATATGTAATGCAGTTGAGCACAACTAACTTTACAGAATGAAGATATTGCAAAACCATCCAAATCAAGCTTCTCTCAGCTTGATATTCTTCCACACCATACATAAGGGCATTCTCTATCATAGGTGAAGAGTTTACATGTGTATTTGCAAGTTTACATTACAATTCATCAAACTCTTGAAACCAAGTCAGTTCTGACCTGAAACAACATGAAATGCTGTAAAATTGCATTTGTAAACCATCCAAATCAAGCTTCTCTCAGCTTGATATGCTTCCACACCATACATGAGGGCATTCTCTATCATAGGTGAAGAGTTTACATGTGTATTTGCAAGTTTACTTTACAATTCATCAAACTCTTGAAACCAAGTCAGTTCAGACCTGAAACAACATGAAATGTTGTAAAATTGCATTTGTAAGCATATGTAGTGCAGTTGAGCACAACTAACTTTACAGAATGAAGATATTGCAAAACCATCCAAATCAAGCTTCTCTCAGCTTGATATTCTTCCACACCATACATAAGGGCATTCTCTATCATAGGTGAAGAGTTTACATGTGTATTTGCAAGTTTACATTACAATTCATCAAACTCTTGAAACCAAGTCAGTTCTGACCTGAAACAACATGAAATGTTGTAAAATTGCATTTGTAAGCATATGTAATGCAGTTGAGCACATCTAACTTTACAGAATGAAGATATTGCAAAAGCATCCAAATCAAGCTTCCCTCAGCTTGATATGCTTCCACACCATACATAAGGGCATTCTCTATCATAGGTGAAGAGTTTACATGTGTATTTGCAAGTTTACATTACAATTCATCAAACTCTTGAAACCAAGTCAGTTCTGACCTGAAACAACATGAAATGTTGTAAAATTGCATTTGTAAGCATATGTAATGCAGTTGAGCACATCTAACTTTACAGAATGAAGATATTGCAAAAGCATCCAAATCAAGCTTCTCTCAGCTTGACATGCTTCCACACCATACATAAGGGCATTCTCTATCATAGGTGAAGAGTTTACATGTGTATTTGCAAGTTTACATTACAATTCATCAAACTCTTGAAACCAAGTCAGTTCTGACCTGAAACAACATGAAATGTTGTAAAATTGCATTTGTAAGCATATGTAATGCAGTTGAGCACATCTAACTTTACAGAATGAAGATATTGCAAAACCATCCAAATCAAGCTTCTCTCAGCTTGATATGCTTCCACACCATACATAAGGGCATTCTCTATCATAGGTGAAGAGTTTACATGTGTATTTGCAAGTTTACATTACAATTCATCAAACTCTTGAAACCAAGTCAGTTCTGACCTGAAACAACATGAAATGTTGTAAAATTGCATTTGTAAGCATATGTAATGCAGTTGAGCACATCTAACTTTACAGAATGAAGATATTGCAAAAGCATCCAAATCAAGCTTCTCTCAGCTTGATATGCTTCCACACCATACATAAGGGCATTCTCTATCATAGGTGAAGAGTTTACATGTGTATTTGCAAGTTTACATTACAATTCATCAAACTCTTGAAACCAAGTCAGTTCTGACCTGAAACAACATGAAATGTTGTAAAATTGCATTTGTAAACCATCCAAATCAAGCTTCTCTCAGCTTGATATGCTTCCACACCATACATAAGGGCATTCTCTATCATAGGTGAAGAGTTTACATGTGTATTTGCAAGTTTACATTACAATTCATCAAACTCTTGAAACCAAGTCAGTTCTGACCTGAAACAACATGAAATGTTGTAAAATTGCATTTGTAAGCATATGTAATGCAGTTGAGCACAACTAACTTTACAGAATGAAGATATTGCAAAACCATCCAAATCAAGCTTCTCTCAGCTTGATATTCTTCCACACCATACATAAGGGCATTCTCTATCATAGGTGAAGAGTTTACATGTGTATTTGCAAGTTTACATTACAATTCATTAAACTCTTGAAACCAAGTCAGCTCTGACCTGAAACAACATGAAATGTTGTAAAATTGCATTTGTAAGCATATGTAATGCAGTTGAGCACATCTAACTTTACAGAATGAAGATATTCCAAACCATCCAAATCAAGCTTCTCTCAGCTTGATATGCTTCCACACCATACATAAGGGCATTCTCTATCATAGGTGAAGAGTTTACATGTGTATTTGCAAGTTTACATTACAATTCATCAAACTCTTGAAACCAAGTCAGTTCTGACCTGAAACAACATGAAATGTTGTAAAATTGCATTTGTAAGCATATGTAATGCAGTTGAGCACATCTAACTTTACAGAATGAAGATATTGCAAAAGCATCCAAATCAAGCTTCTCTCAGCTTGATATGCTTCCACACCATACATAAGGGCATTCTCTATCATAGGTGAAGAGTTTACATGTGTATTTGCAAGTTTACATTACAATTCATCAAACTCTTGAAACCAAGTCAGTTCTGACCTGAAACAACATGAAATGCTGTAAAATTGCATTTGTAAACCATCCAAATCAAGCTTCTCTCAGCTTGATATGCTTCCACACCATACATAAGGGCATTCTCTATCATAGGTGAAGAGTTTACATGTGTATTTGCAAGTTTACATTACAATTCATCAAACTCTTGAAACCAAGTCAGTTCTGACCTGAAACAACATGAAATGTTGTAAAATTGCATTTGTAAACCATCCAAATCAAGCTTCTCTCAGCTTGATATGCTTCCACACCATACATAAGGGCATTCTCTATCATAGGTGAAGAGTTTACATTTGTATTTGCAAGTTTACTTTACAATTCATCAAACTCTTGAAACCAAGTCAGTTCTGACCTGAAACAACATGAAATGTTGTAAAATTGCATTTGTAAGCATATGTAATGCAGTTGAGCACAACTAACTTTACAGAATGAAGATATTGCAAAAGCATCCAAATCAAGCTTCTCTCAGCTTGATATTCTTCCACACCATACATAAGGGCATTCTCTATCATAGGTGAAGAGTTTACATGTGTATTTGCAAGTTTACATTACAATTCATCAAACTCTTGAAACCAAGTCAGTTCTGACCTGAAACAACATGAAATGCTGTAAAATTGCATTTGTAAACCATCCAAATCAAGCTTCTCTCAGCTTGATATGCTTCCACACCATACATGAGGGCATTCTCTATCATAGGTGAAGAGTTTACATGTGTATTTGCAAGTTTACTTTACAATTCATCAAACTCTTGAAACCAAGTCAGTTCAGACCTGAAACAACATGAAATGTTGTAAAATTGCATTTGTAAGCATATGTAGTGCAGTTGAGCACAACTAACTTTACAGAATGAAGATATTGCAAAACCATCCAAATCAAGCTTCTCTCAGCTTGATATTCTTCCACACCATACATAAGGGCATTCTCTATCATAGGTGAAGAGTTTACATGTGTATTTGCAAGTTTACATTACAATTCATCAAACTCTTGAAACCAAGTCAGTTCTGACCTGAAACAACATGAAATGTTGTAAAATTGCATTTGTAAGCATATGTAATGCAGTTGAGCACATCTAACTTTACAGAATGAAGATATTGCAAAAGCATCCAAATCAAGCTTCCCTCAGCTTGATATGCTTCCACACCATACATAAGGGCATTCTCTATCATAGGTGAAGAGTTTACATGTGTATTTGCAAGTTTACATTACAATTCATCAAACTCTTGAAACCAAGTCAGTTCTGACCTGAAACAACATGAAATGTTGTAAAATTGCATTTGTAAGCATATGTAATGCAGTTGAGCACATCTAACTTTACAGAATGAAGATATTGCAAAAGCATCCAAATCAAGCTTCTCTCAGCTTGACATGCTTCCACACCATACATAAGGGCATTCTCTATCATAGGTGAAGAGTTTACATGTGTATTTGCAAGTTTACATTACAATTCATCAAACTCTTGAAACCAAGTCAGTTCTGACCTGAAACAACATGAAATGTTGTAAAATTGCATTTGTAAGCATATGTAATGCAGTTGAGCACATCTAACTTTACAGAATGAAGATATTGCAAAACCATCCAAATCAAGCTTCTCTCAGCTTGATATGCTTCCACACCATACATAAGGGCATTCTCTATCATAGGTGAAGAGTTTACATGTGTATTTGCAAGTTTACATTACAATTCATCAAACTCTTGAAACCAAGTCAGTTCTGACCTGAAACAACATGAAATGTTGTAAAATTGCATTTGTAAGCATATGTAATGCAGTTGAGCACATCTAACTTTACAGAATGAAGATATTGCAAAAGCATCCAAATCAAGCTTCTCTCAGCTTGATATGCTTCCACACCATACATAAGGGCATTCTCTATCATAGGTGAAGAGTTTACATGTGTATTTGCAAGTTTACATTACAATTCATCAAACTCTTGAAACCAAGTCAGTTCTGACCTGAAACAACATGAAATGTTGTAAAATTGCATTTGTAAACCATCCAAATCAAGCTTCTCTCAGCTTGATATGCTTCCACACCATACATAAGGGCATTCTCTATCATAGGTGAAGAGTTTACATGTGTATTTGCAAGTTTACATTACAATTCATCAAACTCTTGAAACCAAGTCAGTTCTGACCTGAAACAACATGAAATGTTGTAAAATTGCATTTGTAAGCATATGTAATGCAGTTGAGCACAACTAACTTTACAGAATGAAGATATTGCAAAACCATCCAAATCAAGCTTCTCTCAGCTTGATATTCTTCCACACCATACATAAGGGCATTCTCTATCATAGGTGAAGAGTTTACATGTGTATTTGCAAGTTTACATTACAATTCATTAAACTCTTGAAACCAAGTCAGCTCTGACCTGAAACAACATGAAATGTTGTAAAATTGCATTTGTAAGCATATGTAATGCAGTTGAGCACATCTAACTTTACAGAATGAAGATATTCCAAACCATCCAAATCAAGCTTCTCTCAGCTTGATATGCTTCCACACCATACATAAGGGCATTCTCTATCATAGGTGAAGAGTTTACATGTGTATTTGCAAGTTTACATTACAATTCATCAAACTCTTGAAACCAAGTCAGTTCTGACCTGAAACAACATGAAATGTTGTAAAATTGCATTTGTAAGCATATGTAATGCAGTTGAGCACATCTAACTTTACAGAATGAAGATATTGCAAAAGCATCCAAATCAAGCTTCTCTCAGCTTGATATGCTTCCACACCATACATAAGGGCATTCTCTATCATAGGTGAAGAGTTTACATGTGTATTTGCAAGTTTACATTACAATTCATCAAACTCTTGAAACCAAGTCAGTTCTGACCTGAAACAACATGAAATGCTGTAAAATTGCATTTGTAAACCATCCAAATCAAGCTTCTCTCAGCTTGATATGCTTCCACACCATACATAAGGGCATTCTCTATCATAGGTGAAGAGTTTACATGTGTATTTGCAAGTTTACATTACAATTCATCAAACTCTTGAAACCAAGTCAGTTCTGACCTGAAACAACATGAAATGTTGTAAAATTGCATTTGTAAGCATATGTAATGCAGTTGAGCACAACTAACTTTACAGAATGAAGATATTGCAAAACCATCCAAATCAAGCTTCTCTCAGCTTGATATTCTTCCACACCATACATAAGGGCATTCTCTATCATAGGTGAAGAGTTTACATGTGTATTTGCAAGTTTACATTACAATTCATCAAACTCTTGAAACCAAGTCAGTTCTGACCTGAAACAACATGAAATGTTGTAAAATTGCATTTGTAAGCATATGTAATGCAGTTGAGCACATCTAACTTTACAGAATGAAGATATTGCAAAAGCATCCAAATCAAGCTTCTCTCAGCTTGATATGCTTCCACACCATACATAAGTGCATTCTCTATCATAGGTGAAGAGTTTACATGTGTATTTGCAAGTTTACATTACAATTCATCACACTCTTGAAACCAAGTCAGTTCTGACCTGAAACAACATGAAATGTTGTAAAATTGCATTTGTAAGCATATGTAATGCAGTTGAGCACATCTAACTTTACAGAATGAAGATATTGCAAAAGCATCCAAATCAAGCTTCTTCAGCTTGATATGCTTCCACACCATACATAAGGGCATTCTCTATCATAGGTGAAGAGTTTACATGTGTATTTGCAAGTTTACATTACAATTCATCAAACTCTTGAAACCAAGTCAGTTCTGACCTGAAACAACATGAAATGTTGTAAAATTGCATTTGTAAACATATGTAATGCAGTTGAGCACATCTAACTTTACAGAATGAAGATATTGCAAAACCATCCAAATCAAGCTTCTCTCAGCTTGATATGCTTCCACACCATACATAAGGGCATTCTATATCATAGGTGAAGAGTTTACATGTGTATTTGCAAGTTTACATTACAATTCATCAAACTCTTGAAACCAAGTCAGTTCTGACCTGAAACAACATGAAATGTTGTAAAATTGCATTTGTAAACTATCCAAATCAAGCTTCTCTCAGCTTGATATGCTTCCACACCATACATAAGGGCATTCTCTATCATAGGTGAAGAGTTTACATGTGTATTTGCAAGTTTACATTACAATTCATCAAACTCTTGAAACCAAGTCAGTTCTGACCTGAAACAACATGAAATGTTGTAAAATTGCATTTGTAAGCATATGTAATGCAGTTGAGCACAACTAACTTTACAGAATGAAGATATTGCAAAACCATCCAAATCAAGCTTCTCTCAGCTTGATATTCTTCCACACCATACATAAGGGCATTCTCTATCATAGGTGAAGAGTTTACATGTGTATTTGCAAGTTTACATTACAATTCATCAAACTCTTGAAACCAAGTCAGTTCTGACCTGAAACAACATGAAATGTTGTAAAATTGCATTTGTAAGCATATGTAATGCAGTTGAGCACAACTAACTTTACAGAATGAAGATATTGCAAAACCATCCAAATCAAGCTTCTCTCAGCTTGATATTCTTCCACACCATACATAAGGGCATTCTCTATCATAGGTGAAGAGTTTACATGTGTATTTGCAAGTTTACATTACAATTCATCAAACTCTTGAAACCAAGTCAGTTCTGACCTGAAACAACATGAAATGTTGTAAAATTGCATTTGTAAGCATATGTAATGCAGTTGAGCACATCTAACTTTACAGAATGAAGATATTGCAAAACCATCCAAATCAAGCTTCTCTCAGCTTGATATGCTTCCACACCATACATAAGGGCATTCTATATCATAGGTGAAGAGTTTACATGTGTATTTGCAAGTTTACATTACAATTCATCAAACTCTTGAAACCAAGTCAGTTCTGACCTGAAACAACATGAAATGTTGTAAAATTGCATTTGTAAACTATCCAAATCAAGCTTCTCTCAGCTTGATATGCTTCCACACCATACATAAGGGCATTCTCTATCATAGGTGAAGAGTTTACATGTGTATTTGCAAGTTTACATTACAATTCATCAAACTCTTGAAACCAAGTCAGTTCTGACCTGAAACAACATGAAATGTTGTAAAATTGCATTTGTAAGCATATGTAATGCAGTTGAGCACAACTAACTTTACAGAATGAAGATATTGCAAAACCATCCAAATCAAGCTTCTCTCAGCTTGATATTCTTCCACACCATACATAAGGGCATTCTCTATCATAGGTGAAGAGTTTACATGTGTATTTGCAAGTTTACATTACAATTCATCAAACTCTTGAAACCAAGTCAGTTCTGACCTGAAACAACATGAAATGTTGTAAAATTGCATTTGTAAGCATATGTAATGCAGTTGAGCACATCTAACTTTACAGAATGAAGATATTGCAAAAGCATCCAAATCAAGCTTCTCTCAGCTTGATATGCTTCCACACCATACATAAGGGCATTCTCTATCATAGGTGAAGAGTTTACATGTGTATTTGCAAGTTTACATTACAATTCATCAAACTCTTGAAACCAAGTCAGTTCTGACCTGAAACAACATGAAATGTTGTAAAATTGCATTTGTAAACCATCCAAATCAAGCTTCTCTCAGCTTGATATGCTTCCACACCATACATAAGGGCATTCTCTATCATAGGTGAAGAGTTTACATGTGTATTTGCAAGTTTACATTACAATTCATCAAACTCTTGAAACCAAGTCAGTTCTGACCTGAAACAACATGAAATGTTGTAAAATTGCATTTGTAAGCATATGTAATGCAGTTGAGCACAACTAACTTTACAGAATGAAGATATTGCAAAACCATCCAAATCAAGCTTCTCTCAGCTTGATATTCTTCCACACCATACATAAGGGCATTCTCTATCATAGGTGAAGAGTTTACATGTGTATTTGCAAGTTTACATTACAATTCATTAAACTCTTGAAACCAAGTCAGCTCTGACCTGAAACAACATGAAATGTTGTAAAATTGCATTTGTAAGCATATGTAATGCAGTTGAGCACATCTAACTTTACAGAATGAAGATATTCCAAACCATCCAAATCAAGCTTCTCTCAGCTTGATATGCTTCCACACCATACATAAGGGCATTCTCTATCATAGGTGAAGAGTTTACATGTGTATTTGCAAGTTTACATTACAATTCATCAAACTCTTGAAACCAAGTCAGTTCTGACCTGAAACAACATGAAATGTTGTAAAATTGCATTTGTAAGCATATGTAATGCAGTTGAGCACATCTAACTTTACAGAATGAAGATATTGCAAAAGCATCCAAATCAAGCTTCTCTCAGCTTGATATGCTTCCACACCATACATAAGGGCATTCTCTATCATAGGTGAAGAGTTTACATGTGTATTTGCAAGTTTACATTACAATTCATCAAACTCTTGAAACCAAGTCAGTTCTGACCTGAAACAACATGAAATGCTGTAAAATTGCATTTGTAAACCATCCAAATCAAGCTTCTCTCAGCTTGATATGCTTCCACACCATACATAAGGGCATTCTCTATCATAGGTGAAGAGTTTACATGTGTATTTGCAAGTTTACATTACAATTCATCAAACTCTTGAAACCAAGTCAGTTCTGACCTGAAACAACATGAAATGTTGTAAAATTGCATTTGTAAGCATATGTAATGCAGTTGAGCACAACTAACTTTACAGAATGAAGATATTGCAAAACCATCCAAATCAAGCTTCTCTCAGCTTGATATTCTTCCACACCATACATAAGGGCATTCTCTATCATAGGTGAAGAGTTTACATGTGTATTTGCAAGTTTACATTACAATTCATCAAACTCTTGAAACCAAGTCAGTTCTGACCTGAAACAACATGAAATGTTGTAAAATTGCATTTGTAAGCATATGTAATGCAGTTGAGCACATCTAACTTTACAGAATGAAGATATTGCAAAAGCATCCAAATCAAGCTTCTCTCAGCTTGATATGCTTCCACACCATACATAAGTGCATTCTCTATCATAGGTGAAGAGTTTACATGTGTATTTGCAAGTTTACATTACAATTCATCACACTCTTGAAACCAAGTCAGTTCTGACCTGAAACAACATGAAATGTTGTAAAATTGCATTTGTAAGCATATGTAATGCAGTTGAGCACATCTAACTTTACAGAATGAAGATATTGCAAAAGCATCCAAATCAAGCTTCTTCAGCTTGATATGCTTCCACACCATACATAAGGGCATTCTCTATCATAGGTGAAGAGTTTACATGTGTATTTGCAAGTTTACATTACAATTCATCAAACTCTTGAAACCAAGTCAGTTCTGACCTGAAACAACATGAAATGTTGTAAAATTGCATTTGTAAGCATATGTAATGCAGTTGAGCACATCTAACTTTACAGAATGAAGATATTGCAAAACCATCCAAATCAAGCTTCTCTCAGCTTGATATGCTTCCACACCATACATAAGGGCATTCTATATCATAGGTGAAGAGTTTACATGTGTATTTGCAAGTTTACATTACAATTCATCAAACTCTTGAAACCAAGTCAGTTCTGACCTGAAACAACATGAAATGTTGTAAAATTGCATTTGTAAACTATCCAAATCAAGCTTCTCTCAGCTTGATATGCTTCCACACCATACATAAGGGCATTCTCTATCATAGGTGAAGAGTTTACATGTGTATTTGCAAGTTTACATTACAATTCATCAAACTCTTGAAACCAAGTCAGTTCTGACCTGAAACAACATGAAATGTTGTAAAATTGCATTTGTAAGCATATGTAATGCAGTTGAGCACAACTAACTTTACAGAATGAAGATATTGCAAAACCATCCAAATCAAGCTTCTCTCAGCTTGATATTCTTCCACACCATACATAAGGGCATTCTCTATCATAGGTGAAGAGTTTACATGTGTATTTGCAAGTTTACATTACAATTCATCAAACTCTTGAAACCAAGTCAGTTCTGACCTGAAACAACATGAAATGTTGTAAAATTGCATTTGTAAGCATATGTAATGCAGTTGAGCACATCTAACTTTACAGAATGAAGATATTGCAAAAGCATCCAAATCAAGCTTCTCTCAGCTTGATATGCTTCCACACCATACATAAGGGCATTCTCTATCATAGGTGAAGAGTTTACATGTGTATTTGCAAGTTTACATTACAATTCATCAAACTCTTGAAACCAGGTCAGTTCTGACCTGAAACAACATGAAATGTTGTAAAATTGCATTTGTAAGCATATGTAATGCAGTTGAGCACAACTAACTTTACAGAATGAAGATATTGCAAAACCATCCAAATCAAGCTTCTCTCAGCTTGATATTCTTCCACACCATACATAAGGGCATTCTCTATCATAGGTGAAGAGTTTACATGTGTATTTGCAAGTTTACATTACAATTCATTAAACTCTTGAAACCAAGTCAGTTCTGACCTGAAACAACATGAAATGTTGTAAAATTGCATTTGTAAGCATATGTAATGCAGTTGAGCACATCTAACTTTACAGAATGAAGATATTGCAAAACCATCCAAATCAAGCTTCTCTCAGCTTGATTTTCTTCCACACCATACATAAGGGCATTCTCTATCATAGGTGAAGAGTTTACATGTGTATTTGCAAGTTTACATTACAATTCATCAAACTCTTGAAACCAAGTCAGTTCTGACCTGAAACAACATGAAATGTTGTAAAATTGCATTTGTAAGCATATGTAATGCAGTTGAGCACATCTAACTTTACAGAATGAAGATATTGCAAAAGCATCCAAATCAAGCTTCTCTCAGCTTGACATGCTTCCACACCATACATAAGGGCATTCTCTATCATAGGTGAAGAGTTTACATGTGTATTTGCAAGTTTACATTACAATTCATCAAACTCTTGAAACCAAGTCAGTTCTGACCTGAAACAACATGAAATGTTGTAAAATTGCATTTGTAAGCATATGTAATGCAGTTGAGCACATCTAACTTTACAGAATGAAGATATTGCAAAAGCATCCAAATCAAGCTTCTCTCAGCTTGATATGCTTCCACACCATACATAAGGGCATTCTCTATCATAGGTGAAGAGTTTACATGTGTATTTGCAAGTTTACATTACAATTCATCAAACTCTTGAAACCAAGTCAGTTCTGACCTGAAACAACATGAAATGTTGTAAAATTGCATTTGTAAACCATCCAAATCAAGCTTCTCTCAGCTTGATATGCTTCCACACCATACATAAGGGCATTCTCTATCATAGGTGAAGAGTTTACATGTGTATTTGCAAGTTTACATTACAATTCATCAAACTCTTGAAACCAAGTCAGTTCTGACCTGAAACAACATGAAATGTTGTAAAATTGCATTTGTAAGCATATGTAATGCAGTTGAGCACAACTAACTTTACAGAATGAAGATATTGCAAAACCATCCAAATCAAGCTTCTCTCAGCTTGATATTCTTCCACACCATACATAAGGGCATTCTCTATCATAGGTGAAGAGTTTACATGTGTATTTGCAAGTTTACATTACAATTCATTAAACTCTTGAAACCAAGTCAGTTCTGACCTGAAACAACATGAAATGTTGTAAAATTGCATTTGTAAGCATATGTAATGCAGTTGAGCACATCTAACTTTACAGAATGAAGATATTCCAAACAATCCAAATCAAGCTTCTCTCAGCTTGATATGCTTCCACACCATACATAAGGGCATTCTCTATCATAGGTGAAGAGTTTACATGTGTATTTGCAAGTTTACATTACAATTCATCAAACTCTTGAAACCAAGTCAGTTCTGACCTGAAACAACATGAAATGTTGTAAAATTGCATTTGTAAGCATATGTAATGCAGTTGAGCACATCTAACTTTACAGAATGAAGATATTGCAAAAGCATCCAAATCAAGCTTCTCTCAGCTTGATATGCTTCCACACCATACATAAGGGCATTCTCTATCATAGGTGAAGAGTTTACATGTGTATTTGCAAGTTTACATTACAATTCATCAAACTCTTGAAACCAAGTCAGTTCTGACCTGAAACAACATGAAATGCTGTAAAATTGCATTTGTAAACCATCCAAATCAAGCTTCTCTCAGCTTGATATGCTTCCACACCATACATAAGGGCATTCTCTATCATAGGTGAAGAGTTTACATGTGTATTTGCAAGTTTACATTACAATTCATCAAACTCTTGAAACCAAGTCAGTTCTGACCTGAAACAACATGAAATGTTGTAAAATTGCATTTGTAAGCATATGTAATGCAGTTGAGCACAACTAACTTTACAGAATGAAGATATTGCAAAACCATCCAAATCAAGCTTCTCTCAGCTTGATATTCTTCCACACCATACATAAGGGCATTCTCTATCATAGGTGAAGAGTTTACATGTGTATTTGCAAGTTTACATTACAATTCATCAAACTCTTGAAACCAAGTCAGTTCTGACCTGAAACAACATGAAATGTTGTAAAATTGCATTTGTAAGCATATGTAATGCAGTTGAGCACATCTAACTTTACAGAATGAAGATATTGCAAAAGCATCCAAATCAAGCTTCTCTCAGCTTGATATGCTTCCACACCATACATAAGTGCATTCTCTATCATAGGTGAAGAGTTTACATGTGTATTTGCAAGTTTACATTACAATTCATCAAACTCTTGAAACCAAGTCAGTTCTGACCTGAAACAACATGAAATGTTGTAAAATTGCATTTGTAAGCATATGTAATGCAGTTGAGCACATCTAACTTTACAGAATGAAGATATTGCAAAAGCATCCAAATCAAGCTTCTTCAGCTTGATATGCTTCCACACCATACATAAGGGCATTCTCTATCATAGGTGAAGAGTTTACATGTGTATTTGCAAGTTTACATTACAATTCATCAAACTCTTGAAACCAAGTCAGTTCTGACCTGAAACAACATGAAATGTTGTAAAATTGCATTTGTAAGCATATGTAATGCAGTTGAGCACATCTAACTTTACAGAATGAAGATATTGCAAAACCATCCAAATCAAGCTTCTCTCAGCTTGATATGCTTCCACACCATACATAAGGGCATTCTATATCATAGGTGAAGAGTTTACATGTGTATTTGCAAGTTTACATTACAATTCATCAAACTCTTGAAACCAAGTCAGTTCTGACCTGAAACAACATGAAATGTTGTAAAATTGCATTTGTAAACTATCCAAATCAAGCTTCTCTCAGCTTGATATGCTTCCACACCATACATAAGGGCATTCTCTATCATAGGTGAAGAGTTTACATGTGTATTTGCAAGTTTACATTACAATTCATCAAACTCTTGAAACCAAGTCAGTTCTGACCTGAAACAACATGAAATGTTGTAAAATTGCATTTGTAAGCATATGTAATGCAGTTGAGCACAACTAACTTTACAGAATGAAGATATTGCAAAACCATCCAAATCAAGCTTCTCTCAGCTTGATATTCTTCCACACCATACATAAGGGCATTCTCTATCATAGGTGAAGAGTTTACATGTGTATTTGCAAGTTTACATTACAATTCATCAAACTCTTGAAACCAAGTCAGTTCTGACCTGAAACAACATGAAATGTTGTAAAATTGCATTTGTAAGCATATGTAATGCAGTTGAGCACATCTAACTTTACAGAATGAAGATATTGCAAAAGCATCCAAATCAAGCTTCTCTCAGCTTGATATGCTTCCACACCATACATAAGGGCATTCTCTATCATAGGTGAAGAGTTTACATGTGTATTTGCAAGTTTACATTACAATTCATCAAACTCTTGAAACCAGGTCAGTTCTGACCTGAAACAACATGAAATGTTGTAAAATTGCATTTGTAAGCATATGTAATGCAGTTGAGCACAACTAACTTTACAGAATGAAGATATTGCAAAACCATCCAAATCAAGCTTCTCTCAGCTTGATATTCTTCCACACCATACATAAGGGCATTCTCTATCATAGGTGAAGAGTTTACATGTGTATTTGCAAGTTTACATTACAATTCATTAAACTCTTGAAACCAAGTCAGTTCTGACCTGAAACAACATGAAATGTTGAAAAATTGCATTTGTAAGCATATGTAATGCAGTTGAGCACATCTAACTTTACAGAATGAAGATATTGCAAAACCATCCAAATCAAGCTTCTCTCAGCTTGATTTTCTTCCACACCATACATAAGGGCATTCTCTATCATAGGTGAAGAGTTTACATGTGTATTTGCAAGTTTACATTACAATTCATCAAACTCTTGAAACCAAGTCAGTTCTGACCTGAAACAACATGAAATGTTGTAAAATTGCATTTGTAAGCATATGTAAGGCAGTTGAGCACATCTAACTTTACAGAATGAAGATATTGCAAAACCATCCAAATCAAGCTTCTCTCAGCTTGATATGCTTCCACACCATACATAAGGGCATTCTCTATCATAGGTGAAGAGTTTACATGTGTATTTGCAAGTTTACATTACAATTCATCAAACTCCTGAAACCAAGTCAGTTCTGACCTGAAACAACATGAAATGTTGTAAAATTGCATTTGTAAGCATATGTAATGCAGTTGACCACATCTAACTTTACAGAATGAAGATATTACAAAAGCATCCAAATCAAGCTTCTTCAGCTTGACATGCTTCCACACCATACATAAGGGCATTCTCTATCATAGGTGAAGAGTTTACATGTGTATTTGCAAGTTTACATTACAATTCATCAAACTCTTGAAACCAAGTCAGTTCTGACCTGAAACAACATGAAATGTTGTAAAATTGCATTTGTAAGCATATGTAATGCAGTTGAGCACATCTAACTTTACAGAATGAAGATATTGCAAAAGCATCCAAATCAAGCTTCTCTCAGCTTGATATGCTTCCACACCATACATAAGGGCATTCTCTATCATAGGTGAAGAGTTTACATGTGTATTTGCAAGTTTACATTACAATTCATCAAACTCTTGAAACCAAGTCAGTTCTGACCTGAAACAACATGAAATGTTGTAAAATTGCATTTGTAAACTATCCAAATCAAGCTTCTCTCAGCTTGATATGCTTCCACACCATACATAAGGGCATTCTCTATCATAGGTGAAGAGTTTACATGTGTATTTGCAAGTTTACATTACAATTCATTAAACTCTTGAAACCAAGTCAGTTCTGACCTGAAACAACATGAAATGTTGTAAAATTGCATTTGTAAGCATATGTAATGCAGTTGAGCACATCTAACTTTACAGAATGAAGATATTGCAAAACCATCCAAATCAAGCTTCTCTCAGCTTGATATTCTTCCACACCATACATAAGGGCATTCTCTATCATAGGTGAAGAGTTTACATGTGTATTTGCAAGTTTACATTACAATTCATCAAACTCTTGAAACCAAGTCAGTTCTGACCTGAAACAACATGAAATGTTGTAAAATTGCATTTGTAAGCATATGTAAGGCAGTTGAGCACATCTAACTTTACAGAATGAAGATATTGCAAAACCATCCAAATCAAGCTTCTCTCAGCTTGATATGCTTCCACACCATACATAAGGGCATTCTCTATCATAGGTGAAGAGTTTACATGTGTATTTGCAAGTTTACATTACAATTCATCAAACTCCTGAAACCAAGTCAGTTCTGACCTGAAACAACATGAAATGTTGTAAAATTGCATTTGTAAGCATATGTAATGCAGTTGACCACATCTAACTTTACAGAATGAAGATATTACAAAAGCATCCAAATCAAGCTTCTTCAGCTTGACATGCTTCCACACCATACATAAGGGCATTCTCTATCATAGGTGAAGAGTTTACATGTGTATTTGCAAGTTTACATTACAATTCATCAAACTCTTGAAACCAAGTCAGTTCTGACCTGAAACAACATGAAATGTTGTAAAATTGCATTTGTAAGCATATGTAATGCAGTTGAGCACATCTAACTTTACAGAATGAAGATATTGCAAAAGCATCCAAATCAAGCTTCTCTCAGCTTGATATGCTTCCACACCATACATAAGGGCATTCTCTATCATAGGTGAAGAGTTTACATGTGTATTTGCAAGTTTACATTACAATTCATCAAACTCTTGAAACCAAGTCAGTTCTGACCTGAAACAACATGAAATGTTGTAAAATTGCATTTGTAAACTATCCAAATCAAGCTTCTCTCAGCTTGATATGCTTCCACACCATACATAAGGGCATTCTCTATCATAGGTGAAGAGTTTACATGTGTATTTGCAAGTTTACATTACAATTCATCAAACTCTTGAAACCAAGTCAGTTCTGACCTGAAACAACATGAAATGTTGTAAAATTGCATTTGTAAGCATATGTAATGCAGTTGAGCACATCTAACTTTACAGAATGAAGATATTGCAAAAGCATCCAAATCAAGCTTCTCTCAGCTTGATATGCTTCCACACCATACATGAGGGCATTCTCTATCATAGGTGAAGAGTTTACATGTGTATTTGCAAGTTTACATTACAATTCATCAAACTCTTGAAACCAAGTCAGTTCTGACCTGAAACAACATGAAATGTTGTAAAATTGCATTTGTAAACTATCCAAATCAAGCTTCTCTCAGCTTGATATGCTTCCACACCATACATAAGGGCATTCTCTATCATAGGAGAAGAGTTTACATGTGTATTTGCAAGTTTACATTACAATTCATCAAACTCTTGAAACCAAGTCAGTTCTGACCTGAAACAACATGAAATGTTGTAAAATTGCATTTGTAAGCATATGTAATGCAGTTGAGCACATCTAACTTTACAGAATGAAGATATTGCAAAAGCATCCAAATCATGCTTCTCTCAGCTTGATATGCTTCCACACCATACATAAGGGCATTCTCTATCATAGGTGAAGAGTTTACATGTGTATTTGCAAGTTTACATTACAATTCATCAAACTCTTGAAACCAAGTCAGTTCTGACCTGAAACAACATGAAATGTTGTAAAATTGCATTTGTAAGCATATGTAATGCAGTTGAGCACATCTAACTTTACAGAATGAAGATATTACAAAAGCATCCAAATCAAGCTTCTTCAGCTTGACATGCTTCCACACCATACATAAGGGCATTCTCTATCATAGGTGAAGAGTTTACATGTCTATTTGCAAGTTTACATTACAATTCATCAAACTCTTGAAACCAAGTCAGTTCTGACCTGAAACAACATGAAATGTTGTAAAATTGCATTTGTAAGCATATGTAATGCAGTTGAGCACATCTAACTTTACAGAATGAAGATATTGCAAAAGCATCCAAATCAAGCTTCTCTCAGCTTGATATGCTTCCACACCATACATAAGGGCATTCTCTATCATAGGTGAAGAGTTTACATGTGTATTTGCAAGTTTACATTACAATTCATCAAACTCTTGAAACCAAGTCAGTTCTGACCTGAAACAACATGAAATGTTGTAAAATTGCATTTGTAAACTTTCCAAATCAAGCTTCTCTCAGCTTGATATGCTTCCACACCATACATAAGGGCATTCTCTATCATAGGTGAAGAGTTTACATGTGTATTTGCAAGTTTACATTACAATTCATCAAACTCTTGAAACCAAGTCAGTTCTGACCTGAAACAACATGAAATGTTGTAAAATTGCATTTGTAAGCATATGTAATGCAGTTGAGCACATCTAACTTTACAGAATGAAGATATTGCAAAAGCATCCAAATCAAGCTTCTCTCAGCTTGATATGCTTCCACACCATACATAAGGGCATTCTCTATCATAGGTGAAGAGTTTACATGTGTATTTGCAAGTTTACATTACAATTCATCAAACTCTTGAAACCAAGTCAGTTCTGACCTGAAACAACATGAAATGTTGTAAAATTGCATTTGTAAGCATATGTAATGCAGTTGAGCACATCTAACTTTACAGAATGAAGATATTGCAATAGCATCCAAATCAAGCTTCTCTCAGCTTGATATGCTTCCACACCATACATAAGGGCATTCTCTATCATAGGTGAAGAGTTTACATGTGTATTTGCAAGTTTACATTACAATTCATCAAACTCTTGAAACCAAGTCAGTTCTGACCTGAAACAACATGAAATGTTGTAAAATTGCATTTGTAAGCATATGTAATGCAGTTGAGCACATCTAACTTTACAGAATGAAGATATTGCAAAACCATCCAAATCAAGCTTCTCTCAGCTTGATATTCTTCCACACCATACATAAGGGCATTCTCTATCATAGGTGAAGAGTTTACATGTGTATTTGCAAGTTTACATTACAATTCATCAAACTCTTGAAACCAAGTCAGTTCTGACCTGAAACAACATGAAATGTTGTAAAATTGCATTTGTAAACATATGTAGTGCAGTTGAGCACAACTAACTTTACAGAATGAAGATATTGCAAAACCATCCAAATCAAGCTTCTCTCAGCTTGATATTCTTCCACACCATACATAAGGGCATTCTCTATCATAGGTGAAGAGTTTACATGTGTATTTGCAAGTTTACATTACAATTCATCAAACTCTTGAAACCAAGTCAGTTCTGACCTGAAACAACATGAAATGTTGTAAAATTGCATTTGTAAGCATATGTAATGCAGTTGAGCACATCTAACTTTACAGAATGAAGATATTGCAAAAGCATCCAAATCAAGCTTCTCTCAGCTTGATATGCTTCCACACCATACATAAGGGCATTCTCTATCATAGGTGAAGAGTATACATGTGTATTTGCAAGTTTACATTACAATTCATCAAACTCTTGAAACCAAGTCAGTTCTGACCTGAAACAACATGAAATGTTGTAAAATTGCATTTGTAAGCATATGTAATGCAGTTGAGCACATCTAACTTTACAGAATGAAGATATTGCAAAACCATCCAAATCAAGCTTCTCTCAGCTTGATATGCTTCCACACCATACATAAGGGCATTCTCTATCATAGGTGAAGAGTTTACATGTGTATTTGCAAGTTTACATTACAATTCATCAAACTCTTGAAACCAAGTCAGTTCTGACCTGAAACAACATGAAATGTTGTAAAATTGCATTTGTAAACTATCCAAATCAAGCTTCTCTCAGCTTGATATGCTTCCACACCATACATAAGGGCATTCTCTATCATAGGTGAAGAGTTTACATGTGTATTTGCAAGTTTACATTACAATTCATCAAACTCTTGAAACCAAGTCAGTTCTGACCTGAAACAACATGAAATGTTGTAAAATTGCATTTGTAAAAATATGTAATGCAGTTGAGCACAACTAACTTTACAGAATGAAGATATTGCAAAACCATCCAAATCAAGCTGCTCTCAGCTTGATATTCTTCCACACCATACATAAGGGCATTCTCTATCATAGGTGAAGAGTTTACATGTGTATTTGCAAGTTTACATTACAATTCATCTAACTCTTGAAACCAAGTCAGTTCTGACCTGAAACAACATGAAATGTTGTAAAATTGCATTTGTAAGCATATGTAATGCAGTTGAGCACATCTAACTTTACAGAATGAAGATATTGCAAAAGCATCCAAATCAAGCTTCTCTCAGCTTGATATGCTTCCACACCATACATAAGGGCATTCTCTATCATAGGTGAAGAGTTTACATGTGTATTTGCAAGTTTACATTACAATTCATCAAACTCTTGAAACCAAGTCAGTTCTGACCTGAAACAACATGAAATGTTGTAAAATTGCATTTGTAAGCATATGTAATGCAGTTGAGCACATCTAACTTTACAGAATGAAGATATTACAAAAGCATCCAAATCAAGCTTCTTCAGCTTGACATGCTTCCACACCATACATAAGGGCATTCTCTATCATAGGTGAAGAGTTTACATGTGTATTTGCAAGTTTACATTACAATTCATCAAACTCTTGAAACCAAGTCAGTTCTGACCTGAAACAACATGAAATGTTGTAAAATTACATTTGTAAGCATATGTAATGCAGTTGAGCACATCTAACTTTACAGAATGAAGATATTGCAAAAGCATCCAAATCAAGCTTCTCTCAGCTTGATATGCTTCCACACCATACATAAGGGCATTCTCTATCATAGGTGAAGAGTTTACATGTGTATTTGCAAGTTTACATTACAATTCATCAAACTCTTGAAACCAAGTCAGTTCTGACCTGAAACAACATGAAATGTTGTAAAATTGCATTTGTAAGCATATGTAATGCAGTTGAGCACATCTAACTTTACAGAATGAAGATATTGCAAAAGCATCCAAATCAAGCTTCTCTCAGCTTGATATGCTTCCACACCATACATAAGGGCATTCTCTATCATAGGTGAAGAGTTTACATGTGTATTTGCAAGTTTACATTACAATTCATCAAACTCTTGAAACCAAGTCAGTTCTGACCTGAAACAACATGAAATGTTGTAAAATTGCATTTGTAAACTATCCAAATCAAGCTTCTCTCAGCTTGATATGCTTCCACACCATACATAAGGGCATTCTCTATCATAGGTGAAGAGTTTACATGTGTATTTGCAAGTTTACATTACAATTCATCAAACTCTTGAAACCAAGTCAGTTCTGACCTGAAACAACATGAAATGTTGTAAAATTGCATTTGTAAGCATATGTAATGCAGTTGAGCACATCTAACTTTACAGAATGAAGATATTGCAAAAGCATCCAAATCAAGCTTCTCTCAGCTTGATATGCTTCCACACCATACATAAGGGCATTCTCTATCATAGGTGAAGAGTTTACATGTGTATTTGCAAGTTTACATTACAATTCATCAAACTCTTGAAACCAAGTCAGTTCTGACCTGAAACAACATGAAATGTTGTAAAATTGCATTTGTAAGCATATGTAATGCAGTTGAGCACATCTAACTTTACAGAATGAAGATATTACAAAAGCATCCAAATCAAGCTTCTTCAGCTTGACATGCTTCCACACCATACATAAGGGCATTCTCTATCATAGGTGAAGAGTTTACATGTGTATTTGCAAGTTTACATTACAATTCATCAAACTCTTGAAACCAAGTCAGTTCTGACCTGAAACAACATGAAATGTTGTAAAATTGCATTTGTAAGCATATGTAATGCAGTTGAGCACATCTAACTTTACAGAATGAAGATATTGCAAAAGCATCCAAATCAAGCTTCTCTCAGCTTGATATGCTTCCACACCATACATAAGGGCATTCTCTATCATAGGTGAAGAGTTTACATGTGTATTTGCAAGTTTACATTACAATTCATCAAACTCTTGAAACCAAGTCAGTTCTGACCTGAAACAACATGAAATGTTGTAAAATTGCATTTGTAAACTATCCAAATCAAGCTTCTCTCAGCTTGATATGCTTCCACACCATACATAAGGGCATTCTCTATCATAGGTGAAGAGTTTACATGTGTATTTGCAAGTTTACATTACAATTCATCAAACTCTTGAAACCAAGTCAGTTCTGACCTGAAACAACATGAAATGTTGTAAAATTGCATTTGTAAGCATATGTAATGCAGTTGAGCACATCTAACTTTACAGAATGAAGATATTGCAAAAGCATCCAAATCAAGCTTCTCTCAGCTTGATATGCTTCCACACCATAAATAAGGGCATTCTCTATCATAGGTGAAGAGTTTACATGTGTATTTGCAAGTTTACATTACAATTCATCAAACTCTTGAAACCAAGTCAGTTCTGACCTGAAACAACATGAAATGTTGTAAAATTGCATTTGTAAGCATATGTAATGCAGTTGAGCACATCTAACTTTACAGAATGAAGATATTGCAATAGCATCCAAATCAAGCTTCTCTCAGCTTGATATGCTTCCACACCATACATAAGGGCATTCTCTATCATAGGTGAAGAGTTTACATGTGTATATGCAAGTTTACATTACAATTCATCAAACTCTTGAAACCAAGTCAGTTCTGACCTGAAACAACATGAAATGTTGTAAAATTGCATTTGTAAGCATATGTAATGCAGTTGAGCACATCTAACTTTACAGAATGAAGATATTGCAAAACCATCCAAATCAAGCTTCTCTCAGCTTGATATTCTTCCACACCATACATAAGGGCATTCTCTATCATAGGTGAAGAGTTTACATGTGTATTTGCAAGTTTACATTACAATTCATCAAACTCTTGAAACCAAGTCAGTTCTGACCTGAAACAACATGAAATGTTGTAAAATTGCATTTGTAAACATATGTAATGCAGTTGAGCACAACTAACTTTACAGAATGAAGATATTGCAAAACCATCCAAATCAAGCTTCTCTCAGCTTGATATTCTTCCACACCATACATAAGGGCATTCTCTATCATAGGTGAAGAGTTTACATGTGTATTTGCAAGTTTACATTACAATTCATCAAACTCTTGAAACCAAGTCAGTTCTGACCTGAAACAACATGAAATGTTGTAAAATTGCATTTGTAAGCATATGTAATGCAGTTGAGCACATCTAACTTTACAGAATGAAGATATTGCAAAAGCATCCAAATCAAGCTTCTCTCAGCTTGATATGCTTCCACACCATACATAAGGGCATTCTCTATCATAGGTGAAGAGTATACATGTGTATTTGCAAGTTTACATTACAATTCATCAAACTCTTGAAACCAAGTCAGTTCTGACCTGAAACAACATGAAATGTTGTAAAATTGCATTTGTAAGCATATGTAATGCAGTTGAGCACATCTAACTTTACAGAATGAAGATATTGCAAAACCATCCAAATCAAGCTTCTCTCAGCTTGATATGCTTCCACACCATACATAAGGGCATTCTCTATCATAGGTGAAGAGTTTACATGTGTATTTGCAAGTTTACATTACAATTCATCAAACTCTTGAAACCAAGTCAGTTCTGACCTGAAACAACATGAAATGTTGTAAAATTGCATTTGTAAACTATCCAAATCAAGCTTCTCTCAGCTTGATATGCTTCCACACCATACATAAGGGCATTCTCTATCATAGGTGAAGAGTTTACATGTGTATTTGCAAGTTTACATTACAATTCATCAAACTCTTGAAACCAAGTCAGTTCTGACCTGAAACAACATGAAATGTTGTAAAATTGCATTTGTAAGCATATGTAATGCAGTTGAGCACATCTAACTTTACAGAATGAAGATATTGCAAAAGCATCCAAATCAAGCTTCTCTCAGCTTGATATGCTTCCACACCATACATAAGGGCATTCTCTATCATAGGTGAAGAGTTTACATGTGTATTTGCAAGTTTACATTACAATTCATCAAACTCTTGAAACCAAGTCAGTTCTGACCTGAAACAACATGAAATGTTGTAAAATTGCATTTGTAAGCATATGTAATGCAGTTGAGCACATCTAACTTTACAGAATGAAGATATTGCAAAAGCATCCAAATCAAGCTTCTCTCAGCTTGATATGCTTCCACACCATACATAAGGGCATTCTCTATCATAGGTGAAGAGTATACATGTGTATTTGCAAGTTTACATTACAATTCATCAAACTCTTGAAACCAAGTCAGTTCTGACCTGAAACAACATGAAATGTTGTAAAATTGCATTTGTAAGCATATGTAATGCAGTTGAGCACATCTAACTTTACAGAATGAAGATATTGCAAAACCATCCAAATCAAGCTTCTCTCAGCTTGATATGCTTCCACACCATACATAAGGGCATTCTCTATCATAGGTGAAGAGTTTACATGTGTATTTGCAAGTTTACATTACAATTCATCAAACTCTTGAAACCAAGTCAGTTCTGACCTGAAACAACATGAAATGTTGTAAAATTGCATTTGTAAACTATCCAAATCAAGCTTCTCTCAGTTTGATATGCTTCCACACCATACATAAGGGCATTCTCTATCATAGGTGAAGAGTTTACATGTGTATTTGCAAGTTTACATTACAATTCATCAAACTCTTGAAACCAAGTCAGTTCTGACCTGAAACAACATGAAATGTTGTAAAATTGCATTTGTAAAAATATGTAATGCAGTTGAGCACAACTAACTTTACAGAATGAAGATATTGCAAAACCATCCAAATCAAGCTGCTCTCAGCTTGATATTCTTCCACACCATACATAAGGGCATTCTCTATCATAGGTGAAGAGTTTACATGTGTATTTGCAAGTTTACATTACAATTCATCAAACTCTTGAAACCAAGTCAGTTCTGACCTGAAACAACATGAAATGTTGTAAAATTGCATTTGTAAACTATCCAAATCAAGCTTCTCTCAGCTTGATATGCTTCCACACCATACATAAGGGCATTCTCTATCATAGGTGAAGAGTTTACATGTGTATTTGCAAGTTTACATTACAATTCATCAAACTCTTGAAACCAAGTCAGTTATGACCTGAAACAACATGAAATGTTGTAAAATTGCATTTGTAAGCATATGTAATGCAGTTGAGCACAACTAACGTTACAGAATGAAGATATTGCAAAACCATCCAAATCAAGCTTCTCTCAGCTTGATATTCTTCCACACCATACATAAGGGCATTCTCTATCATAGGTGAAGAGTTTACATGTGTATTTGCAAGTTTACATTACAATTCATCAAACTCTTGAAACCAAGTCAGTTCTGACCTGAAACAACATGAAATGTTGTAAAATTGCATTTGTAAGCATATGTAATGCAGTTGAGCACATCTAACTTTACAGAATGAAGATATTGCAAAAGCATCCAAATCAAGCTTCTCTCAGCTTGATATGCTTCCACACCATACATAAGGGCATTCTCTATCATAGGTGAAGAGTTTACATGTGTATTTGCAAGTTTACATTACAATTCATCAAACTCTTGAAACCAAGTCAGTTCTGACCTGAAACAACATGAAATGTTGTAAAATTGCATTTGTAAGCATATGTAATGCAGTTGAGCACATCTAACTTTACAGAATGAAGATATTGCAAAAGCATCCAAATCAAGCTTCTCTCAGCTTGATATGCTTCCACACCATACATAAGGGCATTCTCTATCATAGGTGAAGAGTTTACATGTGTATTTGCAAGTTTACATTACAATTCATCAAACTCTTGAAACCAAGTCAGTTCTGACCTGAAACAACATGAAATGTTGTAAAATTGCATTTGTAAGCATATGTAATGCAGTTGAGCACATCTAACTTTACAGAATGAAGATATTGCAAATGCATCCAAATCAAGCTTCTCTCAGCTTGATATGCTTCCACACCATACATAAGGGCATTCTCTATCATAGGTGAAGAGTTTACATGTGTATTTGCAAGTTTACATTACAATTCATCAAACTCTTGAAACCAAGTCAGTTCTGACCTGAAACAACATGAAATGTTGTAAAATTGCATTTGTAAACTATCCAAATCAAGCTTCTCTCAGCTTGATATGCTTCCACACCATACATAAGGGCATTCTCTATCATAGGTGAAGAGTTTACATGTGTATTTGCAAGTTTACATTACAATTCATCAAACTCTTGAAACCAAGTCAGTTATGACCTGAAACAACATGAAATGTTGTAAAATTGCATTTGTAAGCATATGTAATGCAGTTGAGCACAACTAACGTTACAGAATGAAGATATTGCAAAACCATCCAAATCAAGCTTCTCTCAGCTTGATATTCTTCCACACCATACATAAGGGCATTCTCTATCATAGGTGAAGAGTTTACATGTGTATTTGCAAGTTTACATTACAATTCATCAAACTCTTGAAACCAAGTCAGTTCTGACCTGAAACAACATGAAATGTTGTAAAATTGCATTTGTAAGCATATGTAATGCAGTTGAGCACATCTAACTTTACAGAATGAAGATATTGCAAAAGCATCCAAATCAAGCTTCTCTCAGCTTGATATGCTTCCACACCATACATAAGGGCATTCTCTATCATAGGTGAAGAGTTTACATGTGTATTTGCAAGTTTACATTACAATTCATCAAACTCTTGAAACCAAGTCAGTTCTGACCTGAAACAACATGAAATGTTGTAAAATTGCATTTGTAAGCATATGTAATGCAGTTGAGCACATCTAACTTTACAGAATGAAGATATTGCAAAAGCATCCAAATCAAGCTTCTCTCAGCTTGATATGCTTCCACACCATACATAAGGGCATTCTCTATCATAGGTGAAGAGTTTACATGTGTATTTGCAAGTTTACATTACAATTCATCAAACTCTTGAAACCAAGTCAGTTCTGACCTGAAACAACATGAAATGTTGTAAAATTGCATTTGTAAGCATATGTAATGCAGTTGAGCACATCTAACTTTACAGAATGAAGATATTGCAAATGCATCCAAATCAAGCTTCTCTCAGCTTGATATGCTTCCACACCATACATAAGGGCATTCTCTATCATAGGTGAAGAGTTTACATGTGTTTTTGCAAGTTTACATTACAATTCATCAAACTCTTGAAACCAAGTCAGTTCTGACCTGAAACAACATGAAATGTTGTAAAATTGCATTTGTAAACCATCCAAATCAAGCTTCTCTCAGCTTGATATGCTTCCACACCATACATAAGGGCATTCTCTATCATAGGTGAAGAGTTTACATGTGTATTTGCAAGTTTACATTACATTTCATCAAACTCTTGAAACCAAGTCAGTTCTGACCTGAAACAACATGAAATGTTGTAAAATTGCATTTGTAAGCATATGTAATGCAGTTGAGCACAACTAACTTTACAGAATGAAGATATTGCAAAACCATCCAAATCAAGCTTCTCTCAGCTTGATATTCTTCCACACCATACATAAGGGCATTCTCTATCATAGGTGAAGAGTTTACATGTGTATTTGCAAGTTTACATTACAATTCATTAAACTCTTGAAACCAAGTCAGTTCTGACCTGAAACAACATGAAATGTTGTAAAATTGCATTTGTAAGCATATGTAATGCAGTTGAGCACATCTAACTTTACAGAATGAAGATATTGCAAAAGCATCCAAATCAAGCTTCTCTCAGCTTGATATGCTTCCACACCATACATAAGGGCATTCTCTATCATAGGTGAAGAGTTTACATGTGTATTTGCAAGTTTACATTACAATTCATCAAACTCTTGAAACCAAGTCAGTTCTGACCTGAAACAACATGAAATGTTGTAAAATTGCATTTGTAAGCATATGTAATGCAGTTGAGCACAACTAACTTTACAGAATGAAGATATTGCAAAACCATCCAAATCAAGCTTCTCTCAGCTTGATATTCTTCCACACCATACATAAGGGCATTCTCTATCATAGGTGAAGAGTTTACATGTGTATTTGCAAGTTTACATTACAATTCATCAAACTCTTGAAACCAAGTCAGTTCTGACCTGAAACAACATGAAATGTTGTAAAATTGCATTTGTAAGCATATGTAATGCAGTTGAGCACAACTAACTTTACAGAATGAAGATATTGCAAAACCATCCAAATCAAGCTTCTCTCAGCTTGATATGCTTCCACACCATACATAAGGGCATTCTCTATCATAGGTGAAGAGTTTACATGTGTATTTGCAAGTTTACATTACATTTCATCAAACTCTTGAAACCAAGTCAGTTCTGACCTGAAACAACATGAAATGTTGTAAAATTGCATTTGTAAGCATATGTAATGCAGTTGAGCACAACTAACTTTACAGAATGAAGATATTGCAAAACCATCCAAATCAAGCTTCTCTCAGCTTGATATTCTTCCACACCATACATAAGGGCATTCTCTATCATAGGTGAAGAGTTTACATGTGTATTTGCAAGTTTACATTACAATTCATCAAACTCTTGAAACCAAGTCAGTTCTGACCTGAAACAACATGAAATGTTGTAAAATTGCATTTGTAAGCATATGTAATGCAGTTGAGCACAACTAACTTTACAGAATGAAGATATTGCAAAACCATCCAAATCAAGCTTCTCTCAGCTTGATATTCTTCCACACCATACATAAGGGCATTCTCTATCATAGGTGAAGAGTTTACATGTGTATTTGCAAGTTTACATTACAATTCATCAAACTCTTGAAACCAAGTCAGTTCTGACCTGAAACAACATGAAATGTTGTAAAATTGCATTTGTAAGCATATGTAATGCAGTTGAGCACATCTAACTTTACAGAATGAAGATATTGCAAAAGCATCCAAATCAAGCTTCTCTCAGCTTGATATGCTTCCACACCATACATAAGGGCATTCTCTATCATAGGTGAAGAGTTTACATGTGTATTTGCAAGTTTACATTACAATTCATCAAACTCTTGAAACCAAGTCAGTTCTGACCTGAAACAACATGAAATGTTGTAACATTGCATTTGTAAGCATATGTAATGCAGTTGAGCACATCTAACTTTACAGAATGAAGATATTGCAAAAGCATCCAAATCAAGCTTCTCTCAGCTTGACATGCTTCCACACCATACATAAGGGCATTCTCTATCATAGGTGAAGAGTTTACATGTGTATTTGCAAGTTTACATTACAATTCATCAAACTCTTGAAACCAAGTCAGCTCTGACCTGAAACAACATGAAATGTTGTAAAATTGCATTTGTAAGCATATGTAATGCAGTTGAGCACATCTAACTTTACAGAATGAAGATATTGCAAAACCATCCAAATCAAGCTTCTCTCAGCTTGATATGCTTCCACACCATACATAAGGGCATTCTCTATCATAGGTGAAGAGTTTACATGTGTATTTGCAAGTTTACATTACAATTCATCAAACTCTTGAAAACAAGTCAGTTCTGACCTGAAACAACATGAAATGTTGTAAAATTGCATTTGTAAACTATCCAAATCAAGCTTCTCTCAGCTTGATATGCTTCCACACCATACATAAGGGCATTCTCTATCATAGGTGAAGAGTTTACATGTGTATTTGCAAGTTTACATTACAATTCATCAAACTCTTGAAACCAAGTCAGTTCTGACCTGAAACAACATGAAATGTTGTAAAATTGCATTTGTAAGCATATGTAATGCAGTTGAGCACATCTAACTTTACAGAATGAAGATATTGCAAAAGCATCCAAATCAAGCTTCTCTCAGCTTGATATGCTTCCCACCATACATAAGGGCATTCTCTATCATAGGTGAAGAGTTTACATGTGTATTTGCAAGTTTACATTACAATTCATCAAACTCTTGAAACCAAGTCAGTTCTGACCTGAAACAACATGAAATGTTGTAAAATTGCATTTGTAAACTATCCAAATCAAGCTTCTCTCAGCTTGATATGCTTCCACACCATACATAAGGGCATTCTCTATCATAGGTGAAGAGTTTACATGTGTATTTGCAAGTTTACATTACAATTCATCAAACTCTTGAAACCAAGTCAGTTCTGACCTGAAACAACATGAAATGTTGTAAAATTGCATTTGTAAGCATATGTAATGCAGTTGAGCACAACTAACTTTACAGAATGAAGATATTGCAAAACCATCCTAATCAAGCTTCTCTCAGCTTGATATGCTTCCACACCATACATAAGGGCATTCTCTATCATAGGTGAAGAGTTTACATGTGTATTTGCAAGTTTACATTACATTTCATCAAACTCTTGAAACCAAGTCAGTTCTGACCTGAAACAACATGAAATGTTGTAAAATTGCATTTGTAAGCATATGTAATGCAGTTGAGCACAACTAACTTTACAGAATGAAGATATTGCAAAACCATCCAAATCAAGCTTCTCTCAGCTTGATATTCTTCCACACCATACATAAGGGCATTCTCTATCATAGGTGAAGAGTTTACATGTGTATTTGCAAGTTTACATTACAATTCATTAAACTCTTGAAACCAAGTTAGTTCTGACCTGAAACAACATGAAATGTTGTAAAATTGCATTTGTAAGCATATGTAATGCAGTTGAGCACATCTAACTTTACAGAATGAAGATATTGCAAAAGCATCCAAATCAAGCTTCTCTCAGCTTGATATGCTTCCACACCATACATAAGGGCATTCTCTATCATAGGTGAAGAGTTTACATGTGTATTTGCAAGTTTACATTACAATTCATCAAACTCTTGAAACCAAGTCAGTTCTGACCTGAAACAACATGAAATGTTGTAAAATTGCATTTGTAAACTATCCAAATCAAGCTTCTCTCAGCTTGATATGCTTCCACACCATACATAAGGGCATTCTCTATCATAGGTGAAGAGTTTACATGTGTATTTGCAAGTTTACATTACAATTCATCAAACTCTTGAAACCAAGTCAGTTCTGACCTGAAACAACATGAAATGTTGTAAAATTGCATTTGTAAGCATATGTAATGCAGTTGAGCACAACTAACTTTACAGAATGAAGATATTGCAAAACCATCCTAATCAAGCTTCTCTCAGCTTGATATGCTTCCACACCATACATAAGGGCATTCTCTATCATAGGTGAAGAGTTTACATGTGTATTTGCAAGTTTACATTACATTTCATCAAACTCTTGAAACCAAGTCAGTTCTGGCCTGAAACAACATGAAATGTTGTAAAATTGCATTTGTAAGCATATGTAATGCAGTTGAGCACAACTAACTTTACAGATTGAAGATATTGCAAAAGCATCCAAATCAAGCTTCTCTCAGCTTGATATGCTTCCACACCATACATAAGGGCATTCTCTATCATAGGTGAAGAGTTTACATGTGTATTTGCAAGTTTACATTACAATTCATCAAACTCTTGAAACCAAGTCAGTTCTGACCTGAAACAACATGAAATGTTGTAAAATTGCATTTGTAAGCATATGTAATGCAGTTGAGCACAACTAACTTTACAGAATGAAGATATTGCAAAACCATCCAAATCAAGCTTCTCTCAGCTTGATATTCTTCCACACCATACATAAGGGCATTCTCTATCATAGGTGAAGAGTTTACATGTGTATTTGCAAGTTTACATTACAATTCATCAAACTCTTGAAACCAAGTCAGTTCTGACCTGAAACAACATGAAATGTTGTAAAATTGCATTTGTAAGCATATGTAATGCAGTTGAGCACATCTAACTTTACAGAATGAAGATATTGCAAAAGCATCCAAATCAAGCTTCTCTCAGCTTGATATGCTTCCACACCATACATAAGGGCATTCTCTATCATAGGTGAAGAGTTTACATGTGTATTTGCAAGTTTACATTACAATTCATCAAACTCTTGAAACCAAGTCAGTTCTGACCTGAAACAACATGAAATGTTGTAACATTGCATTTGTAAGCATATGTAATGCAGTTGAGCACATCTAACTTTACAGAATGAAGATATTGCAAAAGCATCCAAATCAAGCTTCTCTCAGCTTGATATGCTTCCACACCATACATAAGGGCATTCTCTATCATAGGTGAAGAGTTTACATGTGTATTTGCAAGTTTACATTACAATTCATCAAACTCTTGAAACCAAGTCAGTTCTGACCTGAAACAACATGAAATGTTGTAAAATTGCATTTGTAAACTATCCAAATCAAGCTTCTCTCAGCTTGATATGCTTCCACACCATACATAAGGGCATTCTCTATCATAGGTGAAGAGTTTACATGTGTATTTGCAAGTTTACATTACAATTCATCAAACTCTTGAAACCAAGTCAGTTCTGACCTGAAACAACATGAAATGTTGTAAAATTGCATTTGTAAGCATATGTAATGCAGTTGAGCACAACTAACTTTACAGAATGAAGATATTGCAAAACCATCCAAATCAAGCTTCTCTCAGCTTGATATTCTTCCACACCATACATAAGGGCATTCTCTATCATAGGTGAAGAGTTTACATGTGTATTTGCAAGTTTACATTACAATTCATCAAACTCTTGAAACCAAGTCAGTTCTGACCTGAAACAACATGAAATGTTGTAAAATTGCATTTGTAAGCATATGTAATGCAGTTGAGCACATCTAACTTTACAGAATGAAGATATTGCAAAAGCATCCAAATCAAGCTTCTCTCAGCTTGATATGCTTCCACACCATACATAAGGGCATTCTCTATCATAGGTGAAGAGTTTACATGTGTATTTGCAAGTTTACATTACAATTCATCAAACTCTTGAAACCAAGTCAGTTCTGACCTGAAACAACATGAAATGTTGTAAAATTGCATTTGTAAGCATATGTAATGCAGTTGAGCACATCTAACTTTACAGAATGAAGATATTGCAAAACCATCCAAATCAAGCTTCTCTCAGCTTGATATGCTTCCACACCATACATAAGGGCATTCTCTATCATAGGTGAAGAGTTTACATGTGTATTTGCAAGTTTACATTACAATTCATCAAACTCTTGAAACCAAGTCAGTTCTGACCTGAAACAACATGAAATGTTGTAAAATTGCATTTGTAAACTATCCAAATCAAGCTGAGAGAAGCTTGATATGCTTCCACACCATACATAAGGGCATTCTCTATCATAGGTGATGAGTTTACATGTGTATTTGCAAGTTTACATTACAATTCATCAAACTCTTGAAACCAAGTCAGTTCTGACCTGAAACAACATGAAATCTTGTAAAATTGCATTTGTAAGCATATGTAATGCAGTTGAGCACAACTAACTTTACAGAATGAAGATATTGCAAAACCATCCAAATCAAGCTTCTCTCAGCTTGATATTCTTCCACACCATACATAAGGGCATTCTCTATCATAGGTGAAGAGTTTACATGTGTATTTGCAAGTTTACATTACAATTCATCAAACTCTTGAAACCAAGTCAGTTCTGACCTGAAACAACATGAAATGTTGTAAAATTGCATTTGTAAGCATATGTAATGCAGTTGAGCACATCTAACTTTACAGAATGAAGATATTGCAAAAGCATCCAAATCAAGCTTCTCTCAGCTTGATATGCTTCCACACCATACATAAGGGCATTCTCTATCATAGGTGAAGAGTTTACATGTGTATTTGCAAGTTTACATTACAATTCATCAAACTCTTGAAACCAAGTCAGTTCTGACCTGAAACAACATGAAATGTTGTAAAATTGCATTTGTAAACTATCCAAATCAAGCTTCTCTCAGCTTGATATGCTTCCACACCATACATAAGGGCATTCTCTATCATAGGTGAAGAGTTTACATGTGTATTTGCAAGTTTACATTACAATTCATCAAACTCTTGAAACCAAGTCAGTTCTGACCTGAAACAACATGAAATGTTGTAAAATTGCATTTGTAAGCATATGTAATGCAGTTGAGCACAACTAACTTTACAGAATGAAGATATTGCAAAACCATCCAAATCAAGCTTCTCTCAGCTTGATATTCTTCCACACCATACATAAGGGCATTCTCTATCATAGGTGAAGAGTTTACATGTGTATTTGCAAGTTTACATTACAATTCATCAAACTCTTGAAACCAAGTCAGTTCTGACCTGAAACAACATGAAATGTTGTAAAATTGCATTTGTAAGCATATGTAATGCAGTTGAGCACATCTAACTTTACAGAATGAAGATATTGCAAAAGCATCCAAATCAAGCTTCTCTCAGCTTGATATGCTTCCACACCATACATAAGGGCATTCTCTATCATAGGTGAAGAGTTTACATGTGTATTTGCAAGTTTACATTACAATTCATCAAACTCTTGAAACCAAGTCAGTTCTGACCTGAAACAACATGAAATGTTGTAAAATTGCATTTGTAAGCATATGTAATGCAGTTGAGCACATCTAACTTTACAGAATGAAGATATTGCAAAACCATCCAAATCAAGCTTCTCTCAGCTTGATATGCTTCCACACCATACATAAGGGCATTCTCTATCATAGGTGAAGAGTTTACATGTGTATTTGCAAGTTTACATTACAATTCATCAAACTCTTGAAACCAAGTCAGTTCTGACCTGAAACAACATGAAATGTTGTAAAATTGCACTTGTAAGCATATGTAATGCAGTTGAGCACATCTAACTTTACAGAATGAAGATATTGCAAAAGCATCCAAATCAAGCTTCTCTCAGCTTGATATGCTTCCACACCATACATAAGGGCATTCTCTATCATAGGTGAAGAGTTTACATGTGTATTTGCAAGTTTACATTACAATACATCAAACTCTTGAAACCAAGTCAGTTCTGACATGAAACAACATGAAATGTTATAAAATTGCATTTGTAAGCATATGTAATGCAGTTGAGCACATCTAACTTTACAGAATGAAGATATTGCAAAACCATCCAAATCAAGCTTCTCTCAGCTTGATATTCTTCCACACCATACATAAGGGCATTCTCTATCATAGGTGAAGAGTTTACATGTGTATTTGCAAGTTTACATTACAATTCATCAAACTCTTGAAACCAAGTCAGTTCTGACCTGAAACAACATGAAATGTTGTAAAATTGCATTTGTAAGCATATGTAATGCAGTTGAGCACATCTAACTTTACAGAATGAAGATATTGCAAAAGCATCCAAATCAAGCTTCTCTCAGCTTGATATGCTTCCACACCATACATAAGGGCATTCTCTATCATAGGTGAAGAGTTTACATGTGTTTTTGCAAGTTTACATTACAATTCATCAAACTCTTGAAACCAAGTCAGTTCTGACCTGAAACAACATGAAATGTTGTAAAATTGCATTTGTAAACCATCCAAATCAAGCTTCTCTCAGCTTGATATGCTTCCACACCATACATAAGGGCATTCTCTATCATAGGTGAAGAGTTTACATGTGTATTTGCAAGTTTACATTACATTTCATCAAACTCTTGAAACCAAGTCAGTTCTGACCTGAAACAACATGAAATGTTGTAAAATTGCATTTGTAAGCATATGTAATGCAGTTGAGCACAACTAACTTTACAGAATGAAGATATTGCAAAACCATCCAAATCAAGCTTCTCTCAGCTTGATATTCTTCCACACCATACATAAGGGCATTCTCTATCATAGGTGAAGAGTTTACATGTGTATTTGCAAGTTTACATTACAATTCATTAAACTCTTGAAACCAAGTCAGTTCTGACCTGAAACAACATGAAATGTTGTAAAATTGCATTTGTAAGCATATGTAATGCAGTTGAGCACATCTAACTTTACAGAATGAAGATATTGCAAAAGCATCAAAATCAAGCTTCTCTCAGCTTGATATGCTTCCACACCATACATAAGGGCATTCTCTATCATAGGTGAAGAGTTTACATGTGTATTTGCAAGTTTACATTACAATTCATCAAACTCTTGAAACCAAGTCAGTTCTGACCTGAAACAACATGAAATGTTGTAAAATTGCATTTGTAAGCATATGTAATGCAGTTGAGCACAACTAACTTTACAGAATGAAGATATTGCAAAAGCATCCAAATCAAGCTTCTCTCAGCTTGATATTCTTCCACACCATACATAAGGGCATTCTCTATCATAGGTGAAGAGTTTACATGTGTATTTGCAAGTTTACATTACAATTCATCAAACTCTTGAAACCAAGTCAGTTCTGACCTGAAACAACATGAAATGTTGTAAAATTGCATTTGTAAACCATCCAAATCAAGCTTCTCTCAGCTTGATATGCTTCCACACCATACATAAGGGCATTCTCTATCATAGGTGAAGAGTTTACATGTGTATTTGCAAGTTTACATTACATTTCATCAAACTCTTGAAACCAAGTCAGTTCTGACCTGAAACAACATGAAATGTTGTAAAATTGCATTTGTAAGCATATGTAATGCAGTTGAGCACAACTAACTTTACAGAATGAAGATATTGCAAAACCATCCAAATTAAGCTTCTCTCAGCTTGATATTCTTCCACACCATACATAAGGGCATTCTCTATCATAGGTGAAGAGTTTACATGTGTATTTGCAAGTTTGCATTACAATTCATTAAACTCTTGAAACCAAGTCAGTTCTGACCTGAAACAACATGAAATGTTGTAAAATTGCATTTGTAAGCATATGTAATGCAGTTGAGCACATCTAACTTTACAGAATGAAGATATTGCAAAAGCATCAAAATCAAGCTTCTCTCAGCTTGATATGCTTCCACACCATACATAAGGGCATTCTCTATCATAGGTGAAGAGTTTACATGTGTATTTGCAAGTTTACATTACAATTCATCAAACTCTTGAAACCAAGTCAGTTCTGACCTGAAACAACATGAAATGTTGTAAAATTGCATTTGTAAACCATCCAAATCAAGCTTCTCTCAGCTTGATATGCTTCCACACTGTACTTAAGGGCATTCTCTGTATAAGGTGAAAAGTTTACATGTGTATTTGCAAGTTTACATTACAATTCATCAAACTCTTGAAACCAAGTCAGTTCTGACCTGAAACAACATGAAATGCTGTAAAATTGCATTTGTAAGCATATGTAATGCAGTTGAGCACATCTAACTTTACAGAATGAAGATATTGCAAAACCATCCAAATCAAGCTTCTCTCAGCTTGATATTCTTCCACACCATACATAAGGGCATTCTCTATCATAGGTGAAGAGTTTACATGTGTATTTGCAAGTTTACATTACAATTCATCAAACTCTTGAAACCAAGTCAGTTCTGACCTGAAACAACATGAAATGTTGTAAAATTGCATTTGTAAGCATATGTAATGCAGTTGAGCACATCTAACTTTAAAGAATGAAGATATTGCAAAAGCATCCAAATCAAGCTTCTCTCAGCTTGATATGCTTCCACACCATACATAAGGGCATTCTCTATCATAGGTGAAGAGTTTACATGTGTATTTGCAAGTTTACATTACAATTAATCAAACTCTTGAAACCAAGTCAGTTCTGACCTGAAACAACATGAAATGTTGTAACATTGCATTTGTAAGCATATGTAATGCAGTTGAGCACATCTAACTTTACAGAATGAAGATATTGCAAAAGCATCCAAATCAAGCTTCTCTCAGCTTGACATGCTTCCACACCATACATAAGGGCATTCTCTATCATAGGTGAAGAGTTTACATGTGTATTTGCAAGTTTACATTACAATTCATCAAACTCTTGAAACCAAGTCAGTTCTGACCTGAAACAACATGAAATGTTGTAAAATTGCATTTGTAAGCATATGTAATGCAGTTGAGCACATCTAACTTTACAGAATGAAGATATTGCAAAAGCATCCAAATCAAGCTTCTCTCAGCTTGATATGCTTCCACACCATACATAAGGGCATTCTCTTTCATAGGTGAAGAGTTTACATGTGTTTTTGCAAGTTTACATTACAATTCATCAAACTCTTGAAACCAAGTCAGTTCTGACCTGAAACAACATGAAATGTTGTAAAATTGCATTTGTAAACCATCCAAATCAAGCTTCTCTCAGCTTGATATGCTTCCACACCATACATAAGGGCATTCTCTATCATAGGTGAAGAGTTTACATGTGTATTTGCAAGTTTACATTACATTTCATCAAACTCTTGAAACCAAGTCAGTTCTGACCTGAAACAACATGAAATGTTGTAAAATTGCATTTGTAAGCATATGTAATGCAGTTGAGCACAACTAACTTTACAGAATGAAGATATTGCAAAACCATCCAAATCAAGCTTCTCTCAGCTTGATATTCTTCCACACCATACATAAGGGCATTCTCTATCATAGGTGAAGAGTTTACATGTGTATTTGCAAGTTTACATTACAATTCATTAAACTCTTGAAACCAAGTCAGTTCTGACCTGAAACAACATGAAATGTTGTAAAATTGCATTTGTAAGCATATGTAATGCAGTTGAGCACATCTAACTTTACAGAATGAAGATATTGCAAAAGCATCAAAATCAAGCTTCTCTCAGCTTGATATGCTTCCACACCATACATAAGGGCATTCTCTATCATAGGTGAAGAGTTTACATGTGTATTTGCAAGTTTACATTACAATTCATCAAACTCTTGAAACCAAGTCAGTTCTGACCTGAAACAACATGAAATGTTGTAAAATTGCATTTGTAAGCATATGTAATGCAGTTGAGCACAACTAACTTTACAGAATGAAGATATTGCAAAAGCATCCAAATCAAGCTTCTCTCAGCTTGATATTCTTCCACACCATACATAAGGGCATTCTCTATCATAGGTGAAGAGTTTACATGTGTATTTGCAAGTTTACATTACAATTCATCAAACTCTTGAAACCAAGTCAGTTCTGACCTGAAACAACATGAAATGTTGTAAAATTGCATTTGTAAACCATCCAAATCAAGCTTCTCTCAGCTTGATATGCTTCCACACCATACATAAGGGCATTCTCTATCATAGGTGAAGAGTTTACATGTGTATTTGCAAGTTTACATTACATTTCATCAAACTCTTGAAACCAAGTCAGTTCTGACCTGAAACAACATGAAATGTTGTAAAATTGCATTTGTAAGCATATGTAATGCAGTTGAGCACAACTAACTTTACAGAATGAAGATATTGCAAAACCATCCAAATTAAGCTTCTCTCAGCTTGATATTCTTCCACACCATACATAAGGGCATTCTCTATCATAGGTGAAGAGTTTACATGTGTATTTGCAAGTTTGCATTACAATTCATTAAACTCTTGAAACCAAGTCAGTTCTGACCTGAAACAACATGAAATGTTGTAAAATTGCATTTGTAAGCATATGTAATGCAGTTGAGCACATCTAACTTTACAGAATGAAGATATTGCAAAAGCATCAAAATCAAGCTTCTCTCAGCTTGATATGCTTCCACACCATACATAAGGGCATTCTCTATCATAGGTGAAGAGTTTACATGTGTATTTGCAAGTTTACATTACAATTCATCAAACTCTTGAAACCAAGTCAGTTCTGACCTGAAACAACATGAAATGTTGTAAAATTGCATTTGTAAACCATCCAAATCAAGCTTCTCTCAGCTTGATATGCTTCCACACTGTACTTAAGGGCATTCTCTGTATAAGGTGAAAAGTTTACATGTGTATTTGCAAGTTTACATTACAATTCATCAAACTCTTGAAACCAAGTCAGTTCTGACCTGAAACAACATGAAATGCTGTAAAATTGCATTTGTAAGCATATGTAATGCAGTTGAGCACATCTAACTTTACAGAATGAAGATATTGCAAAACCATCCAAATCAAGCTTCTCTCAGCTTGATATTCTTCCACACCATACATAAGGGCATTCTCTATCATAGGTGAAGAGTTTACATGTGTATTTGCAAGTTTACATTACAATTCATCAAACTCTTGAAACCAAGTCAGTTCTGACCTGAAACAACATGAAATGTTGTAAAATTGCATTTGTAAGCATATGTAATGCAGTTGAGCACATCTAACTTTAAAGAATGAAGATATTGCAAAAGCATCCAAATCAAGCTTCTCTCAGCTTGATATGCTTCCACACCATACATAAGGGCATTCTCTATCATAGGTGAAGAGTTTACATGTGTATTTGCAAGTTTACAATACAATTAATCAAACTCTTGAAACCAAGTCAGTTCTGACCTGAAACAACATGAAATGTTGTAACATTGCATTTGTAAGCATATGTAATGCAGTTGAGCACATCTAACTTTACAGAATGAAGATATTGCAAAAGCATCCAAATCAAGCTTCTCTCAGCTTGACATGCTTCCACACCATACATAAGGGCATTCTCTATCATAGGTGAAGAGTTTACATGTGTATTTGCAAGTTTACATTACAATTCATCAAACTCTTGAAACCAAGTCAGTTCTGACCTGAAACAACATGAAATGTTGTAAAATTGCATTTGTAAGCATATGTAATGCAGTTGAGCACATCTAACTTTACAGAATGAAGATATTGCAAAAGCATCCAAATCAAGCTTCTCTCAGCTTGATATGCTTCCACACCATACATAAGGGCATTCTCTATCATAGGTGAAGAGTTTACATGTGTATTTGCAAGTTTACATTACAATTCATCAAACTCTTGAAACCAAGTCAGTTCTGACCTGAAACAACATGAAATGTTGTAAAATTGCATTTGTAAACTATCCAAATCAAGCTTCTCTCAGCTTGATATGCTTCCACACCATACATAAGGGCATTCTCTATCATAGGTGAAGAGTTTACATGTGTATTTGCAAGTTTACATTACAATTCATCAAACTCTTGAAACCAAGTCAGTTCTGACCTGAAACAACATGAAATGTTGTAAAATTGCATTTGTAAGCATATGTAATGCAGTTGAGCACAACTAACTTTACAGAATGAAGATATTGCAAAACCATCCAAATCAAGCTTCTCTCAGCTTGATATTATTCCACACCATACATAAGGGCATTCTCTATCATAGGTGAAGAGTTTACATGTGTATTTGCAAGTTTACATTACAATTCATCAAACTCTTGAAACCAAGTCAGTTCTGACCTGAAACAACATGAAATGTTGTAAAATTGCATTTGTAAGCATATGTAATGCAGTTGAGCACATCTAACTTTACAGAATGAAGATATTGCAAAAGCATCCTAATCAAGCTTCTCTCAGCTTGATATGCTTCCAGACCATACATAAGGGCATTCTCTATCATAGGTGAAGAGTTTACATGTGTATTTGCAAGTTTACATTACAATTCATCAAACTCTTGAAACCAAGTCAGTTCTGACCTGAAACAACATGAAATGTTGTAAAATTGCATTTGTAAACCATCCAAATCAAGCTTCTCTCAGCTTGATATGCTTCCACACCATACATAAGGGCATTGTCTATCATAGGTGAAGAGTTTACATGTGTATTTGCAAGTTTACATTACAATTCATCAAACTCTTGAAACCAAGTCAGTTCTGACCTGAAACAACATGAAATGTTGTAAAATTGCATTTGTAAGCATATGTAATGCAGTTGAGCACAACTAACTTTACAGAATGAAGATATTGCAAAAGCATCCAAATCAAGCTTCTCTCAGCTTGATATGCTTCCACACCATACATAACGGCATTCTCTATCATAGGTGAAGAGTTTACATGTGTATTTGCAAGTTTACATTACAATTCATCAAACGCTTGAAACAAAGTCAGTTCTGACCTGAAACAACATGAAATGTTGTAAAATTGCATTTGTAAGCATATGTAATGCAGTTGAGCACATCTAACTTTACAGAATGAAGATATTGCAAAACCATCCAAATCAAGCTTCTCTCAGCTTGATATGCTTCCACACCATACATAAGGGCATTCTCTATCACAGGTGAAGAGTTTACATGTGTATTTGCAAGTTTACATTACAATTCATCAAACTCTTGAAACCAAGTCAGTTCTGACCTGAAACAACATGAAATGTTGTAAAATTGCATTTGTAAGCATATGTAATGCAGTTGAGCACATCTAACTTTACAGAATGAAGATATTGCAAAAGCATCCAAATCAAGCTTCTCTCAGCTTGATATGCTTCCACACCATACATAAGGGCATTCTCTATCATAGGTGAAGAGTTTACATGTGTATTTGCAAGTTTACATTACAATTCATCAAACTCTTGAAACCAAGTCAGTTCTGACCTGAAACAACATGAAATGTTGTAAAATTGCATTTGTAAGCATATGTAATGCAGTTGAGCACATCTAACTTTACAGAATGAAGATATTGCAAAACCATCCAAATCAAGCTTCTCTCAGCTTGATATGCTTCCACACCATACATAAGGGCATTCTCTATCATAGGTGAAGAGTTTACATGTGTATTTGCAAGTTTACATTACAATTCATCAAACTCTTGAAACCAAGTCAGTTCTGACCTGAAACAACATGAAATGTTGTAAAATTGCATTTGTAAGCATATGTAATGCAGTTGAGCACATCTAACTTTTCAGAATGAAGATATTGCAAAACCATCCAAATCAAGCTTCTCTCAGCTTGATATGCTTCCACACCATACATAAGGGCATTCTCTATCATAGGTGAAGAGTTTACATGTGTATTTGCAAGTTTACATTACAATTCATCAAACTCTTGAAACCAAGTCAGTTCTGACCTGAAACAACATGAAATGTTGTAAAATTGCATTTGTAAGCATATGTAATGCAGTTGAGCACATCTAACTTTACAGAATGAAGATATTGCAAAACCATCCAAATCAAGCTTCTCTCAGCTTGATATGCTTCCACACCATACATAAGGGCATTCTCTATCATAGGTGAAGAGTTTACATGTGTATTTGCAAGTTTACATTACAATTCATCAAACTCTTGAAACCAAGTCATTTCTGACCTGAAACAAGATGAAATGTTGTAAAATTGCATTTGTAAGCATATGTAATGCAGTTGAGCACAACTAACTTTACAGAATGAAGATATTGCAAAACCATCCAAATCAAGCTTCTCTCAGCTTGATATGCTTCCACACCATACATAAGGGCATTCTCTATCATAGGTGAAGAGTTTACATGTGTATTTGCAAGTTTACATTACAATTCATCAAACTCTTGAAACCAAGTCAGTTCTGACCTGAAACAACATGAAATGTTGTAAAATTGCATTTGTAAGCATATGTAATGCAGTTGAGCTCATCTAACTTTACAGAATGAAGATATTGCAAAAGCATCCAAATCACGCTTCTCTCAGCTTGATATGGTTCCACACCATACATAAGGGCATTCTCTATCATAGGTGAAGAGTTTACATGTGTATTTGCAAGTTTACATTACAATTCATCAAACTCTTGAAACCAAGTCAGTTCTGACCTGAAACAACATGAAATGTTGTAAAATTGCATTTGTAAACCATCCAAATCAAGCTTCTCTCAGCTTGATATGCTTCCACACCATACATAAGGGCATTCTCTATCATAGGTGAAGAGTTTACATGTGTATTTGCAAGTTTACATTACAATTCATCAAACTCTTGAAACCAAGTCAGTTCTGACCTGAAACAACATGAAATGTTGTAAAATTGCATTTGTAAGCATATGTAATGCAGTTGAGCACATCTAACTTTACAGAATGAAGATATTGCAAAACCATCCAAATCAAGCTTCTCTCAGCTTGATATGCTTCCACACCATACATAAGGGCATTCTCTATCATAGGTGAAGAGTTTACATGTGTATTTGCAAGTTTACATTACAATTCATCAAACTCTTGAAACCAAGTCAGTTCTGACCTGAAACAACATGAAATGTTGTAAAATTGCATTTGTAAGCATATGTAATGCAGTTGAGCACATCTAACTTTACAGAATGAAGATATTGCAAAAGCATCCAAATCAAGCTTCTCTCAGCTTGATATGCTTCCACACCATACATAAGGGCATTCTCTATCATAGGTGAAGAGTTTACATGTGTTTTTGCAAGTTTACATTACAATTCATCAAACTCTTGAAACCAAGTCAGTTCTGACCTGAAACAACATGAAATGTTGTAAAATTGCATTTGTAAACCATCCAAATCAAGCTTCTCTCAGCTTGATATGCTTCCACACCATACATAAGGGCATTCTCTATCATAGGTGAAGAGTTTACATGTGTATTTGCAAGTTTACATTACATTTCATCAAACTCTTGAAACCAAGTCAGTTCTGACCTGAAACAACATGAAATGTTGTAAAATTGCATTTGTAAGCATATGTAATGCAGTTGAGCACAACTAACTTTACAGAATGAAGATATTGCAAAACCATCCAAATCAAGCTTCTCTCAGCTTGATATTCTTCCACACCATACATAAGGGCATTCTCTATCATAGGTGAAGAGTTTACATGTGTATTTGCAAGTTTACATTACAATTCATTAAACTCTTGAAACCAAGTCAGTTCTGACCTGAAACAACATGAAATGTTGTAAAATTGCATTTGTAAGCATATGTAATGCAGTTGAGCACATCTAACTTTACAGAATGAAGATATTGCAAAAGCATCCAAATCAAGCTTCTCTCAGCTTGATATGCTTCCACACCATACATAAGGGCATTCTCTATCATAGGTGAAGAGTTTACATGTGTATTTGCAAGTTTACATTACAATTCATCAAACTATTGAAACCAAGTCAGTTCTGACCTGAAACAACATGAAATGTTGTAAAATTGCATTTGTAAGCATATGTAATGCAGTTGAGCACATCTAACTTTACAGAATGAAGATATTGCAAAAGCATCCAAATCAAGCTTCTCTCAGCTTGATATTCTTCCACACCATACATAAGGGCATTCTCTATCATAGGTGAAGAGTTTACATGTGTATTTGCAAGTTTACATTACAATTCATCAAACTCTTGAAACCAAGTCAGTTCTGACCTGAAACAACATGAAATGTTGTAAAATTGCATTTGTAAGCATATGTAATGCAGTTGAGCACATCTAACTTTACAGAATGAAGATATTGCAAAAACATCCAAATCAAGCTTCTCTCAGCTTGATATGCTTCCACACCATACATAAGTGCATTCTCTATCATAGGTGAAGAGTTTACATGTGTATTTGCAAGTTTACATTACAATTCATCAAACTCTTGAAACCAAGTCAGTTCTGACCTGAAACAACATGAAATGTTGTAAAATTGCATTTGTAAGCATATGTAATGCAGTTGAGCACATCTAACTTTACAGAATGAAGATATTGCAAAAGCATCCAAATCAAGCTTCTCTCAGCTTGATATGCTTCCACACCATACATAAGGGCATTCTATATCATAGGTGAAGAGTTTACATGTGTATTTGCAAGTTTACATTACAATTCATCAAACTCTTGAAACCAAGTCAGTTCTGACCTGAAACAACATGAAATGTTGTAAAATTGCATTTGTAAGCATATGTAATGCAGTTGAGCACATCTAACTTTACAGAATGAAGATATTGCAAAACCATCCAAATCAAGCTTCTCTCAGCTTGATATGCTTCCACACCATACATAAGGGCATTCTCTATCATAGGTGAAGAGTTTACATGTGTTTTTGCAAGTTTACATTACAATTCATCAAACTCTTGAAACCAAGTCAGTTCTGACCTGAAACAACATGAAATGTTGTAAAATTGCATTTGTAAACCATCCAAATCAAGCTTCTCTCAGCTTGATATGCTTCCACACCATACATAAGGGCATTCTCTATCATAGGTGAAGAGTTTACATGTGTATTTGCAAGTTTACATTACAATTCATCAAACTCTTGAAACCAAGTCAGTTCTGACCTGAAACAACATGAAATGTTGTAAAATTGCATTTGTAAGCATATGTAATGCAGTTGAGCACATCTAACTTTACAGAATGAAGATATTGCAAAAGCATCCAAATCAAGCTTCTCTCAGCTTGATATGCTTCCACACCATACATAAGGGCATTCTCTATCATAGGTGAAGAGTTTACATGTGTATTTGCAAGTTTACATTACAATTCATCAAACTCTTGAAACCAAGTCAGTTCTGACCTGAAACAACATGAAATGTTGTAAAATTGCATTTGTAAGCATATGTAATGCAGTTGAGCACATCTAACTTTACAGAATGAAGATATTGCAAAAGCATCCAAATCAAGCTTCTCTCAGCTTGATATGCTTCCACACCATACATAAGGGCATTCTCTATCATAGGTGAAGAGTTTACATGTGTATTTGCAAGTTTACATTACAATTCATCAAACTCTTGAAACCAAGTCAGTTCTGACCTGAAACAACATGAAATGTTGTAAAATTTCATTTGTAAGCATATGTAATGCAGTTGAGCACATCTAACTTTACAGAATGAAGATATTGCAAAAGCATCAAAATCAAGCTTCTCTCAGCTTGATATGCTTCCACACCATACATAAGGGCATTCTCTATAATAGGTGAAGAGTTTACATGTGTATTTGCAAGTTTACATTACAATTCATCAAACTCTTGAAACCAAGTCAGTTCTGACCTGAAACAACATGAAATGTTGTAAAATTGCATTTTGTAAGCATTTGTAATGCAGTTGAGCACATCTAACTTTACAGAATGTAGATATTGCAAAAGCATCCAAATCAAGCTTCTCTCAGCTTGATATGCTTCCACACCATACTTAAGGGCATTCTCTATCATAGGTGAAGAGTTTACATGTGTATTTGCAAGTTTACATTACAATTCATCAAACTCTTGAAACCAAGTCAGTTCTGACCTGAAACAACATGAAATGTTGTAAAATTGCATTTGTAAGCATATGTAATGCAGTTGAGCACATCTAACTTTACAGAATGAAGATATTGCAAAAGCATCCAAATCAAGCTTCTCTCAGCTTGATATGCTTCCACACCATACATAAGGGCATTCTCTATCATAGGTGAAGAGTTTACATGTGTATTTGCAAGTTTACATTACAATTCATCAAACTCTTGAAACCAAGTCATTTCTGACCTGAAACAAGATGAAATGTTGTAAAATTGCATTTGTAAGCATATGTAATGCAGTTGAGCACAACTAACTTTACAGAATGAAGATATTGCAAAACCATCCAAATCAAGCTTCTCTCAGCTTGATATGCTTCCACACCATACATAAGGGCATTCTCTGTCATAGGTGAAGAGTTTACATGTGTATTTGCAAGTTTACATTACAATTCATCAAACTCTTGAAACCAAGTCAGTTCTGACCTGAAACAACATGAAATGTTGTAAAATTACATTTGTAAACGATCCAAATCAAGCTTCTCTCAGCTTGATATGCTTCCACACCATACATAAGGGCATTCTCTATCATAGGTGAAGAGTTTACATGTGTATTTGCAAGTTTACATTACAATTCATCAAACTCTTCAAACCAAGTCAGTTCTGACCTGAAACAACATGAAATGTTGTAAAATTGCATTTGTAAGCATATGTAATGCAGTTGAGCACAACTAACTTTACAGAATGAAGATATTGCAAAACCATCCAAATCAAGCTTCTCTCAGCTTGATATTCTTCCACACCATACATAAGGGCATTCTCTATCATAGGTGAAGAGTTTACATGTGTATTTGCAAGTTTACATTACAATTCATTAAACTCTTGAAACCAAGTCACTTCTGACCTGAAACAACATGAAATGTTGTAAAATTGCATTTGTAAGCATATGTAATGCAGTTGAGCACATCTAACTTTACAGAATGAAGATATTGCAAAACCAACCAAATCAAGCTTCTCTCAGCTTGATATGCTTCCACACCATACATAAGGGCATTCTCTATCATAGGTGAAGAGTTTACATGTGTATTTGCAAGTTTACATTACAATTCATCAAACTCTTGAAACCAAGTCAGTTCTGACCTGAAACAACATGAAATGTTGTAAAATTGCATTTGTAAGCATATGTAATGCAGTTGAGCATATCTAACTTTACAGAATGAAGGTATTGCAGAAGCATCCAAATCGAGCTTCTCTCAGCTTGATATGCTTCCACACCATACATAAGGGCATTCTATATCATAGGTGAAGAGTTTACATGTGTATTTGCAAGTTTACATTACAATTCATCAAACTCTTGAAACCAAGTCAGTTCTGACCTGAAACAACATGAAATGTTGTAAAATTGCATTTGTAAGCATATGTAATGCAGTTGAGCACATCTAACTTTACAGAATGAAGATATTGCAAAAGCATCCAAATCAAGCTTCTCTCAGCTTGATATGCTTCCACACCATACATAAGGGCATTCTCTATCATAGGTGAAGAGTTTACATGTGTTTTTGCAAGTTTACATTACAATTTATCAAACTCTTGAAACCAAGTCAGTTCTGACCTGAAACAACATGAAATGTTGTAAAATTGCATTTGTAAACCATCCAAATCAAGCTTCTCTCAGCTTGATATGCTTCCACACCATACATAAGGGCATTCTCTATCATAGGTGAAGAGTTTACATGTGTATTTGCAAGTTTACATTACAATTCATTAAACTCTTGAAACCAAGTCAGTTCTGACCTGAAACAACATGAAATGTTGTAAAATTACATTTGTAAGCATATGTAATGCAGTTGAGCACATCTAACTTTACAGAATGAAGATATTACAAAACCAACCAAATCAAGCTTCTCTCAGCTTGATATGCTTCCACACCATACATAAGGGCATTCTCTATCATAGGTGAAGAGTTTACATGTGTATTTGCAAGTTTACATTACAATTCATCAAACTCTTGAAACCAAGTCAGTTCTGACCTGAAACAACATGAAATGTTGTAAAATTGCATTTGTAAGCATATGTAATGCAGTTGAGCACATCTAACTTTACAGAATGAAGATATTGCAAAACCATCCAAATCAAGCTTCTCTCAGCTTGATATGCTTCCACACCATACTTAAGGGCATTCTCTATCATAGGTGAAGAGTTTACATGTGTATTTGCAAGTTTACATTACAATTCATCAAACTCTTGAAACCAAGTCAGTTCTGACCTGAAACAACATGAAATGTTGTAAAATTGCATTTGTAAGCATATGTAATGCAGTTGAGCACATCTAACTTTACAGAATGAAGATATTGCAAAAGCATCCAAATCAAGCTTCTCTCAGCTTGATATGCTTCCACACCATACATAAGGGCATTCTCTACCATAGGTGAAGAGTTTACATGTGTATTTGCAAGTTTACATTACAATTCATCAAACTCTTGAAACCAAGTCAGTTCTGACCTGAAACAACATGAAATGTTGTAAAATTGCATTTGTAAGCATATGTAATGCAGTTGAGCACATCTAACTTTACAGAATGAAGATATTGCAAAAGCATCCAAATCAAGCTTCTCTCAGCTTGATATGCTTCCACACCATACATAAGGGCATTCTCTATCATAGGTGAAGAGTTTACATGTGTTTTTGCAAGTTTACATTACAATTTATCAAACTCTTGAAACCAAGTCAGTTCTGACCTGAAACAACATGAAATGTTGTAAAATTGCATTTGTAAACCATCCAAATCAAGCTTCTCTCAGCTTGATATGCTTCCACACCATACATAAGGGCATTCTCTATCATAGGTGAAGAGTTTACATGTGTATTTGCAAGTTTACATTACAATTCATTAAACTCTTGAAACCAAGTCAGTTCTGACCTGAAACAACATGAAATGTTGTAAAATTACATTTGTAAGCATATGTAATGCAGTTGAGCACATCTAACTTTACAGAATGAAGATATTACAAAACCAACCAAATCAAGCTTCTCTCAGCTTGATATGCTTCCACACCATACATAAGGGCATTCTCTATCATAGGTGAAGAGTTTACATGTGTATTTGCAAGTTTACATTACAATTCATCAAACTCTTGAAACCAAGTCAGTTCTGACCTGAAACAACATGAAATGTTGTAAAATTGCATTTGTAAGCATATGTAATGCAGTTGAGCACATCTAACTTTACAGAATGAAGATATTGCAAAACCATCCAAATCAAGCTTCTCTCAGCTTGATATGCTTCCACACCATACTTAAGGGCATTCTCTATCATAGGTGAAGAGTTTACATGTGTATTTGCAAGTTTACATTACAATTCATCAAACTCTTGAAACCAAGTCAGTTCTGACCTGAAACAACATGAAATGTTGTAAAATTGCATTTGTAAGCATATGTAATGCAGTTGAGCACATCTAACTTTACAGAATGAAGATATTGCAAAAGCATCCAAATCAAGCTTCTCTCAGCTTGATATGCTTCCACACCATACATAAGGGCATTCTCTACCATAGGTGAAGAGTTTACATGTGTATTTGCAAGTTTACATTACAATTCATCAAACTCTTGAAACCAAGTCAGTTCTGACCTGAAACAACATGAAATGTTGTAAAATTGCATTTGTAAGCATATGTAATGCAGTTTGAGCACATCTAGCTTTACAGAATGAAGATATTGCAAAAGCATCCAAATCAAGCTTCTCTCAGCTTGATATGCTTCCACACCATACATAAGGGCATTCTCTATCATAGGTGAAGAGTTTACATGTGTATTTGCAAGTTTACATTACAATTCATCAAACTCTTGAAACCAAGTCAGTTCTGACCTGAAACAACATGAAATGTTGTAAAATTGCATTTGTAAGCATATGTAATGCAGTTAAGCACAACTAACTTTACAGAATGAAGATATTGCAAAACCATCCAAAACAAGCTTCTCTCAGCTTGTTATTCTTCCACACCATACATAAGGGCATTCTCTATCATAGGTGAAGAGTTTACATGTGTATTTGCAAGTTTACATTACAATTCATTAAACTCTTGAATCCAAGTCAGTTCTGACCTGAAACAACATGAAATGTTGTAAAATTGCATTTGTAAGCATATGTAATGCAGTTGAGCACATCTAACTTTACAGAATGAAGATATTGCAAAACCATCCAAATCAAGCTTCTCTCAGCTTGATATGCTTCCACACCATACATAAGGGCATTCTCTATCATAGGTGAAGAGTTTACATGTGTATTTGCAAGTTTACATTACAATTCATCAAACTCTTGAAACCAAGTCAGTTCTGACCTGAAACAACATGAAATGTTGTAAAATTGCATTTGTAAGCATATGTAATGCAGTTGAGCACATCTAACTTTACAGAATGAAGATATTGCAAAACCATCCAAATCAAGCTTCTCTCAGCTTGATATGCTTCCACACCATACTTAAGGGCATTCTCTATCATAGGTGAAGAGTTTACATGTGTATTTGCAAGTTTACATTACAATTCATCAAACTCTTGAAACCAAGTCAGTTCTGACCTGAAACAACATGAAATGTTGTAAAATTGCATTTGTAAGCATATGTAATGCAGTTGAGCACATCTAACTTTACAGAATGAAGATATTGCAAAAGCATCCAAATCAAGCTTCTCTCAGCTTGATATGCTTCCACACCATACATAAGGGCATTCTCTATCATAGGTGAAGAGTTTACATGTGTATTTGCAAGTTTACATTACAATTCATCAAACTCTTGAAACCAAGTCAGTTCTGACCTGAAACAACATGAAATGTTGTAAAATTTCATTTGTAAGCATATGTAATGCAGTTGAGCACATCTAACTTTACAGAATGAAGATATTGCAAAAGCATCCAAATCAAGCTTCTCTCAGCTTGATATGCTTCCACACCATACATAAGGGCATTCTCTATCATAGGTGAAGAGTTTACATGTGTATTTGCAAGTTTACATTACAATTCATCAAACTCTTGAAACCAAGTCAGTTCTGACCTGAAACAACATGAAATGTTGTAAAATTGCATTTGAAAACCATCCAAATCAAGCTTCTCTCAGCTTGATATGCTTCCACACCATACATAAGGGCATTCTCTATCATAGGTGAAGAGTTTACATGTGTATTTGCAAGTTTACTTTACAATTCATCAAACTCTTGAAACCAAGTCAGTTCTGACCTGAAACAACATGAAATGTTGTAAAATTGCATTTGTAAGCATATGTAATGCAGTTGAGCACATCTAACTTTACAGAATGAAGATATTGCAAAACCATCCAAATGAAGCTTCTCTCAGCTTGATATGCTTCCACACCATACATAAGGGCATTCTCTATCATAGGTGAAGAGTTTACATGTGTATTTGCAAGTTTACATTACAATTCATCAAACTCTTGAAACCAAGTCAGTTCTGACCTGAAACAACATGAAATGTTGTAAAATTGCATTTTGTAAGCATTTGTAATGCAGTTGAGCACATCTAACTTTACAGAATGTAGATATTGCAAAAGCATCCAAATCAAGCTTCTCTCAGCTTGATATGCTTCCACACCATACATAAGGGCATTCTCTATCATAGGTGAAGAGTTTACATGTGTATTTGCAAGTTTACATTACAATTCATCAAACTCTTGAAACCAAGTCAGTTCTGACCTGAAACAACATGAAATGTTGTAAAATTGCATTTGTAAACCATCCAAATCAAGCTTCTCTCAGCTTGATATGCTTCCACACCATACATAAGGGCATTCTCTATCATAGGTGAAGAGTTTACATGTGTATTTGCAAGTTTACATTACAATTCATTAAACTCTTGAAACCAAGTCAGTTCTGACCTGAAACAACATGAAATGTTGTAAAATTACATTTGTAAGCATATGTAATGCAGTTGAGCACATCTAACTTTACAGAATGAAGATATTACAAAACCAACCAAATCAAGCTTCTCTCAGCTTGATATGCTTCCACACCATACATAAGGGCATTCTCTATCATAGGTGAAGAGTTTACATGTGTATTTGCAAGTTTACATTACAATTCATCAAACTCTTGAAACCAAGTCAGTTCTGACCTGAAACAACATGAAATGTTGTAAAATTGCATTTGTAAGCATATGTAATGCAGTTGAGCACATCTAACTTTACAGAATGAAGATATTGCAAAACCATCCAAATCAAGCTTCTCTCACCTTGATATTCTTCCACACCATACATAAGGGCATTCTCTATCATAGGTGAATTAGTTTACATGTGTATTTGCAAGTTTACATTACAATTCATTAAACTCTTGAAACCAAGTCAGTTCTGACCTGAAACAACATGAAATGTTGTAAAATTGCATTTGTAAGCATATGTAATGCAGTTGAGCACATCTAACTTTACAGAATGAAGATATTGCAAAACCATCCAAATCAAGCTTCTCTCAGCTTGATATGCTTCCACACCATACTTAAGGGCATTCTCTATCATAGGTGAAGAGTTTACATGTGTATTTGCAAGTTTACATTACAATTCATCAAACTCTTGAAACCAAGTCAGTTCTGACCTGAAACAACATGAAATGTTGTAAAATTGCATTTGTAAGCATATGTAATGCAGTTGAGCACATCTAACTTTACAGAATGAAGATATTGCAAAAGCATCCAAATCAAGCTTCTCTCAGCTTGATATGCTTCCACACCATACATAAGGGCATTCTCTATCATAGGTGAAGAGTTTACATGTGTATTTGCAAGTTTACATTACAATTCATCAAACTCTTGAAACCAAGTCAGTTCTGACCTGAAACAACATGAAATGTTGTAAAATTGCATTTGTAAGCATATGTAATGCAGTTTGAGCACATCTAGCTTTACAGAATGAAGATATTGCAAAAGCATCCAAATCAAGCTTCTCTCAGCTTGATATGCTTCCACACCATACATAAGGGCATTCTCTATCATAGGTGAAGAGTTTACATGTGTATTTGCAAGTTTACATTACAATTCATCAAACTCTTGAAACCAAGTCAGTTCTGACCTGAAACAACATGAAATGTTGGAAAATTGCATTTGTAAGCATATGTAATGCAGTTAAGCACAACTAACTTTACAGAATGAAGATATTGCAAAACCATCCAAAACAAGCTTCTCTCAGCTTGTTATTCTTCCACACCATACATAAGGGCATTCTCTATCATAGGTGAAGAGTTTACATGTGTATTTGCAAGTTTACATTACAATTCATTAAACTCTTGAATCCAAGTCAGTTCTGACCTGAAACAACATGAAATGTTGTAAAATTGCATTTGTAAGCATATGTAATGCAGTTGAGCACATCTAACTTTACAGAATGAAGATATTGCAAAACCATCCAAATCAAGCTTCTCTCAGCTTGATATGCTTCCACACCATACATAAGGGCATTCTCTATCATAGGTGAAGAGTTTACATGTGTATTTGCAAGTTTACATTACAATTCATCAAACTCTTGAAACCAAGTCAGTTCTGACCTGAAACAACATGAAATGTTGTAAAATTGCATTTGTAAGCATATGTAATGCAGTTGAGCACATCTAACTTTACAGAATGAAGATATTGCAAAAGCATCCAAATCAAGCTTCTCTCAGCTTGATATGCTTCCACACCATACATAAGGGCATTCTCTATCATAGGTGAAGAGTTTACATGTGTATTTGCAAGTTTACATTACAATTCATCAAACTCTTGAAACCAAGTCAGTTCTGACCTGAAACAACATGAAATGTTGTAAAATTTCATTTGTAAGCATATGTAATGCAGTTGAGCACATCTAACTTTACAGAATGAAGATATTGCAAAAGCATCAAAATCAAGCTTCTCTCAGCTTGATATGCTTCCACACCATACATAAGGGCATTCTCTATAATAGGTGAAAAGTTTACATGTGTATTTGCAAGTTTACATTACAATTCATCAAACTCTTGAAACCAAGTCAGTTCTGACCTGAAACAACATGAAATGTTGTAAAATTGCATTTGAAAACCATCCAAATCAAGCTTCTCTCAGCTTGATATGCTTCCACACCATACATAAGGGCATTCTCTATCATAGGTGAAGAGTTTACATGTGTATTTGCAAGTTTACTTTACAATTCATCAAACTCTTGAAACCAAGTCAGTTCTGACCTGAAACAACATGAAATGTTGTAAAATTGCATTTGTAAGCATATGTAATGCAGTTGAGCACATCTAACTTTACAGAATGAAGATATTGCAAAACCATCCAAATGAAGCTTCTCTCAGCTTGATATGCTTCCACACCATACATAAGGGCATTCTCTATCATAGGTGAAGAGTTTACATGTGTATTTGCAAGTTTACATTACAATTCATCAAACTCTTGAAACCAAGTCAGTTCTGACCTGAAACAACATGAAATGTTGTAAAATTGCATTTTGTAAGCATTTGTAATGCAGTTGAGCACATCTAACTTTACAGAATGTAGATATTGCAAAAGCATCCAAATCAAGCTTCTCTCAGCTTGATATGCTTCCACACCATACATAAGGGCATTCTCTATCATAGGTGAAGAGTTTACATGTGTATTTGCAAGTTTACATTACAATTCATTAAACTCTTGAAACCAAGTCAGTTCTGACCTGAAACAACATGAAATGTTGTAAAATTGCATTTGTAAGCATATGTAATGCAGTTGAGCACATCTAACTTTACAGAATGAAGATATTGCAAAACCATCCAAATGAAGCTTCTCTCAGCTTGATATGCTTCCACACCATACATAAGGGCATTCTCTATCATAGGTGAAGAGTTTACATGTGTATTTGCAAGTTTACATTACAATTCATCAAACTCTTGAAACCAAGTCAGTTCTGACCTGAAACAACATGAAATGTTGTAAAATTGCATTTGTAAGCATATGTAATGCAGTTGAGCATATCTAATTTACAGAATGAAGATATTGCAGAAGCATCCAAATCGAGCTTCTCTCAGCTTGATATGCTTCCACACCATACATAAGGGCATTCTATATCATAGGTGAAGAGTTTACATGTGTATTTGCAAGTTTACATTACAATTCATTAAACTCTTGAATCCAAGTCAGTTCTGACCTGAAACAACATGAAATGTTGTAAAATTGCATTTGTAAGCATATGTAATGCAGTTGAGCACATCTAACTTTACAGAATGAAGATATTGCAAAACCATCCAAATCAAGCTTCTCTCAGCTTGATATGCTTCCACACCATACATAAGGGAATTCTCTATCATAGGTGAAGAGTTTACATGTGTATTTGCAAGTTTACATTACAGTTCATCAAACTCTTGAAACCAAGTCAGTTCTGACCTGAAACAACATGAAATGTTGTAAAATTGCATTTGTAAACCATCCAAATCAAGCTTCTCTCAGCTTGATATGCTTCCACACCATACATAAGGGCATTCTCTATCATAGGTGAAGAGTTTACATGTGTATTTGCAAGTTTACATTACAATTCATTAAACTCTTGAAACCAAGTCAGTTCTGACCTGAAACAACATGAAATGTTGTAAAATTACATTTGTAAGCATATGTAATGCAGTTGAGCACATCTAACTTTACAGAATGAAGATATTACAAAACCAACCAAATCAAGCTTCTCTCAGCTTGATATGCTTCCACACCATACATAAGGGCATTCTCTATCATAGGTGAAGAGTTTACATGTGTATTTGCAAGTTTACATTACAATTCATCAAACTCTTGAAACCAAGTCAGTTCTGACCTGAAACAACATGAAATGTTGTAAAATTGCATTTGTAAGCATATGTAATGCAGTTGAGCACATCTAACTTTACAGAATGAAGATATTGCAAAACCATCCAAATCAAGCTTCTCTCAGCTTGATATTCTTCCACACCATACATAAGGGCATTCTCTATCATTGGTGAATTAGTTTACATGTGTATTTGCAAGTTTACATTACAATTCATTAAACTCTTGAAACCAAGTCAGTTCTGACCTGAAACAACATGAAATGTTGTAAAATTGCATTTGTAAGCATATGTAATGCAGTTGAGCACATCTAACTTTACAGAATGAAGATATTGCAAAAGCATCCAAATCAAGCTTCTCTCAGCTTGATATGCTTCCACACCATACATAAGGGCATTCTCTATCATAGGTGAAGAGTTTACATGTGTATTTGCAAGTTTACATTACAATTCATCAAACTCTTGAAACCAAGTCAGTTCTGACCTGAAACAACATGAAATGTTGTAAAATTGCATTTGTAAGCATATGTAATGCAGTTGAGCACATCTAACTTTACAGAATGAAGATATTGCAAAAGCATCCAAATCAAGCTTCTCTCAGCTTGATATGCTTCCACACCATACATAAGGGCATTCTCTATCATAGGTGAAGAGTTTACATGTGTATTTGCAAGTTTACATTACAATTCATCAAACTCTTGAAACCAAGTCAGTTCTGACCTGAAACAACATGAAATGTTGTAAAATTGCATTTGTAAGCATATGTAATGCAGTTTGAGCACATCTAGCATAACAGAATGAAGATATTGCAAAAGCATCCAAATCAAGCTTCTCTCAGCTTGATATGCTTCCACACCATACATAAGGGCATTCTCTATCATAGGTGAAGAGTTTACATGTGTATTTGCAAGTTTACATTACAATTCATCAAACTCTTGAAACCAAGTCAGTTCTGACCTGAAACAACATGAAATGTTGTAAAATTGCATTTGTAAGCATATGTAATGCAGTTGAGCACATCTAACTTTACAGAATGAAGATATTGCAAAACCATCCAAAACAAGCTTCTCTCAGCTTGTTATTCTTCCACACCATACATAAGGGCATTCTCTATCATAGGTGAAGAGTTTACATGTGTATTTGCAAGTTTACATTACAATTCATTAAACTCTTGAATCCAAGTCAGTTCTGACCTGAAACAACATGAAATGTTGTAAAATTGCATTTGTAAGCATATGTAATGCAGTTGAGCACATCTAACTTTACAGAATGAAGATATTGCAAAACCATCCAAATCAAGCTTCTCTCAGCTTGATATGCTTCCACACCATACATAAGGGCATTCTCTATCATAGGTGAAGAGTTTACATGTGTATTTGCAAGTTTACATTACAATTCATCAAACTCTTGAAACCAAGTCAGTTCTGACCTGAAACAACATGAAATGTTGTAAAATTGCATTTGTAAGCATATGTAATGCAGTTGAGCACATCTAACTTTACAGAATGAAGATATTGCAAAACCATCCAAATCAAGCTTCTCTCAGCTTGATATGCTTCCACACCATACTTAAGGGCATTCTCTATCATAGGTGAAGAGTTTACATGTGTATTTGCAAGTTTACATTACAATTCATCAAACTCTTGAAACCAAGTCAGTTCTGACCTGAAACAACATGAAATGTTGTAAAATTGCATTTGTAAGCATATGTAATGCAGTTGAGCACATCTAACTTTACAGAATGAAGATATTGCAAAAGCATCCAAATCAAGCTTCTCTCAGCTTGATATGCTTCCACACCATACATAAGGGCATTCTCTATCATAGGTGAAGAGTTTACATGTGTATTTGCAAGTTTACATTACAATTCATCAAACTCTTGAAACCAAGTCAGTTCTGACCTGAAACAACATGAAATGTTGTAAAATTGCATTTGTAAGCATATGTAATGCAGTTGAGCACATCTAACTTTACAGAATGAAGATATTGCAAAACCATCCAAATGAAGCTTCTCTCAGCTTGATATGCTTCCACACCATACATAAGGGCATTCTCTATCATAGGTGAAGAGTTTACATGTGTATTTGCAAGTTTACATTACAATTCATCAAACTCTTGAAACCAAGTCAGTTCTGACCTGAAACAACATGAAATGTTGTAAAATTGCATTTTGTAAGCATTTGTAATGCAGTTGAGCACATCTAACTTTACAGAATGTAGATATTGCAAAAGCATCCAAATCAAGCTTCTCTCAGCTTGATATGCTTCCACACCATACATAAGGGCATTCTCTATCATAGGTGAAGAGTTTACATGTGTATTTGCAAGTTTACATTACAATTCATTAAACTCTTGAAACCAAGTCAGTTCTGACCTGAAACAACATGAAATGTTGTAAAATTGCATTTGTAAGCATAAGTAATGCAGTTGAGCACAACTAAATTTACAGAATGAAGACATTGCAAAACCATCCAAATCAAGCTTCTCTCAGCTTGATATGCTTCCACACCATACATAAGGGCATTCTCTATCATAGGTGAAGAGTTTACATGTGTATTTGCAAGTTTACATTACAATTCATCAAACTCTAGAAACCAAGTCAGTTCTGACCTGAAACAACATGAAATGTTGTAAAATTGCATTTGTAAACCATCCAAATCAAGCTTCTCTCTGCTTGATATGCTTCCACACCATACATAAGGGCATTCTCTGTCATAGGTGAAGAGTTTACATGTGTATTTGCAAGTTTACATTACAATTCATCAAACTCATGAAACCAAGTCAGTTCTGACCTGAAACAACATGAAATGTTGTAAAATTGCATTTGTAAACCATCCAAATCAAGCTTCTCTCAGCTTGATATGCTTCCACACCATACATAAGGGCATTCTCTATCATAGGTGAAGAGTTTACATGTGTATTTGCAAGTTTACATTACAATTCATCAAACTCTTGAAACCAAGTCAGTTCTGACCTGAAACAACATGAAATGTTGTAAAATTGCATTTGTAAGTATATGTAATGCAGTTGAGCACAACTAACTTTACAGAATGAAGATATTGCAAAACCATCCAAATCAAGCTTCTCTCAGCTTGATATGCTTCCACACCATACATAAGGGCATTCTCTATCATAGGTGAAGAGTTTACATGTGTATTTGCAAGTTTACATTACAATTCATCAAACTCTAGAAACCAAGTCAGTTCTGACCTGAAACAACATGAAATGTTGTAAAATTGCATTTGTAAACCATCCAAATCAAGCTTCTCTCTGCTTGATATGCTTCCACACCATACATAAGGGCATTCTCTGTCATAGGTGAAGAGTTTACATGTGTATTTGCAAGTTTACATTACAATTCATCAAACTCATGAAACCAAGTCAGTTCTGACCTGAAACAACATGAAATGTTGTAAAATTGCATTTGTAAACCATCCAAATCAAGCTTCTCTCAGCTTGATATGCTTCCACACCATACATAAGGGCATTCTCTATCATAGGTGAAGAGTTTACATGTGTATTTGCAAGTTTACATTACAATTCATCAAACTCTTGAAACCAAGTCAGTTCTGACCTGAAACAACATGAAATGTTGTAAAATTGCATTTGTAAGCATATGTAATGCAGTTGAGCACAACTAACTTTACAGAATGAAGATATTGCAAATCCATCCAAATCAAGCTTCTCTCAGCTTGATATTTTTCCACACCATACATAAGGGCATTCTCTATCATAGGTGAAGAGTTTACATGTGTATTTGCAAGTATACATTACAATTCATTAAACTCTTGAAACCAAGTCAGTTCTGACCTGAAACAACATGAAATGTTGTAAAATTGCATTTGTAAGCATATGTAATGCAGTTGAGCACATCTAACTTTACAGAATGAAGATATTGCAAAACCATCCAAATCAAGCTTCTCTCAGCTTGATATGCTTCCACACCATACATAAGGGCATTCTCTATCATAGGTGAAGAGTTTACATGTGTATTTGCAAGTTTACATTACAATTCATCAAACTCTTGAAACCAAGTCAGTTCTGACCTGAAACAACATGAAATGTTGTAAAATTGCATTTGTAAGTATATGTAATGCAGTTGAGCACAACTAACTTTACAGAATGAAGATATTGCAAAACCATCCAAATCAAGCTTCTCTCAGCTTGATATTTTTCCACACCATACATAAGGGCATTCTCTATCATAGGTGAAGAGTTTACATGTGTATTTGCAAGTTTACATTACAATTCATTAAACTCTTAAAACCAAATCAGTTCTGACCTGAAACAACATGAAATGTTGTAAAATTGCATTTGTAAGCATATGTAATGCAGTTGAGCACATCTAACTTTACAGAATGAAGATATTGCAAAAGCATCCAAATCAAGCTTCTCTCAGCTTGATATGCTTCCACACCATACATAAGGGCATTCTCTATCATAGGTGAAGAGTTTACATGTGTATTTGCAAGTTTACATTACAATTCATCAAACTCTTGAAACCAAGTCAGTTCTGACCTGAAACAACATGAAATGTTGTAAAATTGCATTTGTAAACCATCCAAATGAAGCTTCTCTCTGCTTGATATGCTTCCACACCATACATAAGGGCATTCTCTATCATAGGTGAAGAGTTTACATGTGTATTTGCAAGTTTACATTACAATTCATCAAACTCTTGAAACCAAGTCAGTTCTGACCTGAAACAACATGAAATGTTGTAAAATTGCATTTGTAAGCATATGTAATGCAGTTGAGCACATCTAACTTTACAGAATGAAGATATTGCAAAAGCAGCCATATCAAGCTTCTCTCAGCTTGATATGCTTCCACACCATACATATGGGCATTCTCTATCATAGGTGAAGAGTTTACATGTGTATTTGCAAGTTTACATTACAATTCATCAAACTTTGAAGCCAAGTCAGTTCTGACCTGAAACAACATGAAATGTTGTAAAATTGCATTTGTAAGCATATGTAATGCAGTTGAGCACATCTAACTTTACAGAATGAAGATATTGCAAAAGCAGCCATATCAAGCTGAGAGAAGCTTGATATGCTTCCACACCATACATAAGGGCATTCTCTATCATAGGTGAAGAGTTTACATGTGTATTTGCAAGTTTACATTACAATTCATCAAACTTTGAAGCCAAGTCAGTTCTGACCTGAAACAACATGAAATGTTGTAAAATTGCATTTGTAAGCATATGTAATGCAGTTGAGCACATCTAACTTTACAGAATGAAGATATTGCAAAACCATCCAAATCAAGCTTCTCTCAGCTTGATATGCTTCCACACCATACATAAGGGCATTCTCTATCATAGGTGAAGAGTTTACATGTGTATTTGCAAGTTTACATTACAATTCATCAAACTTTGAAGCCAAGTCAGTTCTGACCTGAAACAACATGAAATGTTGTAAAATTGCATTTTGTAAGCATTTGTAATGCAGTTGAGCACATCTAACTTTACAGAATGAAGATATTGCAAAACCATCCAAATCAAGCTTCTCTCAGCTTGATATGCTTCCACACCATACATAAGGGCATTCTCTATCATAGGTGAAGAGTTTACATGTGTATTTGCAAGTTTACATTACAATTCATTAAACTCTTGAAACCAAGTCAGTTCTGACCTGAAACAACATGAAATGTTGTAAAATTGCATTTGTAAGCATAAGTAATGCAGTTGAGCACAACTAAATTTACAGAATGAAGATATTGCAAAACCATCCAAATCAAGCTTCTCTCAGCTTGATATGCTTCCACACCATACATAAGGGCATTCTCTATCATAGGTGAAGAGTTTACATGTGTATTTGCAAGTTTACATTACAATTCATCAAACTCTTGAAACCAAGTCAGTTCTGACCTGAAACAACATGAAATGTTGTAAAATTGCATTTGTAAACCATCCAAATCAAGCTTCTCTCAGCTTGATATGCTTCCACACCATACATAAGGGCATTCTCTATCATAGGTGAAGAGTTTACATGTGTATTTGCAAGTTTACATTACAATTCATCAAACTCTTGAAACCAAGTCAGTTCTGACCTGAAACAACATGAAATGTTGTAAAATTGCATTTGTAAGCATATGTAATGCAGTTGAGCACACCTAACTTTACAGAATGAAGATATTGCAAATCCATCCAAATCAAGCTTCTCTCAGCTTGATATTTTTCCACACCATACATAAGGGCATTCTCTATCATAGGTGAAGAGTTTACATGTGTATTTGCAAGTATACATTACAATTCATTAAACTCTTGAAACCAAGTCAGTTCTGACCTGAAACAACATGAAATGTTGTAAAATTGCATTTGTAAGCATATGTAATGCAGTTGAGCACATCTAACTTTACAGAATGAAGATATTGCAAAACCATCCAAATCAAGCTTCTCTCAGCTTGATATGCTTCCACACCATACATAAGGGCATTCTCTATCATAGGTGAAGAGTTTACATGTGTATTTGCAAGTTTACATTACATTTCATCAAACTCTTGAAACCAAGTCAGTTCTGACCTGAAACAACATGAAATGTTGTAAAATTGCATTTGTAAGCATATGTAATGCAGTTGAGCACAACTAACTTTACAGAATGAAGATATTGCAAAACCATCCAAATCAAGCTTCTCTCAGCTTGATATGCTTCCACACCATACATAAGGGCATTCTCTATCATAGGTGAAGAGTTTACATGTGTATTTGCAAGTTTACATTACAATTCATCAAACTCTTGAAACCAAGTCAGTTCTGACCTGAAACAACATGAAATGTTGTAAAATTGCATTTGTAAGCATATGTAATGCAGTTGAGCACACCTAACTTTACAGAATGAAGATATTGCAAATCCATCCAAATCAAGCTTCTCTCAGCTTGATATTTTTCCACACCATACATAAGGGCATTCTCTATCATAGGTGAAGAGTTTACATGTGTATTTGCAAGTATACATTACAATTCATTAAACTCTTGAAACCAAGTCAGTTCTGACCTGAAACAACATGAAATGTTGTAAAATTGCATTTGTAAGCATATGTAATGCAGTTGAGCACATCTAACTTTACAGAATGAAGATATTGCAAAACCATCCAAATCAAGCTTCTCTCAGCTTGATATGCTTCCACACCATACATAAGGGCATTCTCTATCATAGGTGAAGAGTTTACATGTGTATTTGCAAGTTTACATTACAATTCATCAAACTCTTGAAACCAAGTCAGTTCTGACCTGAAACAACATGAAATGTTGTAAAATTGCATTTGTAAGTATATGTAATGCAGTTGAGCACAACTAACTTTACAGAATGAAGATATTGCAAAACCATCCAAATCAAGCTTCTCTCAGCTTGATATTTTTCCACACCATACATAAGGGCATTCTCTATCATAGGTGAAGAGTTTACATGTGTATTTGCAAGTTTACATTACAATTCATTAAACTCTTAAAACCAAATCAGTTCTGACCTGAAACAACATGAAATGTTGTAAAATTGCATTTGTAAGCATATGTAATGCAGTTGAGCACATCTAACTTTACAGAATGAAGATATTGCAAAAGCATCCAAATCAAGCTTCTCTCAGCTTGATATGCTTCCACACCATACATAAGGGCATTCTCTATCATAGGTGAAGAGTTTACATGTGTATTTGCAAGTTTACATTACAATTCATCAAACTCTTGAAACCAAGTCAGTTCTGACCTGAAACAACATGAAATGTTGTAAAATTGCATTTGTAAACCATCCAAATGAAGCTTCTCTCTGCTTGATATGCTTCCACACCATACATAAGGGCATTCTCTATCATAGGTGAAGAGTTTACATGTGTATTTGCAAGTTTACATTACAATTCATCAAACTCTTGAAACCAAGTCAGCTCTGACCTGAAACAACATGAAATGTTGTAAAATTGCATTTGTAAGCATATGTAATGCAGTTGAGCACATCTAACTTTACAGAATGAAGATATTGCAAAAGCAGCCATATCAAGCTTCTCTCAGCTTGATATGCTTCCACACCATACATATGGGCATTCTCTATCATAGGTGAAGAGTTTACATGTGTATTTGCAAGTTTACATTACAATTCATCAAACTTTGAAGCCAAGTCAGTTCTGACCTGAAACAACATGAAATGTTGTAAAATTGCATTTGTAAGCATATGTAATGCAGTTGAGCACATCTAACTTTACAGAATGAAGATATTGCAAAAGCAGCCATATCAAGCTGAGAGAAGCTTGATATGCTTCCACACCATACATAAGGGCATTCTCTATCATAGGTGAAGAGTTTACATGTGTATTTGCAAGTTTACATTACAATTCATTAAACTCTTGAAGCCAAGTCAGTTCTGACCTGAAACAACATGAAATGTTGTAAAATTGCATTTGTAAGCATAAGTAATGCAGTTGAGCACAACTAAATTTACAGAATGAAGATATTGCAAAACCATCCAAATCAAGCTTCTCTCAGCTTGATATGCTTCCACACCATACATAAGGGCATTCTCTATCATAGGTGAAGAGTTTACATGTGTATTTGCAAGTTTACATTACAATTCATCAAACTCTTGAAACCAAGTCAGTTCTGACCTGAAACAACATGAAATGTTGTAATATTGCATTTGTAAGCATAAGTAATGCAGTTGAGCACAACTAACTTTACAGAATGAAGATATTGCAAAACCATCCAAATCAAGCTTCTCTCAGCTTGATATTCTTCCACACCATACATAAGGGCATTCTCTATCATAGGTGAAGAGTTTACATGTGTATTTGCAAGTTTACATTACAATTCATCAAACTCTTGAAACCAAGTCAGTTCTGACCTGAAACAACATGAAATGTTGTAAAATTGCATTTGTAAGCATATGTAATGCAGTTGAGCACATCTAACTTTACAGAATGAAGATATTGCAAAAGCATCCAAATCAAGCTTCTCTCAGCTTGATATGCTTCCACACCATACATAAGGGCATTCTCTATCATAGGTGAAGAGTTTACATGTGTATTTGCAAGTTTACATTACAATTCATCAAACTCTTGAAACCAAGTCAGTTCTGACCTGAAACAACATGAAATGTTGTAAAATTACATTTGTAAACGATCCAAATCAAGCTTCTCTCAGCTTGATATGCTTCCACACCATACATAAGGGCATTCTCTATCATAGGTGAAGAGTTTACATGTGTATTTGCAAGTTTACATTACAATTCATCAAACTCTTCAAACCAAGTCAGTTCTGACCTGAAACAACATGAAATGTTGTAAAATTGCATTTGTAAGCATATGTAATGCAGTTGAGCACAACTAACTTTACAGAATGAAGATATTGCAAAACCATGCAAATCAAGCTTCTCTCAGCTTGATATTCTTCCACACCATACATAAGGGCATTCTCTATCATAGGTGAAGAGTTTACATGTGTATTTGCAAGTTTACATTACAATTCATTAAACTCTTGAAACCAAGTCACTTCTGACCTGAAACAACATGAAATGTTGTAAAATTGCATTTGTAAGCACATGTAATGCAGTTGAGCACATCTAACTTTACAGAATGAAGATATTGCAAAACCAACCAAATCAAGCTTCTCTCAGCTTGATATGCTTCCACACCATACATAAGGGCATTCTCTATCATAGGTGAAGAGTTTACATGTGTATTTCCAAGTTTACATTACAATTCATCAAACTCTTGAAACCAAGTCAGTTCTGACCTGAAACAACATGAAATGTTGTAAAATTGCATTTGTAAGCATATGTAATGCAGTTGAGCATATCTAACTTTACAGAATGAAGATATTGCAGAAGCATCCAAATCGAGCTTCTCTCAGCTTGATATGCTTCCACACCATACATAAGGGCATTCTATATCATAGGTGAAGAGTTTACATGTGTATTTGCAAGTTTACATTACAATTCATTAAACTCTTGCATCCAAGTCAGTTCTGACCTGAAACAACATGAAATGTTGTAAAATTGCATTTGTAAGCATATGTAATGCAGTTGAGCACATCTAACTTTACAGAATGAAGATATTGCAAAACCATCCAAATCAAGCTTCTCTCAGCTTGATATGTTTCCACACCATACATAAGGGCATTCTCTATCATAGGTGAAGAGTTTACATGTGTATTTGCAAGTTTACATTACAATTCATCAAACTCTTGAAACCAAGTCAGTTCTGACCTGAAACAACATGAAATGTTGTAAAATTGCATTTGTAAGCATATGTAATGCAGTTGAGCACATCTAACTTTACAGAATGAAGATATTGCAAAACCATCCAAATCAAGCTTCTCTCAGCTTGATATGCTTCCACACCATACATAAGGGCATTCTCTATCATAGGTGAAGAGTTTACATGTGTATTTGCAAGTTTACATTACAATTCATCAAACTCTTGAAACCAAGTCAGTTCTGACCTGAACCAACATGAAATGTTGTAAAATTGCATTTGTAAACCATCCAAATCAAGCTTCTCTCAGCTTGATATGCTTCCACACCATACATAAGGGCATTCTCTATCATAGGTGAAGAGTTTACATGAGTATTTGCAAGTTTACATTACAATTCATTAAACTCTTGAAACCAAGTCAGTTCTGACCTGAAACAACATGAAATGTTGTAAAATTACATTTGTAAGCATATGTAATGCAGTTGAGCACATCTAACTTTACAGAATGAAGATATTACAAAACCAACCAAATCAAGCTTCTCTCAGCTTGATATGCCTCCACACCATACATAAGGGCATTCTCTATCATAGGTGAAGAGTTTACATGTGTATTTGCAAGTTTACATTACAATTCATCAAACTCTTGAAACCAAGTCAGTTCTGACCTGAAACAACATGAAATGTTGTAAAATTGCATTTGTAAGCATATGTAATGCAGTTGAGCACATCTAACTTTACAGAATGAAGATATTGCAAAACCATCCAAATCAAGCTTCTCTCAGCTTGATATTCTTCCACACCATACATAAGGGCATTCTCTATCATAGGTGAAGAGTTTACATGTGTATTTGCAAGTTTACATTACAATTCATTAAACTCTTGAAACCAAGTCAGTTCTGACCTGAGACAACATGAAATGTTGTAAAATTGCATTTGTAAGCATATGTAATGCAGTTGAGCACATCTAACTTTACAGAATGAAGATATTGCAAAACCATCCAAATCAAGCTTCTCTCAGCTTGATATGCTTCCACACCATACATAAGGGCATTCTCTATCATAGGTGAAGAGTTTACATGTGTATTTGCAAGTTTACATTACAATTCATCAAACTCTTGAAACCAAGTCAGTTCTGACCTGAAACAACATGAAATGTTGTAAAATTGCATTTGTAAGCATATGTAATGCAGTTGAGCACATCTAACTTTACAGAATGAAGATATTGCAAAAGCATCCAAATCAAGCTTCTCTCAGCTTGATATGCTTCCACACCATACATAAGGGCATTCTCTATCATAGGTGAAGAGTTTACATGTGTATTTGCAAGTTTACATTACAATTCATCAAACTCTTGAAACCAAGTCAGTTCTGACCTGAAACAACATGAAATGTTGTAAAATTGCATTTGTAAGCATATGTAATGCAGTTGAGCACATCTAGCTTTACAGAATGAAGATATTGCAAAAGCATCCAAATCAAGCTTCTCTCAGCTTGATATGCTTCCACACCATACATAAGGGCATTCTCTATCATAGGTGAAGAGTTTACATGTGTATTTGCAAGTTTACATTACAATTCATCAAACTCTTGAAACCAAGTCAGTTCTGACCTGAAACAACATGAAATGTTGTAAAATTGCATTTGAAAACCATCCAAATCAAGCTTCTCTCAGCTTGATATGCTTCCACACCATACATAAGGGCATTCTCTATCATAGGTGAAGAGTTTACATGTGTATTTGCAAGTTTACTTTACGATTCATCAAACTCTTGAAACCAAGTCAGTTCTGACCTGAAACAACATGAAATGTTGTAAAATTGCATTTGTAAGCATATGTAATGCAGTTGAGCACATCTAACTTTACAGAATGAAGATATTGCAAAACCATCCAAATGAAGCTTCTCTCAGCTTGATATGCTTCCACACCATACATAAGGGCATTCTCTATCATAGGTGAAGAGTTTACATGTGTATTTGCAAGTTTACATTACAATTCATCAAACTCTTGAAACCAAGTCAGTTCTGACCTGAAACAACATGAAATGTTGTAAAATTGCATTTTGTAAGCATTTGTAATGCAGTTGAGCACATCTAACTTTACAGAATGTAGATATTGCAAAAGCATCCAAATCAAGCTTCTCTCAGCTTGATATGCTTACACACCATACATAAGGGCATTCTCTATCATAGGTGAAGAGTTTACATGTGTATTTGCAAGTTTACATTACAATTCATCAAACTCTTGAAACCAAGTCAGTTCTCACCTGAAACAACATGAAATGTTGTAAAATTGCATTTGTAAGCATATGTAATGCAGTTGAGCACATCTAACTTTACAGAATGAAGATATTGCAAAACCATCCAAATCAAGCTTCTCTCAGCTTGATATGCTTCCACACTGTACTTAAGGGCATTCTCTGTATAAGGTGAAGAGTTTACATGTGTATTTGCAAGTTTACATTACAATTCATCAAACTCTTGAAACCAAGTCAGTTCTGACCTGAAACAACATGAAATGTTGTAAAATTACATTTGTAAACGATCCAAATCAAGCTTCTCTCAGCTTGATATGCTTCCACACCATACATAAGGGCATTCTCTATCATAGGTGAAGAGTTTACATGTGTATTTGCAAGTTTACATTACAATTCATCAAACTCTTCAAACCAAGTCAGTTCTGACCTGAAACAACATGAAATGTTGTAAAATTGCATTTGTAAGCATATGTAATGCAGTTGAGCACAACTAACTTTACAGAATGAAGATATTGCAAAACCATCCAAATCAAGCTTCTCTCAGCTTGATATTCTTCCACACCATACATAAGGGCATTCTCTATCATAGGTGAAGAGTTTACATGTGTATTTGCAAGTTTACATTACAATTCATTAAACTCTTGAAACCAAGTCACTTCTGACCTGAAACAACATGAAATGTTGTAAAATTGCATTTGTAAGCAAATGTAATGCAGTTGAGCACATCTAACTTTACAGAATGAAGATATTGCAAAACCAACCAAATCAAGCTTCTCTCAGCTTGATATGCTTCCACACCATACATAAGGGCATTCTCTATCATAGGTGAAGAGTTTACATGTGTATTTCCAAGTTTACATTACAATTCATCAAACTCTTGAAACCAAGTCAGTTCTGACCTGAAACAACATGAAATGTTGTAAAATTGCATTTGTAAGCATATGTAATGCAGTTGAGCATATCTAACTTTACAGAATGAAGATATTGCAGAAGCATCCAAATCGAGCTTCTCTCAGCTTGATATGCTTCCACACCATACATAAGGGCATTCTCTATCATAGGTGAAGAGTTTACATGTGTATTTGCAAGTTTACATTACAATTCATCAAACTCTTGAAACCAAGTCAGTTCTGACCTGAACCAACATGAAATGTTGTAAAATTGCATTTGTAAACCATCCAAATCAAGCTTCTCTCAGCTTGATATGCTTCCACACCATACATAAGGGCATTCTCTATCATAGGTGAAGAGTTTACATGAGTATTTGCAAGTTTACATTACAATTCATTAAACTCTTGAAACCAAGTCAGTTCTGACCTGAAACAACATGAAATGTTGTAAAATTACATTTGTAAGCATATGTAATGCAGTTGAGCACATCTAACTTTACAGAATGAAGATATTACAAAACCAACCAAATCAAGCTTCTCTCAGCTTGATATGCCTCCACACCATACATAAGGGCATTCTCTATCATAGGTGAAGAGTTTACATGTGTATTTGCAAGTTTACATTACAATTCATCAAACTCTTGAAACCAAGTCAGTTCTGACCTGAAACAACATGAAATGTTGTAAAATTGCATTTGTAAGCATATGTAATGCAGTTGAGCACATCTAACTTTACAGAATGAAGATATTGCAAAACCATCCAAATCAAGCTTCTCTCAGCTTGATATTCTTCCACACCATACATAAGGGCATTCTCTATCATAGGTGAAGAGTTTACATGTGTATTTGCAAGTTTACATTACAATTCATTAAACTCTTGAAACCAAGTCAGTTCTGACCTGAGACAACATGAAATGTTGTAAAATTGCATTTGTAAGCATATGTAATGCAGTTGAGCACATCTAACTTTACAGAATGAAGATATTGCAAAACCATCCAAATCAAGCTTCTCTCAGCTTGATATGCTTCCACACCATACATAAGGGCATTCTCTATCATAGGTGAAGAGTTTACATGTGTATTTGCAAGTTTACATTACAATTCATCAAACTCTTGAAACCAAGTCAGTTCTGACCTGAAACAACATGAAATGTTGTAAAATTGCATTTGTAAGCATATGTAATGCAGTTGAGCACATCTAACTTTACAGAATGAAGATATTGCAAAAGCATCCAAATCAAGCTTCTCTCAGCTTGATATGCTTCCACACCATACATAAGGGCATTCTCTATCATAGGTGAAGAGTTTACATGTGTATTTGCAAGTTTACATTACAATTCATCAAACTCTTGAAACCAAGTCAGTTCTGACCTGAAACAACATGAAATGTTGTAAAATTGCATTTGTAAGCATATGTAATGCAGTTGAGCACATCTAGCTTTACAGAATGAAGATATTGCAAAAGCATCCAAATCAAGCTTCTCTCAGCTTGATATGCTTCCACACCATACATAAGGGCATTCTCTATCATAGGTGAAGAGTTTACATGTGTATTTGCAAGTTTACATTACAATTCATCAAACTCTTGAAACCAAGTCAGTTCTGACCTGAAACAACATGAAATGTTGTAAAATTGCATTTGAAAACCATCCAAATCAAGCTTCTCTCAGCTTGATATGCTTCCACACCATACATAAGGGCATTCTCTATCATAGGTGAAGAGTTTACATGTGTATTTGCAAGTTTACTTTACGATTCATCAAACTCTTGAAACCAAGTCAGTTCTGACCTGAAACAACATGAAATGTTGTAAAATTGCATTTGTAAGCATATGTAATGCAGTTGAGCACATCTAACTTTACAGAATGAAGATATTGCAAAACCATCCAAATGAAGCTTCTCTCAGCTTGATATGCTTCCACACCATACATAAGGGCATTCTCTATCATAGGTGAAGAGTTTACATGTGTATTTGCAAGTTTACATTACAATTCATCAAACTCTTGAAACCAAGTCAGTTCTGACCTGAAACAACATGAAATGTTGTAAAATTGCATTTTGTAAGCATTTGTAATGCAGTTGAGCACATCTAACTTTACAGAATGTAGATATTGCAAAAGCATCCAAATCAAGCTTCTCTCAGCTTGATATGCTTCCACACCATACATAAGGGCATTCTCTATCATAGGTGAAGAGTTTACATGTGTATTTGCAAGTTTACATTACAATTCATCAAACTCTTGAAACCAAGTCAGTTCTCACCTGAAACAACATGAAATGTTGTAAAATTGCATTTGTAAGCATATGTAATGCAGTTGAGCACATCTAACTTTACAGAATGAAGATATTGCAAAACCATCCAAATCAAGCTTCTCTCAGCTTGATATGCTTCCACACTGTACTTAAGGGCATTCTCTGTATAAGGTGAAGAGTTTACATGTGTATTTGCAAGTTTACATTACAATTCATCAAACTCTTGAAACCAAGTCAGTTCTGACCTGAAACAACATGAAATGTTGTAAAATTGCATTTGTATGCATATGTAATGCAGTTGAGCACATCTAACTTTACAGAATGAAGATATTGCAAAACCATCCAAATCAAGCTTCTCTCAGCTTGATATGCTTCCACATTGTACTTAAGGGCATTCTCTGTATAAGGTGAAGAGTTTACATGTGTATTTGCAAGTTTACATTACAATTCATCAAACTCTTGAAACCAAGTCAGTTCTGACCTGAAACAACATGAAATGTTGTAAAATTGCATTTGTAAGCATATGTAATGCAGTTGAGCACATCTAACTTTACAGAATGAAGATATTGCAAAACCATCCAAATCAAGCTTCTCTCAGCTTGATATGCTTCCACACTGTACTTAAGGGCATTCTCTGTATAAGGTGAAGAGTTTACATGTGTATTTGCAAGTTTACATTACAATTCATCAAACTCTTGAAACCAAGTCAGTTCTGACCTGAAACAACATGAAATGTTGTAAAATTGCATTTGTAAGCATATGTAATGCAGTTGAGCACATCTAACTTTACAGAATGAAGATATTGCAAAACCATCCAAATCAAGCTTCTCTCAGCTTGATATGCTTCCACACTGTACTTAAGGGCATTCTCTGTATAAGGTGAAGAGTTTACATGTGTATTTGCAAGTTTACATTACAATTCATCAAACTCTTGAAACCAAGTCAGTTCTGACCTGAAACAACATGAAATGTTGTAAAATTGCATTTGTAAGCATATGTAATGCAGTTGAGCACATCTAGCTTTACAGAATGAAGATATTGCAAAAGCATCCAAATCAAGCTTCTCTCAGCTTGATATGCTTCCACACCATACATAAGGGCATTCTCTATCATAGGTGAAGAGTTTACATGTGTATTTGCAAGTTTACTTTACGATTCATCAAACTCTTGAAACCAAGTCAGTTCTGACCTGAAACAACATGAAATGTTGTAAAATTGCATTTGTAAGCATATGTAATGCAGTTGAGCACATCTAACTTTACAGAATGAAGATATTGCAAAACCATCCAAATGAAGCTTCTCTCAGCTTGATATGCTTCCACACCATACATAAGGGCATTCTCTATCATAGGTGAAGAGTTTACATGTGTATTTGCAAGTTTACATTACAATTCATCAAACTCTTGAAACCAAGTCAGTTCTGACCTGAAACAACATGAAATGTTGTAAAATTGCATTTTGTAAGCATTTGTAATGCAGTTGAGCACATCTAACTTTACAGAATGTAGATATTGCAAAAGCATCCAAATCAAGCTTCTCTCAGCTTGATATGCTTCCACACCATACATAAGGGCATTCTCTATCATAGGTGAAGAGTTTACATGTGTATTTGCAAGTTTACATTACAATTCATCAAACTCTTGAAACCAAGTCAGTTCTCACCTGAAACAACATGAAATGTTGTAAAATTGCATTTGTAAGCATATGTAATGCAGTTGAGCACATCTAACTTTACAGAATGAAGATATTGCAAAACCATCCAAATCAAGCTTCTCTCAGCTTGATATGCTTCCACACTGTACTTAAGGGCATTCTCTGTATAAGGTGAAGAGTTTACATGTGTATTTGCAAGTTTACATTACAATTCATCAAACTCTTGAAACCAAGTCAGTTCTGACCTGAAACAACATGAAATGTTGTAAAATTGCATTTGTATGCATATGTAATGCAGTTGAGCACATCTAACTTTACAGAATGAAGATATTGCAAAACCATCCAAATCAAGCTTCTCTCAGCTTGATATGCTTCCACATTGTACTTAAGGGCATTCTCTGTATAAGGTGAAGAGTTTACATGTGTATTTGCAAGTTTACATTACAATTCATCAAACTCTTGAAACCAAGTCAGTTCTGACCTGAAACAACATGAAATGTTGTAAAATTGCATTTGTAAGCATATGTAATGCAGTTGAGCACATCTAACTTTACAGAATGAAGATATTGCAAAACCATCCAAATCAAGCTTCTCTCAGCTTGATATGCTTCCACACTGTACTTAAGGGCATTCTCTGTATAAGGTGAAGAGTTTACATGTGTATTTGCAAGTTTACATTACAATTCATCAAACTCTTGAAACCAAGTCAGTTCTGACCTGAAACAACATGAAATGTTGTAAAATTGCATTTGTAAGCATATGTAATGCAGTTGAGCACATCTAACTTTACAGAATGAAGATATTGCAAAACCATCCAAATCAAGCTTCTCTCAGCTTGATATGCTTCCACACTGTACTTAAGGGCATTCTCTGTATAAGGTGAAGAGTTTACATGTGTATTTGCAAGTTTACATTACAATTCATCAAACTCTTGAAACCAAGTCAGTTCTGACCTGAAACAACATGAAATGTTGTAAAATTGCATTTGTAAGCATATGTAATGCAGTTGAGCACATCTAACTTTACAGAATGAAGATATTGCAAAACCATCCAAATCAAGCTTCTCTCAGCTTGATATGCTTCCACACTGTACTTAAGGGCATTCTCTGTATAAGGTGAAGAGTTTACATGTGTATTTTCAAGTTTACATTACAATTCATCAAACTCTTGAAACCAAGTCAGTTCTGACCTGAAACAACATGAAATCTTGTAAAATTGCATTTGTAAGCATATGTAATGCAGTTGAGCACATCTAACTTTACAGAATGAAGATATTGCAACACCATCCAAATCAAGCTTCTCTCAGCTTGATATGCTTCCACACTGTACTTAAGGGCATTCTCTATCATAGGTGAAGAGTTTACATTTGTATTTGCAAGTTTACATTACAATTCATCAAACTCTTGAAACCAAGTCAGTTCTGACCTGAAACAACATGAAATGTTGTAAAATTGCATTTGAAAACCATCCAAATCAAGCTTCTCTCAGCTTGATATGCTTCCACACCATACATAAGGGCATTCTCTATCATAGGTGAAGAGTTTACATGTGTATTTGCAAGTTTACTTTACGATTCATCAAACTCTTGAAACCAAGTCAGTTCTGACCTGAAACAACATGAAATGTTGTAAAATTGCATTTGTAAGCATATGTAATGCAGTTGAGCACATCTAACTTTACAGAATGAAGATATTGCAAAACCATCCAAATGAAGCTTCTCTCAGCTTGATATGCTTCCACACCATACATAAGGGCATTCTCTATCATAGGTGAAGAGTTTACATGTGTATTTGCAAGTTTACATTACAATTCATCAAACTCTTGAAACCAAGTCAGTTCTGACCTGAAACAACATGAAATGTTGTAAAATTGCATTTTGTAAGCATTTGTAATGCAGTTGAGCACATCTAACTTTACAGAATGTAGATATTGCAAAAGCATCCAAATCAAGCTTCTCTCAGCTTGATATGCTTCCACACCATACATAAGGGCATTCTCCTATCATAGGTGAAGAGTTTACATGTGTATTTGCAAGTTTACATTACAATTCATCAAACTCTTGAAACCAAGTCAGTTCTGACCTGAAACAACATGAAATGTTGTAAAATTGCATTTGTAAGCATATGTAATGCAGTTGAGCACATCTAACTTTACAGAATGAAGATATTGCAAAACCATCCAAATCAAGCTTCTCTCAGCTTGATATGCTTCCACACTGTACTTAAGGGCATTCTCTGTATAAGGTGAAGAGTTTACATGTGTATTTGCAAGTTTACATTACAATTCATCAAACTCTTGAAAGCAAGTCAGTTCTGACCTGAAACAACATGAAATCTTGTAAAATTGCATTTGTAAGCATATGTAATGCAGTTGAGCACATCTAACTTTACAGAATGAAGATATTGCAACACCATCCAAATCAAGCTTCTCTCAGCTTGATATGCTTCCACACTGTACTTAAGGGCATTCTCTATCATAGGTGAAGAGTTTACATGTGTATTTGCAAGTTTACATTACAATTCATCAAACTCTTGAAACCAAGTCAGTTCTGACCTGAAACAACATGAAATGTTGTAAAATTGCATTTGAAAACCATCCAAATCAAGCTTCTCTCAGCTTGATATGCTTCCACACCATACATAAGGGCATTCTCTATCATAGGTGAAGAGTTTACATGTGTATTTGCAAGTTTACTTTACGATTCATCAAACTCTTGAAACCAAGTCAGTTCTGACCTGAAACAACATGAAATGTTGTAAAATTGCATTTGTAAGCATATGTAATGCAGTTGAGCACATCTAACTTTACAGAATGAAGATATTGCAAAACCATCCAAATGAAGCTTCTCTCAGCTTGATATGCTTCCACACCATACATAAGGGCATTCTCTATCATAGGTGAAGAGTTTACATGTGTATTTGCAAGTTTACATTACAATTCATCAAACTCTTGAAACCAAGTCAGTTCTGACCTGAAACAACATGAAATGTTGTAAAATTGCATTTTGTAAGCATTTGTAATGCAGTTGAGCACATCTAGCTTTACAGAATGTAGATATTGCAAAAGCATCCAAATCAAGCTTCTCTCAGCTTGATATGCTTCCACACCATACATAAGGGCATTCTCCTATCATAGGTGAAGAGTTTACATGTGTATTTGCAAGTTTACATTACAATTCATCAAACTCTTGAAACCAAGTCAGTTCTGACCTGAAACAACATGAAATGTTGTAAAATTGCATTTGTAAGCATATGTAATGCAGTTGAGCACATCTAACTTTACAGAATGAAGATATTGCAAAACCATCCAAATCAAGCTTCTCTCAGCTTGATATGCTTCCACACTGTACTTAAGGGCATTCTCTGTATAAGGTGAAGAGTTTACATGTGTATTTGCAAGTTTACATTACAATTCATCAAACTCTTGAAAGCAAGTCAGTTCTGACCTGAAACAACATGAAATCTTGTAAAATTGCATTTGTAAGCATATGTAATGCAGTTGAGCACATCTAACTTTACAGAATGAAGATATTGCAACACCATCCAAATCAAGCTTCTCTCAGCTTGATATGCTTCCACACTGTACTTAAGGGCATTCTCTATCATAGGTGAAGAGTTTACATGTGTATTTGCAAGTTTACATTACAATTCATCAAACTCTTGAAACCAAGTCAGTTCTGACCTGAAACAACATGAAATGTTGTAAAATTGCATTTGAAAACCATCCAAATCAAGCTTCTCTCAGCTTGATATGCTTCCACACCATACATAAGGGCATTCTCTATCATAGGTGAAGAGTTTACATGTGTATTTGCAAGTTTACTTTACGATTCATCAAACTCTTGAAACCAAGTCAGTTCTGACCTGAAACAACATGAAATGTTGTAAAATTGCATTTGTAAGCATATGTAATGCAGTTGAGCACATCTAACTTTACAGAATGAAGATATTGCAAAACCATCCAAATGAAGCTTCTCTCAGCTTGATATGCTTCCACACCATACATAAGGGCATTCTCTATCATAGGTGAAGAGTTTACATGTGTATTTGCAAGTTTACATTACAATTCATCAAACTCTTGAAACCAAGTCAGTTCTGACCTGAAACAACATGAAATGTTGTAAAATTGCATTTTGTAAGCATTTGTAATGCAGTTGAGCACATCTAACTTTACAGAATGTAGATATTGCAAAAGCATCCAAATCAAGCTTCTCTCAGCTTGATATGCTTCCACACCATACATAAGGGCATTCTCTATCATAGGTGAAGAGTTTACATGTGTATTTGCAAGTTTACATTACAATTCATCAAACTCTTGAAACCAAGTCAGTTCTCACCTGAAACAACATGAAATGTTGTAAAATTGCATTTGTAAGCATATGTAATGCAGTTGAGCACATCTAACTTTACAGAATGAAGATATTGCAAAACCATCCAAATCAAGCTTCTCTCAGCTTGATATGCTTCCACACTGTACTTAAGGGCATTCTCTGTATAAGGTGAAGAGTTTACATGTGTATTTGCAAGTTTACATTACAATTCATCAAACTCTTGAAACCAAGTCAGTTCTGACCTGAAACAACATGAAATGTTGTAAAATTGCATTTGTAAGCATATGTAATGCAGTTGAGCACATCTAACTTTACAGAATGAAGATATTGCAAAACCATCCAAATCAAGCTTCTCTCAGCTTGATATGCTTCCACACCATACATAAGGGCATTCTCTATTATAGGTGAAGAGTTTACATGTGTATTTGCAAGTTTACATTACAATTCATCAAACTCTTGCAACCAAGTCAGTTCTGACCTGAAACAACATGAAATGTTGTAAAATTGCATTTGTATGCATATGTAATGCAGTTGAGCACATCTAACTTTACAGAATGAAGATATTGCAAAACCATCCAAATCAAGCTTCTCTCAGCTTGATATGCTTCCACACTGTACTTAAGGGCATTCTCTGTATAAGGTGAAGAGTTTACATGTGTATTTGCAAGTTTACATTACAATTCATCAAACTCTTGAAACCAAGTCAGTTCTGACCTGAAACAACATGAAATGTTGTAAAATTGCATTTGTATGCATATGTAATGCAGTTGAGCACATCTAACTTTACAGAATGAAGATATTGCAAAACCATCCAAATCAAGCTTCTCTCAGCTTGATATGCTTCCACACTGTACTTAAGGGCATTCTCTGTATAAGGTGAAGAGTTTACATGTGTATTTGCAAGTTTACATTACAATTCATCAAACTCTTGAAACCAAGTCAGTTCTGACCTGAAACAACATGAAATGTTGTAAAATTGCATTTGTAAGCATATGTAATGCAGTTGAGCACATCTAACTTTACAGAATGAAGATATTGCAAAACCATCCAAATCAAGCTTCTCTCAGCTTGATATGCTTCCACACTGTACTTAAGGGCATTCTCTGTATAAGGTGAAGAGTTTACATGTGTATTTGCAAGTTTACATTACAATTCATCAAACTCTTGAAACCAAGTCAGTTCTGACCTGAAACAACATGAAATGTTGTAAAATTGCATTTGTAAGCATATGTAATGCAGTTGAGCACATCTAACTTTACAGAATGAAGATATTGCAAAACCATCCAAATCAAGCTTCTCTCAGCTTGATATGCTTCCACACCATACATAAGGGCATTCTCTATCATAGGTGAAGAGTTTACATGTGTATTTGCAAGTTTACATTACAATTCATCAAACTCTTGAAACCAAGTAAGTTCTGGCCTGAAACAACATGAAATGTTGTAAAATTGCATTTGTAAGCATATGTAATGCAGTTGAGCACATCTAACTTTACAGAATGAAGATATTGCAAAACCATCCAAATCAAGCTTCTCTCAGCTTGATATGCTTCCACACCATACATAAGGGCATTCTCTATCATAGGTGAAGAGTTTACATGTGTATTTGCAAGTTTACATTACAATTCATCAAACTCTTGAAACCAAGTCAGTTCTGACCTGAAACAACATGAAATGTTGTAAAATTGCATTTGTAAGCATATGTAATGCAGTTGAGCACATCTAACTTTACAGAATGAAGGTATTGCAAAAGCATCCAAATCAAGCTTCTCTCAGCTTGATATGCTTCCACACTGTACTTAAGGGCATTCTCTATCATAGGTGAAGAGTTTACATGTGTATTTGCAAGTTTACATTACAATTCATCAAACTCTTGAAACCAAGTCAGTTCTGACCTGAAACAACATGAAATGTTGTAAAATTGCATTTGTAAGCATATGTAATGCAGTTGAGCACATCTAACTTTACAGAATGAAGATATTGCAAAACCATCCAAATCAAGCTTCTCTCAGCTTGATATGCTTCCACACCATACATAAGGGCATTCTCTATCATAGGTGAAGAGTTTACATGTGTATTTGCAAGTTTACATTACAATTCATCAAACTCTTGAAACCAAGTCAGTTCTGACCTGAAACAACATGAAATGTTGTAAAATTGCATTTGTAAGCATATGTAATGCAGTTGAGCACATCTAACTTTACAGAATGAAGGTATTGCAAAAGCATCCAAATCAAGCTTCTCTCAGCTTGATATGCTTCCACACTGTACTTAAGGGCATTCTCTATCATAGGTGAAGAGTTTACATGTGTATTTGCAAGTTTACATTACAATTCATCAAACTCTTGAAACCAAGTCAGTTCTGACCTGAAACAACATGAAATGTTGTAAAATTGCATTTGTAAGCATATGTAATGCAGTTGAGCACATCTAACTTTACAGAATGAAGATATTGCAAAACCATCCAAATCAAGCTTCTCTCAGCTTGATATGCTTCCACACAGCACTTAAGGGCATTCTCTGTATAAGGTGAAGAGTTTACATGTGTATTTGCAAGTTTACATTACAATTCATCAAACTCTTGAAACCAAGTCAGTTCTGACCTGAAACAACATGAAATGTTGTAAAATTGCATTTGTAAGCATATGTAATGCAGTTGAGCACATCTAACTTTACAGAATGAAGATATTGCAAAACCATCCAAATCAAGCTTCTCTCAGCTTGATATGCTTCCACACCATACATAAGGGCATTCTCTATCATAAGTGAAGAGTTTACATGTGTATTTGCAAGTTTACATTACAATTCATCAAACTCTTGAAACCAAGTCAGTTCTGGCCTGAAACAACATGAAATGTTGTAAAATTGCATTTGTAAGCATATGTAATGCAGTTGAGCACATCTAACTTTACAGAATGAAGATATTGCAAAACCATCCAAATCAAGCTTCTCTCAGCTTGATATGCTTCCACACCATACATAAGGGCATTCTCTATCATAGGTGAAGAGTTTACATGAGTATTTGCAAGTTTACATTACAATTCATTAAACTCTTGAAACCAAGTCAGTTCTGACCTGAAACAACATGAAATGTTGTAAAATTACATTTGTAAGCATATGTAATGCAGTTGAGCACATCTAACTTTACAGAATGAAGATATTACAAAACCAACCAAATCAAGCTTCTCTCAGCTTGATATGCCTCCACACCATACATAAGGGCATTCTCTATCATAGGTGAAGAGTTTACATGTGTATTTGCAAGTTTACATTACAATTCATCAAACTCTTGAAACCAAGTCAGTTCTGACCTGAAACAACATGAAATGTTGTAAAATTGCATTTGTAAGCATATGTAATGCAGTTGAGCACATCTAACTTTACAGAATGAAGATATTGCAAAACCATCCAAATCAAGCTTCTCTCAGCTTGATATTCTTCCACACCATACATAAGGGCATTCTCTATCATAGGTGAAGAGTTTACATGTGTATTTGCAAGTTTACATTACAATTCATTAAACTCTTGAAACCAAGTCAGTTCTGACCTGAGACAACATGAAATGTTGTAAAATTGCATTTGTAAGCATATGTAATGCAGTTGAGCACATCTAACTTTACAGAATGAAGATATTGCAAAACCATCCAAATCAAGCTTCTCTCAGCTTGATATGCTTCCACACCATACATAAGGGCATTCTCTATCATAGGTGAAGAGTTTACATGTGTATTTGCAAGTTTACATTACAATTCATCAAACTCTTGAAACCAAGTCAGTTCTGACCTGAAACAACATGAAATGTTGTAAAATTGCATTTGTAAGCATATGTAATGCAGTTGAGCACATCTAACTTTACAGAATGAAGATATTGCAAAACCATCCAAATCAAGCTTCTCTCAGCTTGATATGCTTCCACACCATACATAAGGGCATTCTCTATCATAGGTGAAGAGTTTACATGTGTATTTGCAAGTTTACATTACAATTCATCAAACTCTTGAAACCAAGTCAGTTCTGACCTGAAACAACATGAAATGTTGTAAAATTGCATTTGTAAGCATATGTAATGCAGTTGAGCACATCTAGCTTTACAGAATGAAGATATTGCAAAAGCATCCAAATCAAGCTTCTCTCAGCTTGATATGCTTCCACACCATACATAAGGGCATTCTCTATCATAGGTGAAGAGTTTACATGTGTATTTGCAAGTTTACATTACAATTCATCAAACTCTTGAAACCAAGTCAGTTCTGACCTGAAACAACATGAAATGTTGTAAAATTGCATTTGAAAACCATCCAAATCAAGCTTCTCTCAGCTTGATATGCTTCCACACCATACATAAGGGCATTCTCTATCATAGGTGAAGAGTTTACATGTGTATTTGCAAGTTTACTTTACGATTCATCAAACTCTTGAAACCAAGTCAGTTCTGACCTGAAACAACATGAAATGTTGTAAAATTGCATTTGTAAGCATATGTAATGCAGTTGAGCACATCTAACTTTACAGAATGAAGATATTGCAAAACCATCCAAATGAAGCTTCTCTCAGCTTGATATGCTTCCACACCATACATAAGGGCATTCTCTATCATAGGTGAAGAGTTTACATGTGTATTTGCAAGTTTACATTACAATTCATCAAACTCTTGAAACCAAGTCAGTTCTGACCTGAAACAACATGAAATGTTGTAAAATTGCATTTTGTAAGCATTTGTAATGCAGTTGAGCACATCTAACTTTACAGAATGTAGATATTGCAAAAGCATCCAAATCAAGCTTCTCTCAGCTTGATATGCTTCCACACCATACATAAGGGCATTCTCTATCATAGGTGAAGAGTTTACATGTGTATTTGCAAGTTTACATTACAATTCATCAAACTCTTGAAACCAAGTCAGTTCTCACCTGAAACAACATGAAATGTTGTAAAATTGCATTTGTAAGCATATGTAATGCAGTTGAGCACATCTAACTTTACAGAATGAAGATATTGCAAAACCATCCAAATCAAGCTTCTCTCAGCTTGATATGCTTCCACACTGTACTTAAGGGCATTCTCTGTATAAGGTGAAGAGTTTACATGTGTATTTGCAAGTTTACATTACAATTCATCAAACTCTTGAAACCAAGTCAGTTCTGACCTGAAACAACATGAAATGTTGTAAAATTGCATTTGTATGCATATGTAATGCAGTTGAGCACATCTAACTTTACAGAATGAAGATATTGCAAAACCATCCAAATCAAGCTTCTCTCAGCTTGATATGCTTCCACATTGTACTTAAGGGCATTCTCTGTATAAGGTGAAGAGTTTACATGTGTATTTGCAAGTTTACATTACAATTCATCAAACTCTTGAAACCAAGTCAGTTCTGACCTGAAACAACATGAAATGTTGTAAAATTGCATTTGTAAGCATATGTAATGCAGTTGAGCACATCTAACTTTACAGAATGAAGATATTGCAAAACCATCCAAATCAAGCTTCTCTCAGCTTGATATGCTTCCACACTGTACTTAAGGGCATTCTCTGTATAAGGTGAAGAGTTTACATGTGTATTTGCAAGTTTACATTACAATTCATCAAACTCTTGAAACCAAGTCAGTTCTGACCTGAAACAACATGAAATGTTGTAAAATTGCATTTGTAAGCATATGTAATGCAGTTGAGCACATCTAACTTTACAGAATGAAGATATTGCAAAACCATCCAAATCAAGCTTCTCTCAGCTTGATATGCTTCCACACTGTACTTAAGGGCATTCTCTGTATAAGGTGAAGAGTTTACATGTGTATTTGCAAGTTTACATTACAATTCATCAAACTCTTGAAACCAAGTCAGTTCTGACCTGAAACAACATGAAATGTTGTAAAATTGCATTTGTAAGCATATGTAATGCAGTTGAGCACATCTAACTTTACAGAATGAAGATATTGCAAAACCATCCAAATCAAGCTTCTCTCAGCTTGATATGCTTCCACACTGTACTTAAGGGCATTCTCTGTATAAGGTGAAGAGTTTACATGTGTATTTTCAAGTTTACATTACAATTCATCAAACTCTTGAAACCAAGTCAGTTCTGACCTGAAACAACATGAAATCTTGTAAAATTGCATTTGTAAGCATATGTAATGCAGTTGAGCACATCTAACTTTACAGAATGAAGATATTGCAACACCATCCAAATCAAGCTTCTCTCAGCTTGATATGCTTCCACACTGTACTTAAGGGCATTCTCTATCATAGGTGAAGAGTTTACATTTGTATTTGCAAGTTTACATTACAATTCATCAAACTCTTGAAACCAAGTCAGTTCTGACCTGAAACAACATGAAATGTTGTAAAATTGCATTTGAAAACCATCCAAATCAAGCTTCTCTCAGCTTGATATGCTTCCACACCATACATAAGGGCATTCTCTATCATAGGTGAAGAGTTTACATGTGTATTTGCAAGTTTACTTTACGATTCATCAAACTCTTGAAACCAAGTCAGTTCTGACCTGAAACAACATGAAATGTTGTAAAATTGCATTTGTAAGCATATGTAATGCAGTTGAGCACATCTAACTTTACAGAATGAAGATATTGCAAAACCATCCAAATGAAGCTTCTCTCAGCTTGATATGCTTCCACACCATACATAAGGGCATTCTCTATCATAGGTGAAGAGTTTACATGTGTATTTGCAAGTTTACATTACAATTCATCAAACTCTTGAAACCAAGTCAGTTCTGACCTGAAACAACATGAAATGTTGTAAAATTGCATTTTGTAAGCATTTGTAATGCAGTTGAGCACATCTAACTTTACAGAATGTAGATATTGCAAAAGCATCCAAATCAAGCTTCTCTCAGCTTGATATGCTTCCACACCATACATAAGGGCATTCTCCTATCATAGGTGAAGAGTTTACATGTGTATTTGCAAGTTTACATTACAATTCATCAAACTCTTGAAACCAAGTCAGTTCTGACCTGAAACAACATGAAATGTTGTAAAATTGCATTTGTAAGCATATGTAATGCAGTTGAGCACATCTAACTTTACAGAATGAAGATATTGCAAAACCATCCAAATCAAGCTTCTCTCAGCTTGATATGCTTCCACACTGTACTTAAGGGCATTCTCTGTATAAGGTGAAGAGTTTACATGTGTATTTGCAAGTTTACATTACAATTCATCAAACTCTTGAAAGCAAGTCAGTTCTGACCTGAAACAACATGAAATCTTGTAAAATTGCATTTGTAAGCATATGTAATGCAGTTGAGCACATCTAACTTTACAGAATGAAGATATTGCAACACCATCCAAATCAAGCTTCTCTCAGCTTGATATGCTTCCACACTGTACTTAAGGGCATTCTCTATCATAGGTGAAGAGTTTACATGTGTATTTGCAAGTTTACATTACAATTCATCAAACTCTTGAAACCAAGTCAGTTCTGACCTGAAACAACATGAAATGTTGTAAAATTGCATTTGAAAACCATCCAAATCAAGCTTCTCTCAGCTTGATATGCTTCCACACCATACATAAGGGCATTCTCTATCATAGGTGAAGAGTTTACATGTGTATTTGCAAGTTTACTTTACGATTCATCAAACTCTTGAAACCAAGTCAGTTCTGACCTGAAACAACATGAAATGTTGTAAAATTGCATTTGTAAGCATATGTAATGCAGTTGAGCACATCTAACTTTACAGAATGAAGATATTGCAAAACCATCCAAATGAAGCTTCTCTCAGCTTGATATGCTTCCACACCATACATAAGGGCATTCTCTATCATAGGTGAAGAGTTTACATGTGTATTTGCAAGTTTACATTACAATTCATCAAACTCTTGAAACCAAGTCAGTTCTGACCTGAAACAACATGAAATGTTGTAAAATTGCATTTTGTAAGCATTTGTAATGCAGTTGAGCACATCTAACTTTACAGAATGTAGATATTGCAAAAGCATCCAAATCAAGCTTCTCTCAGCTTGATATGCTTCCACACCATACATAAGGGCATTCTCCTATCATAGGTGAAGAGTTTACATGTGTATTTGCAAGTTTACATTACAATTCATCAAACTCTTGAAACCAAGTCAGTTCTGACCTGAAACAACATGAAATGTTGTAAAATTGCATTTGTAAGCATATGTAATGCAGTTGAGCACATCTAACTTTACAGAATGAAGATATTGCAAAACCATCCAAATCAAGCTTCTCTCAGCTTGATATGCTTCCACACTGTACTTAAGGGCATTCTCTGTATAAGGTGAAGAGTTTACATGTGTATTTGCAAGTTTACATTACAATTCATCAAACTCTTGAAAGCAAGTCAGTTCTGACCTGAAACAACATGAAATCTTGTAAAATTGCATTTGTAAGCATATGTAATGCAGTTGAGCACATCTAACTTTACAGAATGAAGATATTGCAACACCATCCAAATCAAGCTTCTCTCAGCTTGATATGCTTCCACACTGTACTTAAGGGCATTCTCTATCATAGGTGAAGAGTTTACATGTGTATTTGCAAGTTTACATTACAATTCATCAAACTCTTGAAACCAAGTCAGTTCTGACCTGAAACAACATGAAATGTTGTAAAATTGCATTTGAAAACCATCCAAATCAAGCTTCTCTCAGCTTGATATGCTTCCACACCATACATAAGGGCATTCTCTATCATAGGTGAAGAGTTTACATGTGTATTTGCAAGTTTACTTTACGATTCATCAAACTCTTGAAACCAAGTCAGTTCTGACCTGAAACAACATGAAATGTTGTAAAATTGCATTTGTAAGCATATGTAATGCAGTTGAGCACATCTAACTTTACAGAATGAAGATATTGCAAAACCATCCAAATGAAGCTTCTCTCAGCTTGATATGCTTCCACACCATACATAAGGGCATTCTCTATCATAGGTGAAGAGTTTACATGTGTATTTGCAAGTTTACATTACAATTCATCAAACTCTTGAAACCAAGTCAGTTCTGACCTGAAACAACATGAAATGTTGTAAAATTGCATTTTGTAAGCATTTGTAATGCAGTTGAGCACATCTAACTTTACAGAATGTAGATATTGCAAAAGCATCCAAATCAAGCTTCTCTCAGCTTGATATGCTTCCACACCATACATAAGGGCATTCTCTATCATAGGTGAAGAGTTTACATGTGTATTTGCAAGTTTACATTACAATTCATCAAACTCTTGAAACCAAGTCAGTTCTCACCTGAAACAACATGAAATGTTGTAAAATTGCATTTGTAAGCATATGTAATGCAGTTGAGCACATCTAACTTTACAGAATGAAGATATTGCAAAACCATCCAAATCAAGCTTCTCTCAGCTTGATATGCTTCCACACTGTACTTAAGGGCATTCTCTGTATAAGGTGAAGAGTTTACATGTGTATTTGCAAGTTTACATTACAATTCATCAAACTCTTGAAACCAAGTCAGTTCTGACCTGAAACAACATGAAATGTTGTAAAATTGCATTTGTAAGCATATGTAATGCAGTTGAGCACATCTAACTTTACAGAATGAAGATATTGCAAAACCATCCAAATCAAGCTTCTCTCAGCTTGATATGCTTCCACACCATACATAAGGGCATTCTCTATTATAGGTGAAGAGTTTACATGTGTATTTGCAAGTTTACATTACAATTCATCAAACTCTTGCAACCAAGTCAGTTCTGACCTGAAACAACATGAAATGTTGTAAAATTGCATTTGTATGCATATGTAATGCAGTTGAGCACATCTAACTTTACAGAATGAAGATATTGCAAAACCATCCAAATCAAGCTTCTCTCAGCTTGATATGCTTCCACACTGTACTTAAGGGCATTCTCTGTATAAGGTGAAGAGTTTACATGTGTATTTGCAAGTTTACATTACAATTCATCAAACTCTTGAAACCAAGTCAGTTCTGACCTGAAACAACATGAAATGTTGTAAAATTGCATTTGTATGCATATGTAATGCAGTTGAGCACATCTAACTTTACAGAATGAAGATATTGCAAAACCATCCAAATCAAGCTTCTCTCAGCTTGATATGCTTCCACACTGTACTTAAGGGCATTCTCTGTATAAGGTGAAGAGTTTACATGTGTATTTGCAAGTTTACATTACAATTCATCAAACTCTTGAAACCAAGTCAGTTCTGACCTGAAACAACATGAAATGTTGTAAAATTGCATTTGTAAGCATATGTAATGCAGTTGAGCACATCTAACTTTACAGAATGAAGATATTGCAAAACCATCCAAATCAAGCTTCTCTCAGCTTGATATGCTTCCACACTGTACTTAAGGGCATTCTCTGTATAAGGTGAAGAGTTTACATGTGTAGTTGCAAGTTTACATTACAATTCATCAAACTCTTGAAACCAAGTCAGTTCTGACCTGAAACAACATGAAATGTTGTAAAATTGCATTTGTAAGCATATGTAATGCAGTTGAGCACATCTAACTTTACAGAATGAAGATATTGCAAAACCATCCAAATCAAGCTTCTCTCAGCTTGATATGCTTCCACACCATACATAAGGGCATTCTCTATCATAGGTGAAGAGTTTACATGTGTATTTGCAAGTTTACATTACAATTCATCAAACTCTTGAAACCAAGTAAGTTCTGGCCTGAAACAACATGAAATGTTGTAAAATTGCATTTGTATGCATATGTAATGCAGTTGAGCACATCTAACTTTACAGAATGAAGATATTGCAAAACCATCCAAATCAAGCTTCTCTCAGCTTGATATGCTTCCACACTGTACTTAAGGGCATTCTCTATTATAGGTGAAGAGTTTACATGTGTATTTGCAAGTTTACATTACAATTCATCAAACTCTTGCAACCAAGTCAGTTCTGACCTGAAACAACATGAAATGTTGTAAAATTGCATTTGTATGCATATGTAATGCAGTTGAGCACATCTAACTTTACAGAATGAAGATATTGCAAAACCATCCAAATCAAGCTTCTCTCAGCTTGATATGCTTCCACACTGTACTTAAGGGCATTCTCTGTATAAGGTGAAGAGTTTACATGTGTATTTGCAAGTTTACATTACAATTCATCAAACTCTTGAAACCAAGTCAGTTCTGACCTGAAACAACATGAAATGTTGTAAAATTGCATTTGTATGCATATGTAATGCAGTTGAGCACATCTAACTTTACAGAATGAAGATATTGCAAAACCATCCAAATCAAGCTTCTCTCAGCTTGATATGCTTCCACACTGTACTTAAGGGCATTCTCTGTATAAGGTGAAGAGTTTACATGTGTATTTGCAAGTTTACATTACAATTCATCAAACTCTTGAAACCAAGTCAGTTCTGACCTGAAACAACATGAAATGTTGTAAAATTGCATTTGTAAGCATATGTAATGCAGTTGAGCACATCTAACTTTACAGAATGAAGATATTGCAAAACCATCCAAATCAAGCTTCTCTCAGCTTGATATGCTTCCACACTGTACTTAAGGGCATTCTCTGTATAAGGTGAAGAGTTTACATGTGTATTTGCAAGTTTACATTACAATTCATCAAACTCTTGAAACCAAGTCAGTTCTGACCTGAAACAACATGAAATGTTGTAAAATTGCATTTGTAAGCATATGTAATGCAGTTGAGCACATCTAACTTTACAGAATGAAGATATTGCAAAACCATCCAAATCAAGCTTCTCTCAGCTTGATATGCTTCCACACCATACATAAGGGCATTCTCTATCATAGGTGAAGAGTTTACATGTGTATTTGCAAGTTTACATTACAATTCATCAAACTCTTGAAACCAAGTCAGTTCTGGCCTGAAACAACATGAAATGTTGTAAAATTGCATTTGTAAGCATATGTAATGCAGTTGAGCACATCTAACTTTACAGAATGAAGATATTGCAAAACCATCCAAATCAAGCTTCTCTCAGCTTGATATGCTTCCACACCATACATAAGGGCATTCTCTATCATAGGTGAAGAGTTTACATGTGTATTTGCAAGTTTACATTACAATTCATCAAACTCTTGAAACCAAGTCAGTTCTGACCTGAAACAACATGAAATGTTGTAAAATTGCATTTGTAAGCATATGTAATGCAGTTGAGCACATCTAACTTTACAGAATGAAGGTATTGCAAAAGCATCCAAATCAAGCTTCTCTCAGCTTGATATGCTTCCACACTGTACTTAAGGGCATTCTCTATCATAGGTGAAGAGTTTACATGTGTATTTGCAAGTTTACATTACAATTCATCAAACTCTTGAAACCAAGTCAGTTCTGACCTGAAACAACATGAAATGTTGTAAAATTGCATTTGTAAGCATATGTAATGCAGTTGAGCACATCTAACTTTACAGAATGAAGATATTGCAAAACCATCCAAATCAAGCTTCTCTCAGCTTGATATGCTTCCACACCATACATAAGGGCATTCTCTATCATAGGTGAAGAGTTTACATGTGTATTTGCAAGTTTACATTACAATTCATCAAACTCTTGAAACCAAGTCAGTTCTGACCTGAAACAACATGAAATGTTGTAAAATTGCATTTGTAAGCATATGTAATGCAGTTGAGCACATCTAACTTTACAGAATGAAGGTATTGCAAAAGCATCCAAATCAAGCTTCTCTCAGCTTGATATGCTTCCACACTGTACTTAAGGGCATTCTCTATCATAGGTGAAGAGTTTACATGTGTATTTGCAAGTTTACATTACAATTCATCAAACTCTTGAAACCAAGTCAGTTCTGACCTGAAACAACATGAAATGTTGTAAAATTGCATTTGTAAGCATATGTAATGCAGTTGAGCACATCTAACTTTACAGAATGAAGATATTGCAAAACCATCCAAATCAAGCTTCTCTCAGCTTGATATGCTTCCACACCATACATAAGGGCATTCTCTATCATAGGTGAAGAGTTTACATGTGTATTTGCAAGTTTACATTACAATTCATCAAACTCTTGAAACCAAGTCAGTTCTGACCTGAAACAACATGAAATGTTGTAAAATTGCATTTGTAAGCATATGTAATGCAGTTGAGCACATCTAACTTTACAGAATGAAGATATTGCAAAACCATCCAAATCAAGCTTCTCTCAGCTTGATATGCTTCCACACAGCACTTAAGGGCATTCTCTGTATAAGGTGAAGAGTTTACATGTGTATTTGCAAGTTTACATTACAATTCATCAAACTCTTGAAACCAAGTCAGTTCTGACCTGAAACAACATGAAATGTTGTAAAATTGCATTTGTAAGCATATGTAATGCAGTTGAGCACATCTAACTTTACAGAATGAAGATATTGCAAAACCATCCAAATCAAGCTTCTCTCAGCTTGATATGCTTCCACACCATACATAAGGGCATTCTCTATCATAAGTGAAGAGTTTACATGTGTATTTGCAAGTTTACATTACAATTCATCAAACTCTTGAAACCAAGTCAGTTCTGGCCTGAAACAACATGAAATGTTGTAAAATTGCATTTGTAAGCATATGTAATGCAGTTGAGCACATCTAACTTTACAGAATGAAGATATTGCAAAACCATCCAAATCAAGCTTCTCTCAGCTTGATATGCTTCCACACCATACATAAGGGCATTCTCTATTATAGGTGAAGAGTTTACATGTGTATTTGCAAGTTTACATTACAATTCATCAAACTCTTGAAACCAAGTCAGTTCTGACCTGAAACAACATGAAATGTTGTAAAATTGCATTTGTATGCATATGTAATGCAGTTGAGCACATCTAACTTTACAGAATGAAGATATTGCAAAACCATCCAAATCAAGCTTCTCTCAGCTTGATATGCTTCCACACTGTACTTAAGGGCATTCTCTGTATGAGGTGAAGAGTTTACATGTGTATTTGCAAGTTTACATTACAATTCATCAAACTCTTGAAACCAAGTCAGTTCTGACCTGAAACAACATGAAATGTTGTAAAATTGCATTTGTAAGCATATGTAATGCAGTTGAGCACATCTAACTTTACAGAATGAAGATATTGCAAAACCATCCAAATCAAGCTTCTCTCAGCTTGATATGCTTCCACACCATACATAAGGGCATTCTCTATCATAGGTGAAGAGTTTACATGTGTATTTGCAAGTTTACATTACAATTCATCAAACTCTTGAAACCAAGTCAGTTCTGACCTGAAACAACATGAAATGTTGTAAAATTGCATTTGTAAGCATATGTAATGCAGTTGAGCACATCTAACTTTACAGAATGAAGATATTGCAAAACCATCCAAATCAAGCTTCTCTCAGCTTGATATGCTTCCACACCATACATAAGGGCATTCTCTATCATAGGTGAAGAGTTTACATGTGTATTTGCAAGTTTACATTACAATTCATCAAACTCTTGAAACCAAGTCAGTTCTGACCTGAAACAACATGAAATGTTGTAAAATTGCATTTGTAAGCATATGTAATGCAGTTGAGCACATCTAACTTTACAGAATGAAGGTATTGCAAAAGCATCCAAATCAAGCTTCTCTCAGCTTGATATGCTTCCACACTGTACTTAAGGGCATTCTCTATCATAGGTGAAGAGTTTACATGTGTATTTGCAAGTTTACATTACAATTCATCAAACTCTTGAAACCAAGTCAGTTCTGACCTGAAACAACATGAAATGTTGTAAAATTGCATTTGTAAGCATATGTAATGCAGTTGAGCACATCTAACTTTACAGAATGAAGATATTGCAAAACCATCCAAATCAAGCTTCTCTCAGCTTGATATGCTTCCACACCATACATAAGGGCATTCTCTATCATAGGTGAAGAGTTTACATGTGTATTTGCAAGTTTACATTACAATTCATCAAACTCTTGAAACCAAGTCAGTTCTGACCTGAAACAACATGAAATGTTGTAAAATTGCATTTGTAAGCATATGTAATGCAGTTGAGCACATCTAACTTTACAGAATGAAGATATTGCAAAACCATCCAAATCAAGCTTCTCTCAGCTTGATATGCTTCCACACCATACATAAGGGCATTCTCTATCATAGGTGAAGAGTTTACATGTGTATTTGCAAGTTTACATTACAATTCATCAAACTCTTGAAACCAAGTCAGTTCTGACCTGAAACAACATGAAATGTTGTAAAATTGCATTTGTAAGCATATGTAATGCAGTTGAGCACATCTAACTTTACAGAATGAAGGTATTGCAAAAGCATCCAAATCAAGCTTCTCTCAGCTTGATATGCTTCCACACTGTACTTAAGGGCATTCTCTATCATAGGTGAAGAGTTTACATGTGTATTTGCAAGTTTACATTACAATTCATCAAACTCTTGAAACCAAGTCAGTTCTGACCTGAAACAACATGAAATGTTGTAAAATTGCATTTGTAAGCATATGTAATGCAGTTGAGCACATCTAACTTTACAGAATGAAGATATTGCAAAACCATCCAAATCAAGCTTCTCTCAGCTTGATATGCTTCCACACCATACATAAGGGCATTCTCTATCATAGGTGAAGAGTTTACATGTGTATTTGCAAGTTTACATTACAATTCATCAAACTCTTGAAACCAAGTCAGTTCTGACCTGAAACAACATGAAATGTTGTAAAATTGCATTTGTAAGCATATGTAATGCAGTTGAGCACATCTAACTTTACAGAATGAAGATATTGCAAAACCATCCAAATCAAGCTTCTCTCAGCTTGATATGCTTCCACACTGTACTTAAGGGCATTCTCTGTATAAGGTGAAGAGTTTACATGTGTATTTGCAAGTTTACATTACAATTCATCAAACTCTTGAAACCAAGTCAGTTCTGACCTGAAACAACATGAAATGTTGTAAAATTGCATTTGTAAGCATATGTAATGCAGTTGAGCACATCTAACTTTACAGAATGAAGATATTGCAAAACCATCCAAATTATGCTTCTCTCAGCTTGATATGCTTCCACACTGTACTTAAGGGCATTCTCTATCATAGGTGAAGAGTTTACATGTGTATTTGCAAGTTTACATTACAATTCATCAAACTCTTGAAACCAAGTCAGTTCTGACCTGAAACAACATGAAATGTTGTAAAATTGCATTTGTAAGCATATGTAATGCAGTTGAGCACATCTAACTTTACAGAATGAAGATATTGCAAAAGCATCCAAATCAAGCTTCTCTCAGCTTGATATGCTTCCACACTGTACTTAAGGGCATTCTCTGTATAAGGTGAAGAGTTTACATGTGTATTTGCAAGTTTACATTACAATTCATCAAACTCTTGAAACCAAGTCAGTTCTGACCTGAAACAACATGAAATGTTGTAAAATTGCATTTGTAAGCATATGTAATGCAGTTGAGCACATCTAACTTTACAGAATGAAGATATTGCAAAACCATCCAAATCAAGCTTCTCTCAGCTGGATATGTTTCCACACTGTACTTAAGGGCATTCTCTGTATAAGGTGAAGAGTTTACATGTGTATTTGCAAGTTTACATTACAATTCATCAAACTCTTGAAACCAAGTCAGTTCTGACCTGAAACAACATGAAATGCTGTAAAATTGCATTTGTAAGCATATGTAATGCAGTTGAGCACATCTAACTTTACAGAATGAAGATATTGCAAAACCATCCAAATCAAGCTTCTCTCAGCTTGATATGCTTCCACACTGTACTTAAGGGCATTCTCTGTATAAGGTGAAGAGTTTACATGTGTATTTGCAAGTTTACATTACAATTCATCAAACTCTTGAAACCAAGTCAGTTCTGACCTGAAACAACATGAAATGTTGTAAAATTGCATTTGTAAGCATATGTAATGCAGTTGAGCACATCTAACTTTACAGAATGAAGATATTGCAAAACCATCCAAATCAAGCTTCTCTCAGCTTGATATGCTTCCACACTGTACTTAAGGGCATTCTCTGTATAAGGTGAAGAGTTTACATGTGTATTTGCAAGTTTACATTACAATTCATCAAACTCTTGAAACCAAGTCAGTTCTGACCTGAAACAACATGAAATGTTGTAAAATTGCATTTGTAAGCATATGTAATGCAGTTGAGCACATCTAACTTTACAGAATGAAGATATTGCAAAACCATCCAAATCAAGCTTCTCTCAGCTTGATATGCTTCCACACCATACATAAGGGCATTCTCTATCATAGGTGAAGAGATTACATGTCTATTTGCAAGTTTACATTACAATTCATCAAACTCTTGAAACCAAGTCAGTTCTGGCCTGAAACAACATGAAATGTTGTAAAATTGCATTTGTAAGCATATGTAATGCAGTTGAGCACATCTAACTTTACAGAATGAAGGTATTGCAAAAGCATCCAAATCAAGCTTCTCTCAGCTTGATATGCTTCCACACTGTACTTAAGGGCATTCTCTATCATAGGTGAAGAGTTTACATGTGTATTTGCAAGTTTACATTACAATTCATCAAACTCTTGAAACCAAGTCAGTTCTGACCTGAAACAACATGAAATGTTGTAAAATTGCATTTGTAAGCATATGTAATGCAGTTGAGCACATCTAACTTTACAGAATGAAGATATTGCAAAACCATCCAAATCAAGCTTCTCTCAGCTTGATATGCTTCCACACCATACATAAGGGCATTCTCTATCATAGGTGAAGAGTTTACATGTGTATTTGCAAGTTTACATTACAATTCATCAAACTCTTGAAACCAAGTCAGTTCTGACCTGAAACAACATGAAATGTTGTAAAATTGCATTTGTAAGCATATGTAATGCAGTTGAGCACATCTAACTTTACAGAATGAAGATATTGCAAAACCATCCAAATCAAGCTTCTCTCAGCTTGATATGCTTCCACACTGTACTTAAGGGCATTCTCTGTATAAGGTGAAGAGTTTACATGTGTATTTGCAAGTTTACATTACAATTCATCAAACTCTTGAAGCCAAGTCAGTTCTGACCTGAAACAACATGAAATGTTGTAAAATTGCATTTGTAAGCATATGTAATGCAGTTGAGCACATCTAACTTTACAGAATGAAGATATTGCAAAACCATCCAAATTATGCTTCTCTCAGCTTGATATGCTTCCACACTGTACTTAAGGGCATTCTCTGTATGAGGTGAAGAGTTTACATGTGTATTTGCAAGTTTACATTACAATTCATCAAACTCTTGAAACCAAGTCAGTTCTGACCTGAAACAACATGAAATGTTGTAAAATTGCATTTGTAAGCATATGTAATGCAGTTGAGCACATCTAACTTTACAGAATGAAGATATTGCAAAACCATCCAAATCAAGCTTCTCTCAGCTTGATATGCTTCCACACTGTACTTAAGGGCATTCTCTGTATAAGGTGAAGAGTTTACATGTGTATTTGCAAGTTTACATTACAATTCATCAAACTCTTGAAACCAAGTCAGTTCTGACCTGAAACAACATGAAATGTTGTAAAATTGCATTTGTAAGCATATGTAATGCAGTTGAGCACATCTAACTTTACAGAATGAAGATATTGCAAAACCATCCAAATCAAGCTTCTCTCAGCTTGATATGCTTCCACACCATACATAAGGGCATTCTCTATCATAGGTGAAGAGATTACATGTCTATTTGCAAGTTTACATTACAATTCATCAAACTCTTGAAACCAAGTCAGTTCTGGCCTGAAACAACATGAAATGTTGTAAAATTGCATTTGTAAGCATATGTAATGCAGTTGAGCACATCTAACTTTACAGAATGAAGGTATTGCAAAAGCATCCAAATCAAGCTTCTCTCAGCTTGATATGCTTCCACACTGTACTTAAGGGCATTCTCTATCATAGGTGAAGAGTTTACATGTGTATTTGCAAGTTTACATTACAATTCATCAAACTCTTGAAACCAAGTCAGTTCTGGCCTGAAACAACATGAAATGTTGTAAAATTGCATTTGTAAGCATATGTAATGCAGTTGAGCACATCTAACTTTACAGAATGAAGGTATTGCAAAAGCATCCAAATCAAGCTTCTCTCAGCTTGATATGCTTCCACACTGTACTTAAGGGCATTCTCTATCATAGGTGAAGAGTTTACATGTGTATTTGCAAGTTTACATTACAATTCATCAAACTCTTGAAACCAAGTCAGTTCTGACCTGAAACAACATGAAATGTTGTAAAATTGCATTTGTAAGCATATGTAATGCAGTTGAGCACATCTAACTTTACAGAATGAAGATATTGCAAAACCATCCAAATCAAGCTTCTCTCAGCTTGATATGCTTCCACACTGTACTTAAGGGCATTCTCTGTATAAGGTGAAGAGTTTACATGTGTATTTGCAAGTTTACATTACAATTCATCAAACTCTTGAAGCCAAGTCAGTTCTGACCTGAAACAACATGAAATGTTGTAAAATTGCATTTGTAAGCATATGTAATGCAGTTGAGCACATCTAACTTTACAGAATGAAGATATTGCAAAACCATCCAAATTATGCTTCTCTCAGCTTGATATGCTTCCACACTGTACTTAAGGGCATTCTCTGTATGAGGTGAAGAGTTTACATGTGTATTTGCAAGTTTACATTACAATTCATCAAACTCTTGAAACCAAGTCAGTTCTGACCTGAAACAACATGAAATGTTGTAAAATTGCATTTGTAAGCATATGTAATGCAGTTGAGCACATCTAACTTTACAGAATGAAGATATTGCAAAACCATCCAAATCAAGCTTCTCTCAGCTTGATATGCTTCCACACTGTACTTAAGGGCATTCTCTGTATAAGGTGAAGAGTTTACATGTGTATTTGCAAGTTTACATTACAATTCATCAAACTCTTGAAACCAAGTCAGTTCTGACCTGAAACAACATGAAATGTTGTAAAATTGCATTTGTAAGCATATGTAATGCAGTTGAGCACATCTAACTTTACAGAATGAAGATATTGCAAAACCATCCAAATCAAGCTTCTCTCAGCTTGATATGCTTCCACACTGTACTTAAGGGCATTCTCTGTATAAGGTGAAGAGTTTACATGTGTATTTGCAAGTTTACATTACAATTCATCAAACTCTTGAAACCAAGTCAGTTCTGACCTGAAACAACATGAAATGTTGTAAAATTGCATTTGTAAGCATATGTAATGCAGTTGAGCACATCTAACTTTACAGAATGAAGATATTGCAAAACCATCCAAATCAAGCTTCTCTCAGCTTGATATGCTTCCACACCATACATAAGGGCATTCTCTATCATAGGTGAAGAGATTACATGTCTATTTGCAAGTTTACATTACAATTCATCAAACTCTTGAAACCAAGTCAGTTCTGGCCTGAAACAACATGAAATGTTGTAAAATTGCATTTGTAAGCATATGTAATGCAGTTGAGCACATCTAACTTTACAGAATGAAGGTATTGCAAAAGCATCCAAATCAAGCTTCTCTCAGCTTGATATGCTTCCACACTGTACTTAAGGGCATTCTCTATCATAGGTGAAGAGTTTACATGTGTATTTGCAAGTTTACATTACAATTCATCAAACTCTTGAAACCAAGTCAGTTCTGACCTGAAACAACATGAAATGTTGTAAAATTGCATTTGTAAGCATATGTAATGCAGTTGAGCACATCTAACTTTACAGAATGAAGATATTGCAAAACCATCCAAATCAAGCTTCTCTCAGCTTGATATGCTTCCACACCATACATAAGGGCATTCTCTATCATAGGTGAAGAGTTTACATGTGTATTTGCAAGTTTACATTACAATTCATCAAACTCTTGAAACCAAGTCAGTTCTGACCTGAAACAACATGAAATGTTGTAAAATTGCATTTGTAAGCATATGTAATGCAGTTGAGCACATCTAACTTTACAGAATGAAGATATTGCAAAACCATCCAAATCAAGCTTCTCTCAGCTTGATATGCTTCCACACTGTACTTAAGGGCATTCTCTGTATAAGGTGAAGAGTTTACATGTGTATTTGCAAGTTTACATTACAATTCATCAAACTCTTGAAGCCAAGTCAGTTCTGACCTGAAACAACATGAAATGTTGTAAAATTGCATTTGTAAGCATATGTAATGCAGTTGAGCACATCTAACTTTACAGAATGAAGATATTGCAAAACCATCCAAATTATGCTTCTCTCAGCTTGATATGCTTCCACACTGTACTTAAGGGCATTCTCTGTATGAGGTGAAGAGTTTACATGTGTATTTGCAAGTTTACATTACAATTCATCAAACTCTTGAAACCAAGTCAGTTCTGACCTGAAACAACATGAAATGTTGTAAAATTGCATTTGTAAGCATATGTAATGCAGTTGAGCACATCTAACTTTACAGAATGAAGATATTGCAAAAGCATCCAAATCAAGCTTCTCTCAGCTTGATATGCTTCCACACTGTACTTAAGGGCATTCTCTGTATAAGGTGAAGAGTTTACATGTGTATTTGCAAGTTTACATTACAATTCATCAAACTCTTGAAACCAAGTCAGTTCTGACCTGAAACAACATGAAATGTTGTAAAATTGCATTTGTAAGCATATGTAATGCAGTTGAGCACATCTAACTTTACAGAATGAAGATATTGCAAAACCATCCAAATCAAGCTTCTCTCAGCTGGATATGTTTCCACACTGTACTTAAGGGCATTCTCTGTATAAGGTGAAGAGTTTACATGTGTATTTGCAAGTTTACATTACAATTCATCAAACTCTTGAAACCAAGTCAGTTCTGACCTGAAACAACATGAAATGCTGTAAAATTGCATTTGTAAGCATATGTAATGCAGTTGAGCACATCTAACTTTACAGAATGAAGATATTGCAAAACCATCCAAATCAAGCTTCTCTCAGCTTGATATGCTTCCACACTGTACTTAAGGGCATTCTCTGTATAAGGTGAAGAGTTTACATGTGTATTTGCAAGTTTACATTACAATTCATCAAACTCTTGAAACCAAGTCAGTTCTGACCTGAAACAACATGAAATGTTGTAAAATTGCATTTGTAAGCATATGTAATGCAGTTGAGCACATCTAACTTTACAGAATGAAGATATTGCAAAACCATCCAAATCAAGCTTCTCTCAGCTTGATATGCTTCCACACTGTACTTAAGGGCATTCTCTGTATAAGGTGAAGAGTTTACATGTGTATTTGCAAGTTTACATTACAATTCATCAAACTCTTGAAACCAAGTCAGTTCTGACCTGAAACAACATGAAATGTTGTAAAATTGCATTTGTAAGCATATGTAATGCAGTTGAGCACATCTAACTTTACAGAATGAAGATATTGCAAAAGCATCCAAATCAAGCTTCTCTCAGCTTGATATGCTTCCACACCATACATAAGGGCATTCTCTATCATAGGTGAAGAGTTTACATGTGTATTTGCAAGTTTACATTACAATTCATCAAACTCTTGAAATCAAGTCAGTTCTGACCTGAAACAACATGAAATGCTGTAAAATTGCATTTGTAAGCATATGTAATGCAGTTGAGCACATCTAACTTTACAGAATGAAGATATTGCAAAACCATCCAAATCAAGCTTCTCTCAGCTTGATATGCTTCCACACCATACATAAGGGCATTCTCTATCATAGGTGAAGAGTTTACATGTGTATTTGCAAGTTTACATTACAATTCATCAAACTCTTGAAACCAAGTCAGTTCTGACCTGAAACAACATGAAATGTTGTAAAATTGCATTTGTAAGCATATGTAATGCAGTTGAGCACATCTAACTTTACAGAATGAAGATATTGCAAAACCATCCAAATCAAGCTTCTCTCAGCTTGATATGCTTCCACACCATACATAAGGGCATTCTCTATCATAGGTGAAGAGTTTACATGTGTATTTGCAAGTTTACATTACAATTCATCAAACTCTTGAAACCAAGTCAGTTCTGACCTGAAACAACATGAAATGTTGTAAAATTGCATTTGTAAGCATATGTAATGCAGTTGAGCACATCTAACTTTACAGAATGAAGGTATTGCAAAAGCATCCAAATCAAGCTTCTCTCAGCTTGATATGCTTCCACACTGTACTTAAGGGCATTCTCTATCATAGGTGAAGAGTTTACATGTGTATTTGCAAGTTTACATTACAATTCATCAAACTCTTGAAACCAAGTCAGTTCTGACCTGAAACAACATGAAATGTTGTAAAATTGCATTTGTAAGCATATGTAATGCAGTTGAGCACATCTAACTTTACAGAATGAAGATATTGCAAAACCATCCAAATCAAGCTTCTCTCAGCTTGATATGCTTCCACACCATACATAAGGGCATTCTCTATCATAGGTGAAGAGTTTACATGTGTATTTGCAAGTTTACATTACAATTCATCAAACTCTTGAAACCAAGTCAGTTCTGACCTGAAACAACATGAAATGTTGTAAAATTGCATTTGTAAGCATATGTAATGCAGTTGAGCACATCTAACTTTACAGAATGAAGATATTGCAAAACCATCCAAATCAAGCTTCTCTCAGCTTGATATGCTTCCACACCATACATAAGGGCATTCTCTATCATAGGTGAAGAGTTTACATGTGTATTTGCAAGTTTACATTACAATTCATCAAACTCTTGAAACCAAGTCAGTTCTGACCTGAAACAACATGAAATGTTGTAAAATTGCATTTGTAAGCATATGTAATGCAGTTGAGCACATCTAACTTTACAGAATGAAGGTATTGCAAAAGCATCCAAATCAAGCTTCTCTCAGCTTGATATGCTTCCACACTGTACTTAAGGGCATTCTCTATCATAGGTGAAGAGTTTACATGTGTATTTGCAAGTTTACATTACAATTCATCAAACTCTTGAAACCAAGTCAGTTCTGACCTGAAACAACATGAAATGTTGTAAAATTGCATTTGTAAGCATATGTAATGCAGTTGAGCACATCTAACTTTACAGAATGAAGATATTGCAAAACCATCCAAATCAAGCTTCTCTCAGCTTGATATGCTTCCACACCATACATAAGGGCATTCTCTATCATAGGTGAAGAGTTTACATGTGTATTTGCAAGTTTACATTACAATTCATCAAACTCTTGAAACCAAGTCAGTTCTGACCTGAAACAACATGAAATGTTGTAAAATTGCATTTGTAAGCATATGTAATGCAGTTGAGCACATCTAACTTTACAGAATGAAGATATTGCAAAACCATCCAAATCAAGCTTCTCTCAGCTTGATATGCTTCCACACTGTACTTAAGGGCATTCTCTGTATAAGGTGAAGAGTTTACATGTGTATTTGCAAGTTTACATTACAATTCATCAAACTCTTGAAACCAAGTCAGTTCTGACCTGAAACAACATGAAATGTTGTAAAATTGCATTTGTAAGCATATGTAATGCAGTTGAGCACATCTAACTTTACAGAATGAAGGTATTGCAAAAGCATCCAAATCAAGCTTCTCTCAGCTTGATATGCTTCCACACTGTACTTAAGGGCATTCTCTATCATAGGTGAAGAGTTTACATGTGTATTTGCAAGTTTACATTACAATTCATCAAACTCTTGAAACCAAGTCAGTTCTGACCTGAAACAACATGAAATGTTGTAAAATTGCATTTGTAAGCATATGTAATGCAGTTGAGCACATCTAACTTTACAGAATGAAGATATTGCAAAACCATCCAAATCAAGCTTCTCTCAGCTTGATATGCTTCCACACCATACATAAGGGCATTCTCTATCATAGGTGAAGAGTTTACATGTGTATTTGCAAGTTTACATTACAATTCATCAAACTCTTGAAACCAAGTCAGTTCTGACCTGAAACAACATGAAATGTTGTAAAATTGCATTTGTAAGCATATGTAATGCAGTTGAGCACATCTAACTTTACAGAATGAAGATATTGCAAAACCATCCAAATCAAGCTTCTCTCAGCTTGATATGCTTCCACACCATACATAAGGGCATTCTCTATCATAGGTGAAGAGTTTACATGTGTATTTGCAAGTTTACATTACAATTCATCAAACTCTTGAAACCAAGTCAGTTCTGACCTGAAACAACATGAAATGTTGTAAAATTGCATTTGTAAGCATATGTAATGCAGTTGAGCACATCTAACTTTACAGAATGAAGGTATTGCAAAAGCATCCAAATCAAGCTTCTCTCAGCTTGATATGCTTCCACACTGTACTTAAGGGCATTCTCTATCATAGGTGAAGAGTTTACATGTGTATTTGCAAGTTTACATTACAATTCATCAAACTCTTGAAACCAAGTCAGTTCTGACCTGAAACAACATGAAATGTTGTAAAATTGCATTTGTAAGCATATGTAATGCAGTTGAGCACATCTAACTTTACAGAATGAAGATATTGCAAAACCATCCAAATCAAGCTTCTCTCAGCTTGATATGCTTCCACACCATACATAAGGGCATTCTCTATCATAGGTGAAGAGTTTACATGTGTATTTGCAAGTTTACATTACAATTCATCAAACTCTTGAAACCAAGTCAGTTCTGACCTGAAACAACATGAAATGTTGTAAAATTGCATTTGTAAGCATATGTAATGCAGTTGAGCACATCTAACTTTACAGAATGAAGATATTGCAAAACCATCCAAATCAAGCTTCTCTCAGCTTGATATGCTTCCACACTGTACTTAAGGGCATTCTCTGTATAAGGTGAAGAGTTTACATGTGTATTTGCAAGTTTACATTACAATTCATCAAACTCTTGAAACCAAGTCAGTTCTGACCTGAAACAACATGAAATGTTGTAAAATTGCATTTGTAAGCATATGTAATGCAGTTGAGCACATCTAACTTTACAGAATGAAGATATTGCAAAACCATCCAAATTATGCTTCTCTCAGCTTGATATGCTTCCACACTGTACTTAAGGGCATTCTCTATCATAGGTGAAGAGTTTACATGTGTATTTGCAAGTTTACATTACAATTCATCAAACTCTTGAAACCAAGTCAGTTCTGACCTGAAACAACATGAAATGTTGTAAAATTGCATTTGTAAGCATATGTAATGCAGTTGAGCACATCTAACTTTACAGAATGAAGATATTGCAAAAGCATCCAAATCAAGCTTCTCTCAGCTTGATATGCTTCCACACTGTACTTAAGGGCATTCTCTGTATAAGGTGAAGAGTTTACATGTGTATTTGCAAGTTTACATTACAATTCATCAAACTCTTGAAACCAAGTCAGTTCTGACCTGAAACAACATGAAATGTTGTAAAATTGCATTTGTAAGCATATGTAATGCAGTTGAGCACATCTAACTTTACAGAATGAAGATATTGCAAAACCATCCAAATCAAGCTTCTCTCAGCTGGATATGTTTCCACACTGTACTTAAGGGCATTCTCTGTATAAGGTGAAGAGTTTACATGTGTATTTGCAAGTTTACATTACAATTCATCAAACTCTTGAAACCAAGTCAGTTCTGACCTGAAACAACATGAAATGCTGTAAAATTGCATTTGTAAGCATATGTAATGCAGTTGAGCACATCTAACTTTACAGAATGAAGATATTGCAAAACCATCCAAATCAAGCTTCTCTCAGCTTGATATGCTTCCACACTGTACTTAAGGGCATTCTCTGTATAAGGTGAAGAGTTTACATGTGTATTTGCAAGTTTACATTACAATTCATCAAACTCTTGAAACCAAGTCAGTTCTGACCTGAAACAACATGAAATGTTGTAAAATTGCATTTGTAAGCATATGTAATGCAGTTGAGCACATCTAACTTTACAGAATGAAGATATTGCAAAACCATCCAAATCAAGCTTCTCTCAGCTTGATATGCTTCCACACTGTACTTAAGGGCATTCTCTGTATAAGGTGAAGAGTTTACATGTGTATTTGCAAGTTTACATTACAATTCATCAAACTCTTGAAACCAAGTCAGTTCTGACCTGAAACAACATGAAATGTTGTAAAATTGCATTTGTAAGCATATGTAATGCAGTTGAGCACATCTAACTTTACAGAATGAAGATATTGCAAAACCATCCAAATCAAGCTTCTCTCAGCTTGATATGCTTCCACACCATACATAAGGGCATTCTCTATCATAGGTGAAGAGATTACATGTCTATTTGCAAGTTTACATTACAATTCATCAAACTCTTGAAACCAAGTCAGTTCTGGCCTGAAACAACATGAAATGTTGTAAAATTGCATTTGTAAGCATATGTAATGCAGTTGAGCACATCTAACTTTACAGAATGAAGGTATTGCAAAAGCATCCAAATCAAGCTTCTCTCAGCTTGATATGCTTCCACACTGTACTTAAGGGCATTCTCTATCATAGGTGAAGAGTTTACATGTGTATTTGCAAGTTTACATTACAATTCATCAAACTCTTGAAACCAAGTCAGTTCTGACCTGAAACAACATGAAATGTTGTAAAATTGCATTTGTAAGCATATGTAATGCAGTTGAGCACATCTAACTTTACAGAATGAAGATATTGCAAAACCATCCAAATCAAGCTTCTCTCAGCTTGATATGCTTCCACACTGTACTTAAGGGCATTCTCTGTATAAGGTGAAGAGTTTACATGTGTATTTGCAAGTTTACATTACAATTCATCAAACTCTTGAAGCCAAGTCAGTTCTGACCTGAAACAACATGAAATGTTGTAAAATTGCATTTGTAAGCATATGTAATGCAGTTGAGCACATCTAACTTTACAGAATGAAGATATTGCAAAACCATCCAAATTATGCTTCTCTCAGCTTGATATGCTTCCACACTGTACTTAAGGGCATTCTCTGTATGAGGTGAAGAGTTTACATGTGTATTTGCAAGTTTACATTACAATTCATCAAACTCTTGAAACCAAGTCAGTTCTGACCTGAAACAACATGAAATGTTGTAAAATTGCATTTGTAAGCATATGTAATGCAGTTGAGCACATCTAACTTTACAGAATGAAGATATTGCAAAACCATCCAAATCAAGCTTCTCTCAGCTTGATATGCTTCCACACTGTACTTAAGGGCATTCTCTGTATAAGGTGAAGAGTTTACATGTGTATTTGCAAGTTTACATTACAATTCATCAAACTCTTGAAACCAAGTCAGTTCTGACCTGAAACAACATGAAATGTTGTAAAATTGCATTTGTAAGCATATGTAATGCAGTTGAGCACATCTAACTTTACAGAATGAAGATATTGCAAAACCATCCAAATCAAGCTTCTCTCAGCTTGATATGCTTCCACACCATACATAAGGGCATTCTCTATCATAGGTGAAGAGATTACATGTCTATTTGCAAGTTTACATTACAATTCATCAAACTCTTGAAACCAAGTCAGTTCTGGCCTGAAACAACATGAAATGTTGTAAAATTGCATTTGTAAGCATATGTAATGCAGTTGAGCACATCTAACTTTACAGAATGAAGGTATTGCAAAAGCATCCAAATCAAGCTTCTCTCAGCTTGATATGCTTCCACACTGTACTTAAGGGCATTCTCTATCATAGGTGAAGAGTTTACATGTGTATTTGCAAGTTTACATTACAATTCATCAAACTCTTGAAACCAAGTCAGTTCTGGCCTGAAACAACATGAAATGTTGTAAAATTGCATTTGTAAGCATATGTAATGCAGTTGAGCACATCTAACTTTACAGAATGAAGGTATTGCAAAAGCATCCAAATCAAGCTTCTCTCAGCTTGATATGCTTCCACACTGTACTTAAGGGCATTCTCTATCATAGGTGAAGAGTTTACATGTGTATTTGCAAGTTTACATTACAATTCATCAAACTCTTGAAACCAAGTCAGTTCTGACCTGAAACAACATGAAATGTTGTAAAATTGCATTTGTAAGCATATGTAATGCAGTTGAGCACATCTAACTTTACAGAATGAAGATATTGCAAAACCATCCAAATCAAGCTTCTCTCAGCTTGATATGCTTCCACACTGTACTTAAGGGCATTCTCTGTATAAGGTGAAGAGTTTACATGTGTATTTGCAAGTTTACATTACAATTCATCAAACTCTTGAAGCCAAGTCAGTTCTGACCTGAAACAACATGAAATGTTGTAAAATTGCATTTGTAAGCATATGTAATGCAGTTGAGCACATCTAACTTTACAGAATGAAGATATTGCAAAACCATCCAAATTATGCTTCTCTCAGCTTGATATGCTTCCACACTGTACTTAAGGGCATTCTCTGTATGAGGTGAAGAGTTTACATGTGTATTTGCAAGTTTACATTACAATTCATCAAACTCTTGAAACCAAGTCAGTTCTGACCTGAAACAACATGAAATGTTGTAAAATTGCATTTGTAAGCATATGTAATGCAGTTGAGCACATCTAACTTTACAGAATGAAGATATTGCAAAACCATCCAAATCAAGCTTCTCTCAGCTTGATATGCTTCCACACTGTACTTAAGGGCATTCTCTGTATAAGGTGAAGAGTTTACATGTGTATTTGCAAGTTTACATTACAATTCATCAAACTCTTGAAACCAAGTCAGTTCTGACCTGAAACAACATGAAATGTTGTAAAATTGCATTTGTAAGCATATGTAATGCAGTTGAGCACATCTAACTTTACAGAATGAAGATATTGCAAAACCATCCAAATCAAGCTTCTCTCAGCTTGATATGCTTCCACACTGTACTTAAGGGCATTCTCTGTATAAGGTGAAGAGTTTACATGTGTATTTGCAAGTTTACATTACAATTCATCAAACTCTTGAAACCAAGTCAGTTCTGACCTGAAACAACATGAAATGTTGTAAAATTGCATTTGTAAGCATATGTAATGCAGTTGAGCACATCTAACTTTACAGAATGAAGATATTGCAAAACCATCCAAATCAAGCTTCTCTCAGCTTGATATGCTTCCACACCATACATAAGGGCATTCTCTATCATAGGTGAAGAGATTACATGTCTATTTGCAAGTTTACATTACAATTCATCAAACTCTTGAAACCAAGTCAGTTCTGGCCTGAAACAACATGAAATGTTGTAAAATTGCATTTGTAAGCATATGTAATGCAGTTGAGCACATCTAACTTTACAGAATGAAGGTATTGCAAAAGCATCCAAATCAAGCTTCTCTCAGCTTGATATGCTTCCACACTGTACTTAAGGGCATTCTCTATCATAGGTGAAGAGTTTACATGTGTATTTGCAAGTTTACATTACAATTCATCAAACTCTTGAAACCAAGTCAGTTCTGACCTGAAACAACATGAAATGTTGTAAAATTGCATTTGTAAGCATATGTAATGCAGTTGAGCACATCTAACTTTACAGAATGAAGATATTGCAAAACCATCCAAATCAAGCTTCTCTCAGCTTGATATGCTTCCACACCATACATAAGGGCATTCTCTATCATAGGTGAAGAGTTTACATGTGTATTTGCAAGTTTACATTACAATTCATCAAACTCTTGAAACCAAGTCAGTTCTGACCTGAAACAACATGAAATGTTGTAAAATTGCATTTGTAAGCATATGTAATGCAGTTGAGCACATCTAACTTTACAGAATGAAGATATTGCAAAACCATCCAAATTATGCTTCTCTCAGCTTGATATGCTTCCACACTGTACTTAAGGGCATTCTCTGTATGAGGTGAAGAGTTTACATGTGTATTTGCAAGTTTACATTACAATTCATCAAACTCTTGAAACCAAGTCAGTTCTGACCTGAAACAACATGAAATGTTGTAAAATTGCATTTGTAAGCATATGTAATGCAGTTGAGCACATCTAACTTTACAGAATGAAGATATTGCAAAAGCATCCAAATCAAGCTTCTCTCAGCTTGATATGCTTCCACACTGTACTTAAGGGCATTCTCTGTATAAGGTGAAGAGTTTACATGTGTATTTGCAAGTTTACATTACAATTCATCAAACTCTTGAAACCAAGTCAGTTCTGACCTGAAACAACATGAAATGTTGTAAAATTGCATTTGTAAGCATATGTAATGCAGTTGAGCACATCTAACTTTACAGAATGAAGATATTGCAAAACCATCCAAATCAAGCTTCTCTCAGCTGGATATGTTTCCACACTGTACTTAAGGGCATTCTCTGTATAAGGTGAAGAGTTTACATGTGTATTTGCAAGTTTACATTACAATTCATCAAACTCTTGAAACCAAGTCAGTTCTGACCTGAAACAACATGAAATGCTGTAAAATTGCATTTGTAAGCATATGTAATGCAGTTGAGCACATCTAACTTTACAGAATGAAGATATTGCAAAACCATCCAAATCAAGCTTCTCTCAGCTTGATATGCTTCCACACTGTACTTAAGGGCATTCTCTGTATAAGGTGAAGAGTTTACATGTGTATTTGCAAGTTTACATTACAATTCATCAAACTCTTGAAACCAAGTCAGTTCTGACCTGAAACAACATGAAATGTTGTAAAATTGCATTTGTAAGCATATGTAATGCAGTTGAGCACAACTAACTTTACAGAATGAAGATATTGCAAAACCATCCAAATCAAGCTTCTCTCAGCTTGATATGCTTCCACACTGTACTTAAGGGCATTCTCTGTATAAGGTGAAGAGTTTACATGTGTATTTGCAAGTTTACATTACAATTCATCAAACTCTTGAAACCAAGTCAGTTCTGACCTGAAACAACATGAAATGTTGTAAAATTGCATTTGTAAGCATATGTAATGCAGTTGAGCACATCTAACTTTACAGAATGAAGATATTGCAAAAGCATCCAAATCAAGCTTCTCTCAGCTTGATATGCTTCCACACCATACATAAGGGCATTCTCTATCATAGGTGAAGAGTTTACATGTGTATTTGCAAGTTTACATTACAATTCATCAAACTCTTGAAATCAAGTCAGTTCTGACCTGAAACAACATGAAATGCTGTAAAATTGCATTTGTAAGCATATGTAATGCAGTTGAGCACATCTAACTTTACAGAATGAAGATATTGCAAAACCATCCAAATCAAGCTTCTCTCAGCTTGATATGCTTCCACACCATACATAAGGGCATTCTCTATCATAGGTGAAGAGTTTACATGTGTATTTGCAAGTTTACATTACAATTCATCAAACTCTTGAAACCAAGTCAGTTCTGACCTGAAACAACATGAAATGTTGTAAAATTGCATTTGTAAGCATATGTAATGCAGTTGAGCACATCTAACTTTACAGAATGAAGGTATTGCAAAAGCATCCAAATCAAGCTTCTCTCAGCTTGATATGCTTCCACACTGTACTTAAGGGCAATCTCTATCATAGGTGAAGAGTTTACATGTGTATTTGCAAGTTTACATTACAATTCATCAAACTCTTGAAACCAAGTCAGTTCTGACCTGAAACAACATGAAATGTTGTAAAATTGCATTTGTAAGCATATGTAATGCAGTTGAGCACATCTAACTTTACAGAATGAAGATATTGCAAAACCATCCAAATCAAGCTTCTCTCAGCTTGATATGCTTCCACACCATACATAAGGGCATTCTCTATCATAGGTGAAGAGATTACATGTGTATTTGCAAGTTTACATTACAATTCATCAAACTCTTGAAACCAAGTCAGTTCTGGCCTGAAACAACATGAAATGTTGTAAAATTGCATTTGTAAGCATATGTAATGCAGTTGAGCACATCTAACTTTACAGAATGAAGATATTGCAAAACCATCCAAATCAAGCTTCTCTCAGCTTGATATGCTTCCACACCATACATAAGGGCATTCTCTATCATAGGTGAAGAGTTTACATGTGTATTTGCAAGTTTACATTACAATTCATCAAACTCTTGAAACCAAGTCAGTTCTGACCTGAAACAACATGAAATGCTGTAAAATTGCATTTGTAAGCATATGTAATGCAGTTGAGCACATCTAACTTTACAGAATGAAGATATTGCAAAACCATCCAAATCAAGCTTCTCTCAGCTTGATATGCTTCCACACTGTACTTAAGGGCATTCTCTGTATAAGGTGAAGAGTTTACATGTGTATTTGCAAGTTTACATTACAATTCATCAAACTCTTGAAACCAAGTCAGTTCTGACCTGAAACAACATGAAATGTTGTAAAATTGCATTTGTAAGCATATGTAATGCAGTTGAGCACATCTAACTTTACAGAATGAAGATATTGCAAAAGCATCCAAATCAAGCTTCTCTCAGCTTGATATGCTTCCACACCATACATAAGGGCATTCTCTATCATAGGTGAAGAGTTTACATGTGTATTTGCAAGTTTACATTACAATTCATCAAACTCTTGAAATCAAGTCAGTTCTGACCTGAAACAACATGAAATGCTGTAAAATTGCATTTGTAAGCATATGTAATGCAGTTGAGCACATCTAACTTTACAGAATGAAGATATTGCAAAACCATCCAAATCAAGCTTCTCTCAGCTTGATATGCTTCCACACCATACATAAGGGCATTCTCTATCATAGGTGAAGAGTTTACATGTGTATTTGCAAGTTTACATTACAATTCATCAAACTCTTGAAACCAAGTCAGTTCTGACCTGAAACAACATGAAATGTTGTAAAATTGCATTTGTAAGCATATGTAATGCAGTTGAGCACATCTAACTTTACAGAATGAAGGTATTGCAAAAGCATCCAAATCAAGCTTCTCTCAGCTTGATATGCTTCCACACTGTACTTAAGGGCATTCTCTATCATAGGTGAAGAGTTTACATGTGTATTTGCAAGTTTACATTACAATTCATCAAACTCTTGAAACCAAGTCAGTTCTGACCTGAAACAACATGAAATGTTGTAAAATTGCATTTGTAAGCATATGTAATGCAGTTGAGCACATCTAACTTTACAGAATGAAGATATTGCAAAACCATCCAAATCAAGCTTCTCTCAGCTTGATATGCTTCCACACCATACATAAGGGCATTCTCTATCATAGGTGAAGAGATTACATGTGTATTTGCAAGTTTACATTACAATTCATCAAACTCTTGAAACCAAGTCAGTTCTGGCCTGAAACAACATGAAATGTTGTAAAATTGCATTTGTAAGCATATGTAATGCAGTTGAGCACATCTAACTTTACAGAATGAAGATATTGCAAAACCATCCAAATCAAGCTTCTCTCAGCTTGATATGCTTCCACACCATACATAAGGGCATTCTCTATCATAGGTGAAGAGTTTACATGTGTATTTGCAAGTTTACATTACAATTCATCAAACTCTTGAAACCAAGTCAGTTCTGACCTGAAACAACATGAAATGTTGTAAAATTGCATTTGTAAGCATATGTAATGCAGTTGAGCACATCTAACTTTACAGAATGAAGGTATTGCAAAAGCATCCAAATCAAGCTTCTCTCAGCTTGATATGCTTCCACACTGTACTTAAGGGCATTCTCTATCATAGGTGAAGAGTTTACATGTGTATTTGCAAGTTTACATTACAATTCATCAAACTCTTGAAACCAAGTCAGTTCTGACCTGAAACAACATGAAATGTTGTAAAATTGCATTTGTAAGCATATGTAATGCAGTTGAGCACATCTAACTTTACAGAATGAAGATATTGCAAAACCATCCAAATCAAGCTTCTCTCAGCTTGATATGCTTCCACACTGTACTTAATGGCATTCTCTGTATAAGGTGAAGAGTTTACATGTGTATTTGCAAGTTTACATTACAATTCATCAAACTCTTGAAACCAAGTCAGTTCTGACCTGAAACAACATGAAATGCTGTAAAATTGCATTTGTAAGCATATGTAATGCAGTTGAGCACATCTAACTTTACAGAATGAAGATATTGCAAAACCATCCAAATCAAGCTTCTCTCAGCTTGATATGCTTCCACACTGTACTTAAGGGCATTCTCTGTATAAGGTGAAGAGTTTACATGTGTATTTGCAAGTTTACATTACAATTCATCAAACTCTTGAAACCAAGTCAGTTCTGACCTGAAACAACATGAAATGTTGTAAAATTGCATTTGTAAGCATATGTAATGCAGTTGAGCACATCTAACTTTACAGAATGAAGATATTGCAAAACCATCCAAATCAAGCTTCTCTCAGCTTGATATGCTTCCACACTGTACTTAAGGGCATTCTCTGTATGAGGTGAAGAGTTTACATGTGTATTTGCAAGTTTACATTACAATTCATCAAACTCTTGAAACCAAGTCAGTTCTGACCTGAAACAACATGAAATGTTGTAAAATTGCATTTGTAAGCATATGTAATGCAGTTGAGCACATCTAACTTTACAGAATGAAGATATTGCAAAACCATCCAAATCAAGCTTCTCTCAGCTTGATATGCTTCCACACCATACATAAGGGCATTCTCTATCATAGGTGAAGAGTTTACATGTGTATTTGCAAGTTTACATTACAATTCATCAAACTCTTGAAACCAAGTCAGTTCTGACCTGAAACAACATGAAATGTTGTAAAATTGCATTTGTAAGCATATGTAATGCAGTTGAGCACATCTAACTTTACAGAATGAAGATATTGCAAAAGCATCCAAATCAAGCTTCTCTCAGCTTGATATGCTTCCACACTGTACTTAAGGGCATTCTCTATCATAGGTGAAGAGTTTATATGTGTATTTGCAAGTTTACATTACAATTCATCAAACTCTTGAAACAAAGTCAGTTCTGACCTGAAACAACATGAAATGTTGTAAAATTGCATTTGTAAGCATATGTAATGCAGTTGAGCACATCTAACTTTACAGAATGAAGATATTGCAAAACCATCCAAATCAAGCTTCTCTCAGCTTGATATGCTTCCACACTGTACTTAAGGGCATTCTCTGTATAAGGTGAAGAGTTTACATGTGTATTTGCAAGTTTACATTACAATTCATCAAACTCTTGAAACCAAGTCAGTTCTGACCTGAAACAACATGAAATGTTGTAAAATTGCATTTGTAAGCATATGTAATGCAGTTGAGCACATCTAACTTTACAGAATGAAGATATTGCAAAAGCATCCAAATCAAGCTTCTCTCAGCTTGATATGCTTCCACACCATACATAAGGGCATTCTCTATCATAGGTGAAGAGTTTAAATGTGTATTTGCAAGTTTACATTACAATTCATCAAACTCTTGAAACCAAGTCAGTTCTGGCCTGAAACAACATGAAGTGTTGTAAAATTGCATTTGTAAGCATATGTAATGCAGTTGAGCACATCTAACTTTACAGAATGAAGATATTGCAAAACCATCCAAATCAAGCTTCTCTCAGCTTGATATGCTTCCACACCATACATAAGGGCATTCTCTATCATAGGTGAAGAGTTTACATGTGTATTTGCAAGTTTACATTACAATTCATCAAACTCTTGAAACCAAGTCAGTTCTGACCTGAAACAACATGAAATGCTGTAAAATTGAATTTGTAAGCATATGTAATGCAGTTGAGCACATCTAACTTTACAGAATGAAGATATTGCAAAACCATCCAAATCAAGCTTCTCTCAGCTTGATATGCTTCCACACTGTACTTAAGGGCATTCTCTGTATAAGGTGAAGAGTTTACATGTGTATTTGCAAGTTTACATTACAATTCATCAAACTCTTGAAACCAAGTCAGTTCTGGCCTGAAACAACATGAAATGTTGTAAAATTGCATTTGTAAGCATATGTAATGCAGTTGAGCACATCTAACTTTACAGAATGAAGATATTGCAAAACCATCCAAATCAAGCTTCTCTCAGCTTGATATGCTTCCACACCATACATAAGGGCATTCTCTATCATAGGTGAAGAGTTTACATGTGTATTTGCAAGTTTACATTACAATTCATCAAACTCTTGAAACCAAGTCAGTTCTGGCCTGAAACAACATGAAATGTTGTAAAATTGCATTTGTAAGCATATGTAATGCAGTTGAGCACATCTAACTTTACAGAATGAAGATATTGCAAAACCATCCAAATCAAGCTTCTCTCAGCTTGATATGCTTCCACACCATACATAAGGGCATTCTCTATCATAGGTGAAGAGTTTACATGTGTATTTGCAAGTTTACATTACAATTCATCAAACTCTTGAAACCAAGTCAGTTCTGACCTGAAACAACATGAAATGTTGTAAAATTGCATTTGTAAGCATATGTAATGCAGTTGAGCACATCTAACTTTACAGAATGAAGGTATTGCAAAAGCATCCAAATCAAGCTTCTCTCAGCTTGATATGCTTCCACACTGTACTTAAGGGCATTCTCTATCATAGGTGAAGAGTTTACATGTGTATTTGCAAGTTTACATTACAATTCATCAAACTCTTGAAACCAAGTCAGTTCTGACCTGAAACAACATGAAATGTTGTAAAATTGCATTTGTAAGCATATGTAATGCAGTTGAGCACATCTAACTTTACAGAATGAAGATATTGCAAAACCATCCAAATCAAGCTTCTCTCAGCTTGATATGCTTCCACACCATACATAAGGGCATTCTCTATCATAGGTGAAGAGTTTACATGTGTATTTGCAAGTTTACATTACAATTCATCAAACTCTTGAAACCAAGTCAGTTCTGACCTGAAACAACATGAAATGTTGTAAAATTGCATTTGTAAGCATATGTAATGCAGTTGAGCACATCTAACTTTACAGAATGAAGATATTGCAAAACCATCCAAATCAAGCTTCTCTCAGCTTGATATGCTTCCACACTGTACTTAAGGGCATTCTCTGTATAAGGTGAAGAGTTTACATGTGTATTTGCAAGTTTACATTACAATTCATCAAACTCTTGAAACCAAGTCAGTTCTGACCTGAAACAACATGAAATGTTGTAAAATTGCATTTGTAAGCATATGTAATGCAGTTGAGCACATCTAACTTTACAGAATGAAGATATTGCAAAACCATCCAAATCAAGCTTCTCTCAGCTTGATATGCTTCCACACTGTACTTAAGGGCATTCTCTGTATAAGGTGAAGAGTTTACATGTGTATTTGCAAGTTTACATTACAATTCATCAAACTCTTGAAACCAAGTCAGTTCTGACCTGAAACAACATGAAATGTTGTAAAATTGCATTTGTAAGCATATGTAATGCAGTTGAGCACATCTAACTTTACAGAATGAAGATATTGCAAAACCATCCAAATCAAGCTTCTCTCAGCTTGATATGCTTCCACACTGTACTTAAGGGCATTCTCTGTATAAGGTGAAGAGTTTACATGTGTATTTGCAAGTTTACATTACAATTCATCAAACTCTTGAAACCAAGTCAGTTCTGACCTGAAACAACATGAAATGTTGTAAAATTGCATTTGTAAGCATATGTAATGCAGTTGAGCACATCTAACTTTACAGAATGAAGATATTGCAAAAGCATCCAAATCAAGCTTCTCTCAGCTTGATATGCTTCCACACCATACATAAGGGCATTCTCTATTATAGGTGAAGAGTTTACATGTGTATTTGCAAGTTTACATTACAATTCATCAAACTCTTGAAACCAAGTCAGTTCTGACCTGAAACAACATGAAATGTTGCAAAATTGCATTTGTAAGCATATGTAATGCAGTTGAGCACATCTAACTTTACAGAATGAAGATATTGCAAAACCATCCAAATCAAGCTTCTCTCAGCTGGATATGCTTCCACACTGTACTTAAGGGCATTCTCTGTATAAGGTGAAGAGTTTACATGTGTATTTGCAAGTTTACATTACAATTCTTCAAACTCTTGAAACCAAGTCAGTTCTGACCTGAAACAAATGAAATGCTGTAAAATTGCATTTGTAAGCATATGTAATGCAGTTGAGCACATCTAACTTTACAGAATGAAGATATTGCAAAACCATCCAAATCAAGCTTCTCTCAGCTTGATATGCTTCCACACTGTACTTAAGGGCATTCTCTGTATAAGGTGAAGAGTTTACATGTGTATTTGCAAGTTTACATTACAATTCATCAAACTCTTGAAACCAAGTCAGTTCTGACCTGAAACAACATGAAATGTTGTAAAATTGCATTTGTAAGCATATGTAATGCAGTTGAGCACATCTAACTTTACAGAATGAAGGTATTGCAAAAGCATCCAAATCAAGCTTCTCTCAGCTTGATATGCTTCCACACTGTACTTAAGGGCATTCTCTATCATAGGTGAAGAGTTTACATGTGTATTTGCAAGTTTACATTACAATTCATCAAACTCTTGAAACCAAGTCAGTTCTGACCTGAAACAACATGAAATGTTGTAAAATTGCATTTGTAAGCATATGTAATGCAGTTGAGCACATCTAACTTTACAGAATGAAGATATTGCAAAACCATCCAAATCAAGCTTCTCTCAGCTTGATATGCTTCCACACCATACATAAGGGCATTCTCTATCATAGGTGAAGAGTTTACATGTGTATTTGCAAGTTTACATTACAATTCATCAAACTCTTGAAACCAAGTCAGTTCTGACCTGAAACAACATGAAATGTTGTAAAATTGCATTTGTAAGCATATGTAATGCAGTTGAGCACATCTAACTTTACAGAATGAAGATATTGCAAAACCATCCAAATCAAGCTTCTCTCAGCTTGATATGCTTCCACACTGTACTTAAGGGCATTCTCTGTATAAGGTGAAGAGTTTACATGTGTATTTGCAAGTTTACATTACAATTCATCAAACTCTTGAAACCAAGTCAGTTCTGACCTGAAACAACATGAAATGTAGTAAAATTGCATTTGTAAGCATATGTAATGCAGTTGAGCACATCTAACTTTACAGAATGAAGATATTGCAAAACCATCCAAATCAAGCTTCTCTCAGCTTGATATGCTTCCACACTGTACTTAAGGGCATTCTCTGTATAAGGTGAAGAGTTTACATGTGTATTTGCAAGTTTACATTACAATTCATCAAACTCTTGAAACCAAGTCAGTTCTGACCTGAAACAACATGAAATGTTGTAAAATTGCATTTGTAAGCATATGTAATGCAGTTGAGCACATCTAACTTTACAGAATGAAGATATTGCAAAACCATCCAAATCAAGCTTCTCTCAGCTTGATATGCTTCCACACTGTACTTAAGGGCATTCTCTGTATAAGGTGAAGAGTTTACATGTGTATTTGCAAGTTTACATTACAATTCATCAAACTCTTGAAACCAAGTCAGTTCTGACCTGAAACAACATGAAATGTTGTAAAATTGCATTTGTAAGCATATGTAATGCAGTTGAGCACATCTAACTTTACAGAATGAAGATATTGCAAAAGCATCCAAATCAAGCTTCTCTCAGCTTGATATGCTTCCACACCATACATAAGGGCATTCTCTATTATAGGTGAAGAGTTTACATGTGTATTTGCAAGTTTACATTACAATTCATCAAACTCTTGAAACCAAGTCAGTTCTGACCTGAAACAACATGAAATGTTGCAAAATTGCATTTGTAAGCATATGTAATGCAGTTGAGCACATCTAACTTTACAGAATGAAGATATTGCAAAACCATCCAAATCAAGCTTCTCTCAGCTGGATATGCTTCCACACTGTACTTAAGGGCATTCTCTGTATAAGGTGAAGAGTTTACATGTGTATTTGCAAGTTTACATTACAATTCTTCAAACTCTTGAAACCAAGTCAGTTCTGACCTGAAACAAATGAAATGCTGTAAAATTGCATTTGTAAGCATATGTAATGCAGTTGAGCACATCTAACTTTACAGAATGAAGATATTGCAAAACCATCCAAATCAAGCTTCTCTCAGCTTGATATGCTTCCACACTGTACTTAAGGGCATTCTCTGTATAAGGTGAAGAGTTTACATGTGTATTTGCAAGTTTACATTACAATTCATCAAACTCTTGAAACCAAGTCAGTTCTGACCTGAAACAACATGAAATGTTGTAAAATTGCATTTGTAAGCATATGTAATGCAGTTGAGCACATCTAACTTTACAGAATGAAGATATTGCAAAACCATCCAAATCAAGCTTCTCTTAGCTTGATATGCTTCCACACTGTACTTAAGGGCATTCTCTGTATAAGGTGAAGAGTTTACATGTGTATTTGCAAGTTTACATTACAATTCATCAAACTCTTGAAACCAAGTCAGTTCTGACCTGAAACAACATGAAATGTTGTAAAATTGCATTTGTAAGCATATGTAATGCAGTTGAGCACATCTAACTTTACAGAATGAAGATATTGCAAAACCATCCAAATCAAGCTTCTCTCAGCTTGATATGCTTCCACACCATACATAAGGGCATTCTCTATCATAGGTGAAGAGTTTACATGTGTATTTGCAAGTTTACATTACAATTCATCAAACTCTTGAAACCAAGTCAGTTCTGACCTGAAACAACATGAAATGCTGTAAAATTGCATTTGTAAGCATATGTAATGCAGTTGAGCACATCTAACTTTACAGAATGAAGATATTGCAAAACCATCCAAATCAAGCTTCTCTCAGCTTGATATGCTTCCACACTGTACTTAAGGGCATTCTCTGTATAAGGTGAAGAGTTTACAAGTGTATTTGCAAGTTTACATTACAATTCATCAAACTCTTGAAACCAAGTCAGTTCTGGCCTGAAACAACATGAAATGTTGTAAAATTGCATTTGTAAGCATATGTAATGCAGTTGAGCACATCTAACTTTACAGAATGAAGATATTGCAAAACCATCCAAATCAAGCTTCTCTCAGCTTGATATGCTTCCACACCATACATAAGGGCATTCTCTATCATAGGTGAAGAGTTTACATGTGTATTTGCAAGTTTACATTACAATTCATCAAACTCTTGAAACCAAGTCAGTTCTGGCCTGAAACAACATGAAATGTTGTAAAATTGCATTTGTAAGCATATGTAATGCAGTTGAGCACATCTAACTTTACAGAATGAAGATATTGCAAAACCATCCAAATCAAGCTTCTCTCAGCTGGATATGCTTCCACACTGTACTTAAGGGCATTCTCTGTATAAGGTGAAGAGTTTACATGTGTATTTGCAAGTTTACATTACAATTCTTCAAACTCTTGAAACCAAGTCAGTTCTGACCTGAAACAAATGAAATGCTGTAAAATTGCATTTGTAAGCATATGTAATGCAGTTGAGCACATCTAACTTTACAGAATGAAGGTATTGCAAAACCATCCAAATCAAGCTTCTCTCAGCTTGATATGCTTCCACACTGTACTTAAGGGCATTCTCTGTATAAGGTGAAGAGTTTACATGTGTATTTGCAAGTTTACATTACAATTCATCAAACTCTTGAAACCAAGTCAGTTCTGACCTGAAACAACATGAAATGCTGTAAAATTGCATTTGTAAGCATATGTAATGCAGTTGAGCACATCTAACTTTACAGAATGAAGATATTGCAAAACCATCCAAATCAAGCTTCTCTCAGCTTGATATGCTTCCACACCATACATAAGGGCATTCTCTATCATAGGTGAAGAGTTTACATGTGTATTTGCAAGTTTACATTACAATTCATCAAACTCTTGAAACCAAGTCAGTTCTGACCTGAAACAACATGAAATGTTGTAAAATTGCATTTGAAAGCATATGTAATGCAGTTGAGCACATCTAACTTTACAGAATGAAGATATTGCAAAACCATCCAAATCAAGCTTCTCTCAGCTTGATATGCTTCCACACTGTACTTAAGGGCATTCTCTGTATAAGGTGAAGAGTTTACATGTGTATTTGCAAGTTTACATTACAATTCATCAAACTCTTGAAACCAAGTCAGTTCTGACCTGAAACAACATGAAATGTTGTAAAATTGCATTTGTAAGCATATGTAATGCAGTTGAGCACATCTAACTTTACAGAATGAAGATATTGCAAAACCATCCAAATCAAGCTTCTCTCAGCTTGATATGCTTCCACACCATACATAAGGGCATTCTCTATCATAGGTGAAGAGTTTACATGTGTATTTGCAAGTTTACATTACAATTCATCAAACTCTTGAAACCAAGTCAGTTCTGACCTGAAACAACATGAAATGCTGTAAAATTGCATTTGTAAGCATATGTAATGCAGTTGAGCACATCTAACTTTACAGAATGAAGATATTGCAAAACCATCCAAATCAAGCTTCTCTCAGCTTGATATGCTTCCACACTGTACTTAAGGGCATTCTCTGTATAAGGTGAAGAGTTTACAAGTGTATTTGCAAGTTTACATTATAATTCATCAAACTCTTGAAACCAAGTCAGTTCTGGCCTGAAACAACATGAAATGTTGTAAAATTGCATTTGTAAGCATATGTAATGCAGTTGAGCACATCTAACTTTACAGAATGAAGATATTGCAAAACCATCCAAATCAAGCTTCTCTCAGCTTGATATGCTTCCACACCATACATAAGGGCATTCTCTATCATAGGTGAAGAGTTTACATGTGTATTTGCAAGTTTACATTACAATTCATCAAACTCTTGAAACCAAGTCAGTTCTGGCCTGAAACAACATGAAATGTTGTAAAATTGCATTTGTAAGCATATGTAATGCAGTTGAGCACATCTAACTTTACAGAATGAAGATATTGCAAAACCATCCAAATCAAGCTTCTCTCAGCTGGATATGCTTCCACACTGTACTTAAGGGCATTCTCTGTATAAGGTGAAGAGTTTACATGTGTATTTGCAAGTTTACATTACAATTCTTCAAACTCTTGAAACCAAGTCAGTTCTGACCTGAAACAAATGAAATGCTGTAAAATTGCATTTGTAAGCATATGTAATGCAGTTGAGCACATCTAACTTTACAGAATGAAGGTATTGCAAAACCATCCAAATCAAGCTTCTCTCAGCTTGATATGCTTCCACACTGTTCTTAAGGGCATTCTCTGTATAAGGTGAAGAGTTTACATGTGTATTTGCAAGTTTACATTACAATTCATCAAACTCTTGAAACCAAGTCAGTTCTGACCTGAAACAACATGAAATGCTGTAAAATTGCATTTGTAAGCATATGTAATGCAGTTGAGCACATCTAACTTTACAGAATGAAGATATTGCAAAACCATCCAAATCAAGCTTCTCTCAGCTTGATATGCTTCCACACCATACATAAGGGCATTCTCTATCATAGGTGAAGAGTTTACATGTGTATTTGCAAGTTTACATTACAATTCATCAAACTCTTGAAACCAAGTCAGTTCTGACCTGAAACAACATGAAATGTTGTAAAATTGCATTTGAAAGCATATGTAATGCAGTTGAGCACATCTAACTTTACAGAATGAAGATATTGCAAAACCATCCAAATCAAGCTTCTCTCAGCTTGATATGCTTCCACACTGTACTTAAGGGCATTCTCTGTATAAGGTGAAGAGTTTACATGTGTATTTGCAAGTTTACATTACAATTCATCAAACTCTTGAAACCAAGTCAGTTCTGACCTGGAACAACATGAAATGTTGTAAAATTGCATTTGTAAGCATATGTAATGCAGTTGAGCACATCTAACTTTACAGAATGAAGATATTGCAAAACCATCCAAATCAAGCTTCTCTCAGCTTGATATGCTTCCACACTGTACTTAAGGGCATTCTCTGTATAAGGTGAAGAGTTTACATGTGTATTTGCAAGTTTACATTACAATTCATCAAACTCTTGAAACCAAGTCAGTTCTGACCTGAAACAACATGAAATGTTGTAAAATTGCATTTGTAAGCATATGTAATGCAGTTGAGCACATCTAACTTTACAGAATGAAGATATTGCAAAACCATCCAAATCAAGCTTCTCTCAGCTTGATATGCTTCCACACCATACATAAGGGCATTCTCTATTATAGGTGAAGAGTTTACATGTGTATTTGCAAGTTTACATTACAATTCATCAAACTCTTGAAACCAAGTCAGTTCTGACCTGAAACAACATGAAATGTTGTAAAATTGCATTTGTAAGCATATGTAATGCAGTTGAGCACATCTAACTTTACAGAATGAAGATATTGCAAAACCATCCAAATCAAGCTTCTCTCAGCTTGATATGCTTCCACACTGTACTTAAGGGCATTCTCTGTATAAGGTGAAGAGTTTACATGTGTATTTGCAAGTTTACATTACAATTCATCAAACTCTTGAAACCAAGTCAGTTCTGACCTGAAACAACATGAAATGTTGTAAAATTGCATTTGTAAGCATATGTAATGCAGTTGAGCACATCTAACTTTACAGAATGAAGATATTGCAAAACCATCCAAATCAAGCTTCTCTTAGCTTGATATGCTTCCACACTGTACTTAAGGGCATTCTCTGTATAAGGTGAAGAGTTTACATGTGTATTTGCAAGTTTACATTACAATTCATCAAACTCTTGAAACCAAGTCAGTTCTGACCTGAAACAACATGAAATGTTGTAAAATTGCATTTGTAAGCATATGTAATGCAGTTGAGCACATCTAACTTTACAGAATGAAGATATTGCAAAACCATCCAAATCAAGCTTCTCTCAGCTTGATATGCTTCCACACCATACATAAGGGCATTCTCTATCATAGGTGAAGAGTTTACATGTGTATTTGCAAGTTTACATTACAATTCATCAAACTCTTGAAACCAAGTCAGTTCTGACCTGAAACAACATGAAATGCTGTAAAATTGCATTTGTAAGCATATGTAATGCAGTTGAGCACATCTAACTTTACAGAATGAAGATATTGCAAAACCATCCAAATCAAGCTTCTCTCAGCTTGATATGCTTCCACACCGTACTTAAGGGCATTCTCTGTATAAGGTGAAGAGTTTACAAGTGTATTTGCAAGTTTACATTACAATTCATCAAACTCTTGAAACCAAGTCAGTTCTGGCCTGAAACAACATGAAATGTTGTAAAATTGCATTTGTAAGCATATGTAATGCAGTTGAGCACATCTAACTTTACAGAATGAAGATATTGCAAAACCATCCAAATCAAGCTTCTCTCAGCTTGATATGCTTCCACACCATACATAAGGGCATTCTCTATCATAGGTGAAGAGTTTACATGTGTATTTGCAAGTTTACATTACAATTCATCAAACTCTTGAAACCAAGTCAGTTCTGGCCTGAAACAACATGAAATGTTGTAAAATTGCATTTGTAAGCATATGTAATGCAGTTGAGCACATCTAACTTTACAGAATGAAGATATTGCAAAACCATCCAAATCAAGCTTCTCTCAGCTTGATATGCTTCCACACCATACATAAGGGCATTCTCTATCATAGGTGAAGAGTTTACATGTGTATTTGCAAGTTTACATTACAATTCATCAAACTCTTGAAACCAAGTCAGTTCTGACCTGAAACAACATGAAATGTTGTAAAATTGCATTTGTAAGCATATGTAATGCAGTTGAGCACATCTAACTTTACAGAATGAAGATATTGCAAAACCATCCAAATCAAGCTTCTCTCAGCTGGATATGCTTCCACACTGTACTTAAGGGCATTCTCTGTATAAGTGAAGAGTTTACATGTGTATTTGCAAGTTTACATTACAATTCTTCAAACTCTTGAAACCAAGTCAGTTCTGACCTGAAACAAATGAAATGCTGTAAAATTGCATTTGTAAGCATATGTAATGCAGTTGAGCACATCTAACTTTACAGAATGAAGATATTGCAAAACCATCCAAATCAAGCTTCTCTCAGCTTGATATGCTTCCACACTGTACTTAAGGGCATTCTCTGTATAAGGTGAAGAGTTTACATGTGTATTTGCAAGTTTACATTACAATTCATCAAACTCTTGAAACCAAGTCAGTTCTGACCTGAAACAACATGAAATGTTGTAAAATTGCATTTGTAAGCATATGTAATGCAGTTGAGCACATCTAACTTTACAGAATGAAGATATTGCAAAACCATCCAAATCAAGCTTCTCTTAGCTTGATATGCTTCCACACTGTACTTAAGGGCATTCTCTGTATAAGGTGAAGAGTTTACATGTGTATTTGCAAGTTTACATTACAATTCATCAAACTCTTGAAACCAAGTCAGTTCTGACCTGAAACAACATGAAATGTTGTAAAATTGCATTTGTAAGCATATGTAATGCAGTTGAGCACATCTAACTTTACAGAATGAAGATATTGCAAAACCATCCAAATCAAGCTTCTCTCAGCTTGATATGCTTCCACACTGTACTTAAGGGCATTCTCTGTATAAGGTGAAGAGTTTACATGTGTATTTGCAAGTTTACATTACAATTCATCAAACTCTTGAAACCAAGTCAGTTCTGACCTGGAACAACATGAAATGTTGTAAAATTGCATTTGTAAGCATATGTAATGCAGTTGAGCACATCTAACTTTACAGAATGAAGATATTGCAAAACCATCCAAATCAAGCTTCTCTCAGCTTGATATGCTTCCACACTGTACTTAAGGGCATTCTCTGTATAAGGTGAAGAGTTTACATGTGTATTTGCAAGTTTACATTACAATTCATCAAACTCTTGAAACCAAGTCAGTTCTGACCTGAAACAACATGAAATGTTGTAAAATTGCATTTGTAAGCATATGTAATGCAGTTGAGCACATCTAACTTTACAGAATGAAGATATTGCAAAAGCATCCAAATCAAGCTTCTCTCAGCTTGATATGCTTCCACACCATACATAAGGGCATTCTCTATTATAGGTGAAGAGTTTACATGTGTATTTGCAAGTTTACATTACAATTCATCAAACTCTTGAAACCAAGTCAGTTCTGACCTGAAACAACATGAAATGTTGTAAAATTGCATTTGTAAGCATATGTAATGCAGTTGAGCACATCTAACTTTACAGAATGAAGATATTGCAAAACCATCCAAATCAAGCTTCTCTCAGCTTGATATGCTTCCACACTGTACTTAAGGGCATTCTCTGTATAAGGTGAAGAGTTTACATGTGTATTTGCAAGTTTACATTACAATTCATCAAACTCTTGAAACCAAGTCAGTTCTGACCTGAAACAACATGAAATGTTGTAAAATTGCATTTGTAAGCATATGTAATGCAGTTGAGCACATCTAACTTTACAGAATGAAGATATTGCAAAACCATCCAAATCAAGCTTCTCTCAGCTTGATATGCTTCCACACCATACATAAGGGCATTCTCTATCATAGGTGAAGACTTTACATGTGTATTTGCAAGTTTACATTACAATTCATCAAACTCTTGAAACCAAGTCAGTTCTGACCTGAAACAACATGAAATGCTGTAAAATTGCATTTGTAAGCATATGTAATGCAGTTGAGCACATCTAACTTTACAGAATGAAGATATTGCAAAACCATCGAAATCAAGCTTCTCTCAGCTTGATATGCTTCCACACCGTACTTAAGGGCATTCTCTGTATAAGGTGAAGAGTTTACAAGTGTATTTGCAAGTTTACATTACAATTCATCAAACTCTTGAAACCAAGTCAGTTCTGGCCTGAAACAACATGAAATGTTGTAAAATTGCATTTGTAAGCATATGTAATGCAGTTGAGCACATCTAACTTTACAGAATGAAGATATTGCAAAACCATCCAAATCAAGCTTCTCTCAGCTTGATATGCTTCCACACCATACATAAGGGCATTCTCTATCATAGGTGAAGAGTTTACATGTGTATTTGCAAGTTTACATTACAATTCATCAAACTCTTGAAACCAAGTCAGTTCAGGCCTGAAACAACATGAAATGTTGTAAAATTGCATTTGTAAGCATATGTAATGCAGTTGAGCACATCTAACTTTACAGAATGAAGATATTGCAAAACCATCCAAATCAAGCTTCTCTCAGCTTGATATGCTTCCACACCATACATAAGGGCATTCTCTATCATAGGTGAAGAGTTTACATGTGTATTTGCAAGTTTACATTACAATTCATCAAACTCTTGAAACCAAGTCAGTTCTGACCTGAAACAACATGAAATGTTGTAAAATTGCATTTGTAAGCATATGTAATGCAGTTGAGCACATCTAACTTTACAGAATGAAGATATTGCAAAACCATCCAAATCAAGCTTCTCTCAGCTGGATATGCTTCCACACTGTACTTAAGGGCATTCTCTGTATAAGGTGAAGAGTTTACATGTGTATTTGCAAGTTTACATTACAATTCTTCAAACTCTTGAAACCAAGTCAGTTCTGACCTGAAACAAATGAAATGCTGTAAAATTGCATTTGTAAGCATATGTAATGCAGTTGAGCACATCTAACTTTACAGAATGAAGATATTGCAAAACCATCCAAATCAAGCTTCTCTCAGCTTGATATGCTTCCACACTGTACTTAAGGGCATTCTCTGTATAAGGTGAAGAGTTTACATGTGTATTTGCAAGTTTACATTACAATTCATCAAACTCTTGAAACCAAGTCAGTTCTGACCTGAAACAACATGAAATGTTGTAAAATTGCATTTGTAAGCATATGTAATGCAGTTGAGCACATCTAACTTTACAGAATGAAGATATTGCAAAACCATCCAAATCAAGCTTCTCTCAGCTTGATATGCTTCCACACCATACATAAGGGCATTCTCTATCATAGGTGAAGAGTTTACATGTGTATTTGCAAGTTTACATTACAATTCATCAAACTCTTGAAACCAAGTCAGTTCTGACCTGAAACAACATGAAATGTTGTAAAATTGCATTTGTAAGCATATGTAATACAGTTGAGCACATCTAACTTTACAGAATGAAGATATTGCAAAACCATCCAAATCAAGCTTCTCTCAGCTTGATATGCTTCCACACCATACATAAGGGCATTCTCTATCATAGGTGAAGAGTTTACATGTGTATTTGCAAGTTTACATTACAATTCATCAAACTCTTGAAACCAAGTCAGTTCTGACCTGAAACAACATGAAATGTTGTAAAATTGCATTTGTAAGCATATGTAATGCAGTTGAGCACATCTAACTTTACAGAATGAAGATATTGCAAAACCATCCAAATCAAGCTTCTCTCAGCTTGATATGCTTCCACACCGTACTTAAGGGCATTCTCTGTATAAGGTGAAGAGTTTACATGTGTATTTGCAAGTTTACATTACAATTCTTCAAACTCTTGAAACCAAGTCAGTTCTGACCTGAAACAAATGAAATGCTGTAAAATTGCATTTGTAAGCATATGTAATGCAGTTGAGCACATCTAACTTTATAGAATGAAGATATTGCAAAACCATCCAAATCAAGCTTCTCTCAGCTTGATATGCTTCCACACTGTACTTAAGGGCATTCTCTGTATAAGGTGAAGAGTTTACATGTGTATTTGCAAGTTTACATTACAATTCATCAAACTCTTGAAACCAAGTCAGTTCTGACCTGAAACAACATGAAATGTTGTAAAATTGCATTTGTAAGCATATGTAATGCAGTTGAGCACATCTAACTTTACAGAATGAAGATATTGCAAAACCATCCAAATCAAGCTTCTCTTAGCTTGATATGCTTCCACACTGTACTTAAGGGCATTCTCTGTATAAGGTGAAGAGTTTACATGTGTATTTGCAAGTTTACATTACAATTCATCAAACTCTTGAAACCAAGTCAGTTCTGACCTGAAACAACATGAAATGTTGTAAAATTGCATTTGTAAGCATATGTAATGCAGTTGAGCACATCTAACTTTACAGAATGAAGATATTGCAAAACCATCCAAATCAAGCTTCTCTCAGCTTGATATGCTTCCACACTGTACTTAAGGGCATTCTCTGTATAAGGTGAAGAGTTTACATGTGTATTTGCAAGTTTACATTACAATTCATCAAACTCTTGAAACCAAGTCAGTTCTGACCTGGAACAACATGAAATGTTGTAAAATTGCATTTGTAAGCATATGTAATGCAGTTGAGCACATCTAACTTTACAGAATGAAGATATTGCAAAACCATCCAAATCAAGCTTCTCTCAGCTTGATATGCTTCCACACTGTACTTAAGGGCATTCTCTGTATAAGGTGAAGAGTTTACATGTGTATTTGCAAGTTTACATTACAATTCATCAAACTCTTGAAACCAAGTCAGTTCTGACCTGAAACAACATGAAATGTTGTAAAATTGCATTTGTAAGCATATGTAATGCAGTTGAGCACATCTAACTTTACAGAATGAAGATATTGCAAAACCATCCAAATCAAGCTTCTCTCAGCTTGATATGCTTCCACACCATACATAAGGGCATTCTCTATTATAGGTGAAGAGTTTACATGTGTATTTGCAAGTTTACATTACAATTCATCAAACTCTTGAAACCAAGTCAGTTCTGACCTGAAACAACATGAAATGTTGTAAAATTGCATTTGTAAGCATATGTAATGCAGTTGAGCACATCTAACTTTACAGAATGAAGATATTGCAAAACCATCCAAATCAAGCTTCTCTCAGCTTGATATGCTTCCACACTGTACTTAAGGGCATTCTCTGTATAAGGTGAAGAGTTTACATGTGTATTTGCAAGTTTACATTACAATTCATCAAACTCTTGAAACCAAGTCAGTTCTGACCTGAAACAACATGAAATGTTGTAAAATTGCATTTGTAAGCATATGTAATGCAGTTGAGCACATCTAACTTTACAGAATGAAGATATTGCAAAACCATCCAAATCAAGCTTCTCTTAGCTTGATATGCTTCCACACTGTACTTAAGGAAATTCTCTGTATAAGGTGAAGAGTTTACATGTGTATTTGCAAGTTTACATTACAATTCATCAAACTCTTGAAACCAAGTCAGTTCTGACCTGAAACAACATGAAATGTTGTAAAATTGCATTTGTAAGCATATGTAATGCAGTTGAGCACATCTAACTTTACAGAATGAAGATATTGCAAAACCATCCAAATCAAGCTTTTCTCAGCTTGATATGCTTCCACACCATACATAAGGGCATTCTCTATCATAGGTGAAGAGTTTACATGTGTATTTGCAAGTTTACATTACAATTCATCAAACTCTTGAAACCAAGTCAGTTCTGACCTGAAACAACATGAAATGCTGTAAAATTGCATTTGTAAGCATATGTAATGCAGTTGAGCACATCTAACTTTACAGAATGAAGATATTGCAAAACCATCCAAATCAAGCTTCTCTCAGCTTGATATGCTTCCACACCGTACTTAAGGGCATTCTCTGTATAAGGTGAAGAGTTTACAAGTGTATTTGCAAGTTTACATTACAATTCATCAAACTCTTGAAACCAAGTCAGTTCTGGCCTGAAACAACATGAAATGTTGTAAAATTGCATTTGTAAGCATATGTAATGCAGTTGAGCACATCTAACTTTACAGAATGAAGATATTGCAAAAGCATCCAAATCAAGCTTCTCTCAGCTTGATATGCTTCCACACCATACATAAGGGCATTCTCTATCATAGGTGAAGAGTTTACATGTGTATTTGCAAGTTTACATTACAATTCATCAAACTCTTGAAACCAAGTCAGTTCTGGCCTGAAACAACATGAAATGTTGTAAAATTGCATTTGTAAGCATATGTAATGCAGTTGAGCACATCTAACTTTACAGAATGAAGATATTGCAAAACCATCCAAATCAAGCTTCTCTCAGCTTGATATGCTTCCACACCATACATAAGGGCATTCTCTATCATAGGTGAAGAGTTTACATGTGTATTTGCAAGTTTACATTACAATTCATCAAACTCTTGAAACCAAGTCAGTTCTGACCTGAAACAACATGAAATGTTGTAAAATTGCATTTGTAAGCATATGTAATGCAGTTGAGCACATCTAACTTTACAGAATGAAGATATTGCAAAACAATCCAAATCAAGCTTCTCTCAGCTGGATATGCTTCCACACTGTACTTAAGGGCATTCTCTGTATAAGGTGAAGAGTTTACATGTGTATTTGCAAGTTTACATTACAATTCATCAAACTCTTGAAACCAAGTCAGTTCTGACCTGAAACAACATGAAATGTTGTAAAATTGCATTTGTAAGCATATGTAATGCAGTTGAGCACATCTAACTTTACAGAATGAAGATATTGCAAAACCATCCAAATCAAGCTTCTCTTAGCTTGATATGCTTCCACACTGTACTTAAGGGCATTCTCTGTATAAGGTGAAGAGTTTACATGTGTATTTGCAAGTTTACATTACAATTCATCAAACTCTTGAAACCAAGTCAGTTCTGACCTGAAACAACATGAAATGTTGTAAAATTGCATTTGTAAGCATATGTAATGCAGTTGAGCACATCTAACTTTACAGAATGAAGATATTGCAAAACCATCCAAATCAAGCTTCTCTCAGCTTGATATGCTTCCACACCATACATAAGGGCATTCTCTATCATAGGTGAAGAGTTTACATGTGTATTTGCAAGTTTACATTACAATTCATCAAACTCTTGAAACCAAGTCAGTTCTAACCTGAAACAACATGAAATGCTGTAAAATTGCATTTGTAAGCATATGTAATGCAGTTGAGCACATCTAACTTTACAGAATGAAGATATTGCAAAACCATCCAAATCAAGCTTCTCTCAGCTTGATATGCTTCCACACCGTACTTAAGGGCATTCTCTGTATAAGGTGAAGAGTTTACAAGTGTATTTGCAAGTTTACATTACAATTCATCAAACTCTTGAAACCAAGTCAGTTCTGGCCTGAAACAACATGAAATGTTGTAAAATTGCATTTGTAAGCATATGTAATGCAGTTGAGCACATCTAACTTTACAGAATGAAGATATTGCAAAACCATCCAAATCAAGCTTCTCTCAGCTTGATATGCTTCCACACCATACATAAGGGCATTCTCTATCATAGGTGAAGAGTTTACATGTGTATTTGCAAGTTTACATTACAATTCATCAAACTCTTGAAACCAAGTCAGTTCTAACCTGAAACAACATGAAATGCTGTAAAATTGCATTTGTAAGCATATGTAATGCAGTTGAGCACATCTAACTTTACAGAATGAAGATATTGCAAAACCATCCAAATCAAGCTTCTCTCAGCTTGATATGCTTCCACACCATACATAAGGGCATTCTCTATCATAGGTGAAGAGTTTACATGTGTATTTGCAAGTTTACATTACAATTCATCAAACTCTTGAAACCAAGTCAGTTCTGGCCTGAAACAACATGAAATGTTGTAAAATTGCATTTGTAAGCATATGTAATGCAGTTGAGCACATCTAACTTTACAGAATGAAGATATTGCAAAACCATCCAAATCAAGCTTCTCTCAGCTTGATATGCTTCCACACTGTACTTAAGGGCATTCTCTATCATAGGTGAAGAGTTTACATGTGTATTTGCAAGTTTACATTACAATTCATCAAACTCTTGAAACCAAGTCAGTTCTGGCCTGAAACAACATGAAATGTTGTAAAATTGCATTTGTAAGCATATGTAATGCAGTTGAGCACATCTAACTTTACAGAATGAAGATATTGCAAAACCATCCAAATCAAGCTTCTCTCAGCTTGATATGCTTCCACACCATACATAAGGGCATTCTCTATCATAGGTGAAGAGTTTACATGTGTATTTGCAAGTTTACATTACAATTCATCAAACTCTTGAAACCAAGTCAGTTCTGACCTGAAACAACATGAAATGTTGTAAAATTGCATTTGTAAGCATATGTAATGCAGTTGAGCACATCTAACTTTACAGAATGAAGATATTGCAAAACCATCCAAATCAAGCTTCTCTCAGCTGGATATGCTTCCACACTGTACTTAAGGGCAATCTCTGTATAAGGTGAAGAGTTTACATGTGTATTTGCAAGTTTACATTACAATTCTTCAAACTCTTGAAACCAAGTCAGTTCTGACCTGAAACAAATGAAATGCTGTAAAATTGCATTTGTAAGCATATGTAATGCAGTTGAGCACATCTAACTTTACAGAATGAAGATATTGCAAAACCATCCAAATCAAGCTTCTCTCAGCTTGATATGCTTCCACACTGTACTTAAGGGCATTCTCTGTATAAGGTGAAGAGTTTACATGTGTATTTGCAAGTTTACATTACAATTCATCAAACTCTTGAAACCAAGTCAGTTCTGACCTGAAACAACATGAAATGTTGTAAAATTGCATTTGTAAGCATATGTAATGCAGTTGAGCACATCTAACTTTACAGAATGAAGATATTGCAAAACCATCCAAATCAAGCTTCTCTTAGCTTGATATGCTTCCACACTGTACTTAAGGGCATTCTCTGTATAAGGTGAAGAGTTTACATGTGTATTTGCAAGTTTACATTACAATTCATCAAACTCTTGAAACCAAGTCAGTTCTGACCTGAAACAACATGAAATGTTGTAAAATTGCATTTGTAAGCATATGTAATGCAGTTGAGCACATCTAACTTTACAGAATGAAGATATTGCAAAACCATCCAAATCAAGCTTCTCTCAGCTTGATATGCTTCCACACTGTACTTAAGGGCATTCTCTGTATAAGGTGAAGAGTTTACATGTGTATTTGCAAGTTTACATTACAATTCATCAAACTCTTGAAACCAAGTCAGTTCTGACCTGAAACAACATGAAATGTTGTAAAATTGCATTTGTAAGCATATGTAATGCAGTTGAGCACATCTAACTTTACAGAATGAAGATATTGCAAAACCATCCAAATCAAGCTTCTCTTAGCTTGATATGCTTCCACACTGTACTTAAGGAAATTCTCTGTATAAGGTGAAGAGTTTACATGTGTATTTGCAAGTTTACATTACAATTCATCAAACTCTTGAAACCAAGTCAGTTCTGACCTGAAACAACATGAAATGCTGTAAAATTGCATTTGTAAGCATATGTAATGCAGTTGAGCACATCTAACTTTACAGAATGAAGATATTGCAAAACCATCCAAATCAAGCTTCTCTCAGCTTGATATGCTTCCACACCGTACTTAAGGGCATTCTCTGTATAAGGTGAAGAGTTTACAAGTGTATTTGCAAGTTTACATTACAATTCATCAAACTCTTGAAACCAAGTCAGTTCTGGCCTGAAACAACATGAAATGTTGTAAAATTGCATTTGTAAGCATATGTAATGCAGTTGAGCACATCTAACTTTACAGAATGAAGATATTGCAAAAGCATCCAAATCAAGCTTCTCTCAGCTTGATATGCTTCCACACCATACATAAGGGCATTCTCTATCATAGGTGAAGAGTTTACATGTGTATTTGCAAGTTTACATTACAATTCATCAAACTCTTGTAACCAAGTCAGTTCTGGCCTGAAACAACATGAAATGTTGTAAAATTGCATTTGTAAGCATATGTAATGCAGTTGAGCACATCTAACTTTACAGAATGAAGATATTGCAAAACCATCCAAATCAAGCTTCTCTCAGCTTGATATGCTTCCACACCATACATAAGGGCATTCTCTATCATAGGTGAAGAGTTTACATGTGTATTTGCAAGTTTACATTACAATTCATCAAACTCTTGAAACCAAGTCAGTTCTGACCTGAAACAACATGAAATGTTGTAAAATTGCATTTGTAAGCATATGTAATGCAGTTGAGCACATCTAACTTTACAGAATGAAGATATTGCAAAACCATCCAAATCAAGCTTCTCTCAGCTGGATATGCTTCCACACTGTACTTAAGGGCATTCTCTGTATAAGGTGAAGAGTTTACATGTGTATTTGCAAGTTTACATTACAATTCTTCAAACTCTTGAAACCAAGTCAGTTCTGACCTGAAACAAATGAAATGCTGTAAAATTGCATTTGTAAGCATATGTAATGCAGTTGAGCACATCTAACTTTACAGAATGAAGATATTGCAAAACCATCCAAATCAAGCTTCTCTCAGCTTGATATGCTTCCACACTGTACTTAAGGGCATTCTCTGTATAAGGTGAAGAGTTTACATGTGTATTTGCAAGTTTACATTACAATTCATCAAACTCTTGAAACCAAGTCAGTTCTGACCTGAAACAACATGAAATGTTGTAAAATTGCATTTGTAAGCATATGTAATGCAGTTGAGCACATCTAACTTTACAGAATGAAGATATTGCAAAACCATCCAAATCAAGCTTCTCTTAGCTTGATATGCTTCCACACTGTACTTAAGGGCATTCTCTGTATAAGGTGATGAGTTTACATGTGTATTTGCAAGTTTACATTACAATTCATCAAACTCTTGAAACCAAGTCAGTTCTGACCTGAAACAACATGAAATGTTGTAAAATTGCATTTGTAAGCATATGTAATGCAGTTGAGCACATCTAACTTTACAGAATGAAGATATTGCAAAACCATCCAAATCAAGCTTCTCTCAGCTTGATATGCTTCCACACCATACATAAGGGCATTCTCTATCATAGGTGAAGAGTTTACATGTGTATTTGCAAGTTTACATTACAATTCATCAAACTCTTGAAACCAAGTCAGTTCTAACCTGAAACAACATGAAATGCTGTAAAATTGCATTTGTAAGCATATGTAATGCAGTTGAGCACATCTAACTTTACAGAATGAAGATATTGCAAAACCATCCAAATCAAGCTTCTCTCAGCTTGATATGCTTCCACACCGTACTTAAGGGCATTCTCTGTATAAGGTGAAGAGTTTACAAGTGTATTTGCAAGTTTACATTACAATTCATCAAACTCTTGAAACCAAGTCAGTTCTGGCCTGAAACAACATGAAATGTTGTAAAATTGCATTTGTAAGCATATGTAATGCAGTTGAGCACATCTAACATTACAGAATGAAGATATTGCAAAACCATCCAAATCAAGCTTCTCTCAGCTTGATATGCTTCCACACCATACATAAGGGCATTCTCTATCATAGGTGAAGAGTTTACATGTGTATTTGCAAGTTTACATTACAATTCATCAAACTCTTGAAACCAAGTCAGTTCTGACCTGAAACAACATGAAATGTTGTAAAATTGCATTTGTAAGCATATGTAATGCAGTTGAGCACATCTAACTTTACAGAATGAAGGTATTGCAAAAGCATCCAAATCAAGCTTCTCTCAGCTTGATATGCTTCCACACTGTACTTAAGGACATTCTCTATCATAGGTGAAGAGTTTACATGTGTATTTGCAAGTTTACATTACAATTCATCAAACTCTTGAAACCAAGTCAGTTCTGACCTGAAACAACATGAAATGCTGTAAAATTGCATTTGTAAGCATATGTAATGCAGTTGAGCACATCTAACTTTACAGAATGAAGATATTGCAAAACCATCCAAATCAAGCTTCTCTCAGCTTGATATGCTTCCACACCATACATAAGGGCATTCTCTATCATAGGTGAAGAGTTTACATGTGTATTTGCAAGTTTACATTACAATTCATCAAACTCTTGAAACCAAGTCAGTTCTGACCTGAAACAACATGAAATGTTGTAAAATTGCATTTGTAAGCATATGTAATGCAGTTGAGCACATCTAACTTTACAGAATGAAGATATTGCAAAACCATCCAAATCAAGCTTCTCTCAGCTTGATATGCTTCCACACTGTACTTAAGGGCATTCTCTGTATAAGGTGAAGAGTTTACATGTGTATTTGCAAGTTTACATTACAATTCATCAAACTCTTGAAACCAAGTCAGTTCTGACCTGAAACAACATGAAATGTTGTAAAATTGCATTTGTAAGCATATGTAATGCAGTTGAGCACATCTAACTTTACAGAGTGAAGATATTGCAAAACCATCCAAATCAAGCTTCTCTCAGCTTGATATGCTTCCACACTGTACTTAAGGGCATTCTCTGTATAAGGTGAAGAGTTTACATGTGTATTTGCAAGTTTACATTACAATTCATCAAACTCTTGAAACCAAGTCAGTTCTGACCTGAAACAACATGAAATGTTGTAAAATTGCATTTGTAAGCATATGTAATGCAGTTGAGCACATCTAACTTTACAGAATGAAGATATTGCAAAAGCATCCAAATCAAGCTTCTCTCAGCTTGATATGCTTCCACACCATACATAAGGGCATTCTCTATTATAGGTGAAGAGTTTACATGTGTATTTGCAAGTTTACATTACAATTCATCAAACTCTTGAAACCAAGTCAGTTCTGACCTGAAACAACATGAAATGTTGTAAAATTGCAATTGTATGCATATGTAATGCAGTTGAGCACATCTAACTTTACAGAATGAAGATATTGCAAAACCATCCAAATCAAGCTTCTCTCAGCTTGATATGCTTCCACACTGTACTTAAGGGCATTCTCTGTATGAGGTGAAGAGTTTACATGTGTATTTGCAAGTTTACATTACAATTCATCAAACTCTTGAAACCAAGTCAGTTCTGACCTGAAACAACATGAAATGTTGTAAAATTGCATTTGTAAGCATATGTAATGCAGTTGAGCACATCTAACTTTACAGAATGAAGATATTGCAAAAGCATCCAAATCAAGCTTCTCTCAGCTTGATATGCTTCCACACTGTACTTAAGGGCATTCTCTATCATAGGTGAAGAGTTTATATGTGTATTTGCAAGTTTACATTACAATTCATCAAACTCTTGAAACCAAGTCAGTTCTGACCTGAAACAACATGAAATGTTGTAAAATTGCATTTGTAAGCATATGTAATGCAGTTGAGCACATCTAACTTTAAGAATGAAGATATTGCAAAACCATCCAAATCAAGCTTCTCTCAGCTTGATATGCTTCCACACTGTACTTAAGGGCATTCTCTATCATAGGTGAAGAGTTTACATGTGTATTTGCAAGTTTACATTACAATTCATCAAACTCTTGAAACCAAGTCAGTTCTGACCTGAAACAACATGAAATGCTGTAAAATTGCATTTGTAAGCATATGTAATGCAGTTGAGCACATCTAACTTTACAGAATGAAGATATTGCAAAACCATCCAAATCAAGCTTCTCTCAGCTTGATATGCTTCCACACCATACATAAGGGCATTCTCTATCATAGGTGAAGAGTTTACATGTGTATTTGCAAGTTTACATTACAATTCATCAAACTCTTGAAACCAAGTCAGTTCTGACCTGAAACAACATGAAATGTTGTAAAATTGCATTTGTAAGCATATGTAATGCAGTTGAGCACATCTAACTTTACAGAATGAAGATATTGCAAAACCATCCAAATCAAGCTTCTCTCAGATTGATATGCTTCCACACTGTACTTAAGGGCATTCTCTGTATAAAGTGAAGAGTTTACATGTGTATTTGCAAGTTTACATTACAATTCATCAAACTCTTGAAACCAAGTCAGTTCTGACCTGAAACAACATGAAATGTTGTAAAATTGCATTTGTAAGCATATGTAATGCAGTTGAGCACATCTAACTTTACAGAGTGAAGATATTGCAAAACCATCCAAATCAAGCTTCTCTCAGCTTGATATGCTTCCACACTGTACTTAAGGGCATTCTCTGTATAAGGTGAAGAGTTTACATGTGTATTTGCAAGTTTACATTACAATTCATCAAACTCTTGAAACCAAGTCAGTTCTGACCTGAAACAACATGAAATGTTGTAAAATTGCATTTGTAAGCATATGTAATGCAGTTGAGCACATCTAACTTTACAGAATGAAGATATTGCAAAAGCATCCAAATCAAGCTTCTCTCAGCTTGATATGCTTCCACACCATACATAAGGGCATTCTCTATTATAGGTGAAGAGTTTACATGTGTATTTGCAAGTTTACATTACAATTCATCAAACTCTTGAAACCAAGTCAGTTCTGACCTGAAACAACATGAAATGTTGTAAAATTGCATTTGTATGCATATGTAATGCAGTTGAGCACATCTAACTTTACAGAATGAAGATATTGCAAAACCATCCAAATCAAGCTTCTCTCAGCTTGATATGCTTCCACACTGTACTTAAGGGCATTCTCTGTATGAGGTGAAGAGTTTACATGTGTATTTGCAAGTTTACATTACAATTCATCAAACTCTTGAAACCAAGTCAGTTCTGACCTGAAACAACATGAAATGTTGTAAAATTGCATTTGTAAGCATATGTAATGCAGTTGAGCACATCTAACTTTACAGAATGAAGATATTGCAAAAGCATCCAAATCAAGCTTCTCTCAGCTTGATATGCTTCCACACTGTACTTAAGGGCATTCTCTATCATAGGTGAAGAGTTTATATGTGTATTTGCAAGTTTACATTACAATTCATCAAACTCTTGAAACCAAGTCAGTTCTGACCTGAAACAACATGAAATGTTGTAAAATTGCATTTGTAAGCATATGTAATGCAGTTGAGCACATCTAACTTTACAGAATGAAGATATTGCAAAACCATCCAAATCAAGCTTCTCTCAGCTTGATATGCTTCCACACTGTACTTAAGGGCATTCTCTGTATAAGGTGAAGAGTTTACATGTGTATTTGCAAGTTTACATTACAATTCATCAAACTCTTGAAACCAAGTCAGTTCTGACCTGAAACAACATGAAATGTTGTAAAATTGCATTTGTAAGCATATGTAATGCAGTTGAGCACATCTAACTTTACAGAATGAAGATATTGCAAAACCATCCAAATCAAGCTTCTCTCAGCTTGATATGCTTCCACACTGTACTTAAGGGCATTCTCTGTATAAGGTGAAGAGTTTACATGTGTATTTGCAAGTTTACATTACAATTCATCAAACTCTTGAAACCAAGTCAGTTCTGACCTGAAACAACATGAAATGTTGTAAAATTGCATTTGTAAGCATATGTAATGCAGTTGAGCACATCTAACTTTACAGAATGAAGATATTGCAAAACCATCCAAATCAAGCTTCTCTTAGCTTGATATGCTTCCACACTGTACTTAAGGAAATTCTCTGTATAAGGTGAAGAGTTTACATGTGTATTTGCAAGTTTACATTACAATTCATCAAACTCTTGAAACCAAGTCAGTTCTGACCTGAAACAACATGAAATGTTGTAAAATTGCATTTGTAAGCATATGTAATGCAGTTGAGCACATCTAACTTTACAGAATGAAGATATTGCAAAACCATCCAAATCAAGCTTCTCTCAGCTTGATATGCTTCCACACCATACATAAGGGCATTCTCTATCATAGGTGAAGAGTTTACATGTGTATTTGCAAGTTTACATTACAATTCATCAAACTCTTGAAACCAAGTCAGTTCTGACCTGAAACAACATGAAATGCTGTAAAATTGCATTTGTAAGCATATGTAATGCAGTTGAGCACATCTAACTTTACAGAATGAAGATATTGCAAAACCATCCAAATCAAGCTTCTCTCAGCTTGATATGCTTCCACACCGTACTTAAGGGCATTCTCTGTATAAGGTGAAGAGTTTACAAGTGTATTTGCAAGTTTACATTACAATTCATCAAACTCTTGAAACCAAGTCAGTTCTGGCCTGAAACAACATGAAATGTTGTAAAATTGCATTTGTAAGCATATGTAATGCAGTTGAGCACATCTAACTTTACAGAATGAAGATATTGCAAAACCATCCAAATCAAGCTTCTCTCAGCTTGATATGCTTCCACACCATACATAAGGGCATTCTCTATCATAGGTGAAGAGTTTACATGTGTATTTGCAAGTTTACATTACAATTCATCAAACTCTTGAAACCAAGTCAGTTCTGGCCTGAAACAACATGAAATGTTGTAAAATTGCATTTGTAAGCATATGTAATGCAGTTGAGCACATCTAACTTTACAGAATGAAGATATTGCAAAACCATCCAAATCAAGCTTCTCTCAGCTTGATATGCTTCCACACCATACATAAGGGCATTCTCTATCATAGGTGAAGAGTTTACATGTGTATTTGCAAGTTTACATTACAATTCATCAAACTCTTGAAACCAAGTCAGTTCTGACCTGAAACAACATGAAATGTTGTAAAATTGCATTTGTAAGCATATGTAATGCAGTTGAGCACATCTAACTTTACAGAATGAAGATATTGCAAAACCATCCAAATCAAGCTTCTCTCAGCTGGATATGCTTCCACACTGTACTTAAGGGCATTCTCTGTATAAGGTGAAGAGTTTACATGTGTATTTGCAAGTTTACATTACAATTCTTCAAACTCTTGAAACCAAGTCAGTTCTGACCTGAAACAAATGAAATGCTGTAAAATTGCATTTGGAAGCATATGTAATGCAGTTGAGCACATCTAACTTTACAGAATGAAGATATTGCAAAACCATCCAAATCAAGCTTCTCTCAGCTTGATATGCTTCCACACTGTACTTAAGGGCATTCTCTGTATAAGGTGAAGAGTTTACATGTGTATTTGCAAGTTTACATTACAATTCATCAAACTCTTGAAACCAAGTCAGTTCTGACCTGAAACAACATGAAATGTTGTAAAATTGCATTTGTAAGCATATGTAATGCAGTTGAGCACATCTAACTTTACAGAATGAAGATATTGCAAAACCATCCAAATCAAGCTTCTCTTAGCTTGATATGCTTCCACACTGTACTTAAGGGCATTCTCTGTATAAGGTGAAGAGTTTACATGTGTATTTGCAAGTTTACATTACAATTCATCAAACTCTTGAAACCAAGTCAGTTCTGACCTGAAACAACATGAAATGTTGTAAAATTGCATTTGTAAGCATATGTAATGCAGTTGAGCACATCTAACTTTACAGAATGAAGATATTGCAAAACCATCCAAATCAAGCTTCTCTCAGCTTGATATGCTTCCACACCATACATAAGGGCATTCTCTATCATAGGTGAAGAGTTTACATGTGTATTTGCAAGTTTACATTACAATTCATCAAACTCTTGAAACCAAGTCAGTTCTAACCTGAAACAACATGAAATGCTGTAAAATTGCATTTGTAAGCATATGTAATGCAGTTGAGCACATCTAACTTTACAGAATGAAGATATTGCAAAACCATCCAAATCAAGCTTCTCTCAGCTTGATATGCTTCCACACCGTACTTAAGGGCATTCTCTGTATAAGGTGAAGAGTTTACAAGTGTATTTGCAAGTTTACATTACAATTCATCAAACTCTTGAAACCAAGTCAGTTCTGGCCTGAAACAACATGAAATGTTGTAAAATTGCATTTGTAAGCATATGTAATGCAGTTGAGCACATCTAACTTTACAGAATGAAGATATTGCAAAACCATCCAAATCAAGCTTCTCTCAGCTTGATATGCTTCCACACCATACATAAGGGCATTCTCTATCATAGGTGAAGAGTTTACATGTGTATTTGCAAGTTTACATTACAATTCATCAAACTCTTGAAACCAAGTCAGTTCTGACCTGAAACAACATGAAATGTTGTAAAATTGCATTTGTAAGCATATGTAATGCAGTTGAGCACATCTAACTTTACAGAATGAAGATATTGCAAAACCATCCAAATCAAGCTTCTCTCAGCTTGATATGCTTCCACACCATACATAAGGGCATTCTCTATCATAGGTGAAGAGTTTACATGTGTATTTGCAAGTTTACATTACAATTCATCAAACTCTTGAAACCAAGTCAGTTCTGACCTGAAACAACATGAAATGCTGTAAAATTGCATTTGTAAGCATATGTAATGCAGTTGAGCACATCTAACTTTACAGAATGAAGATATTGCAAAACCATCCAAATCAAGCTTCTCTCAGCTTGATATGCTTCCACACCGTACTTAAGGGCATTCTCTGTATAAGGTGAAGAGTTTACAAGTGTATTTGCAAGTTTACATTACAATTCATCAAACTCTTGAAACCAAGTCAGTTCTGGCCTGAAACAACATGAAATGTTGTAAAATTGCATTTGTAAGCATATGTAATGCAGTTGAGCACATCTAACTTTACAGAATGAAGATATTGCAAAACCATCCAAATCAAGCTTCTCTCAGCTTGATATGCTTCCACACCATACATAAGGGCATTCTCTATCATAGGTGAAGAGTTTACATGTGTATTTGCAAGTTTACATTACAATTCATCAAACTCTTGAAACCAAGTCAGTTCTGGCCTGAAACAACATGAAATGTTGTAAAATTGCATTTGTAAGCATATGTAATGCAGTTGAGCACATCTAACTTTACAGAATGAAGATATTGCAAAACCATCCAAATCAAGCTTCTCTCAGCTTGATATGCTTCCACACCATACATAAGGGCATTCTCTATCATAGGTGAAGAGTTTACATGTGTATTTGCAAGTTTACATTACAATTCATCAGACTCTTGAAACCAAGTCAGTTCTGACCTGAAACAACATGAAATGTTGTAAAATTGCATTTGTAAGCATATGTAATGCAGTTGAGCACATCTAACTTTACAGAATGAAGATATTGCAAAACCATCCAAATCAAGCTTCTCTCAGCTGGATATGCTTCCACACTGTACTTAAGGGCATTCTCTGTATAAGGTGAAGAGTTTACATGTGTATTTGCAAGTTTACATTACAATTCTTCAAACTCTTGAAACCAAGTCAGTTCTGACCTGAAACAAATGAAATGCTGTAAAATTGCATTTGTAAGCATATGTAATGCAGTTGAGCACATCTAACTTTACAGAATGAAGATATTGCAAAACCATCCAAATCAAGCTTCTCTCAGCTTGATATGCTTCCACACTGTACTTAAGGGCATTCTCTGTATAAGGTGATGAGTTTACATGTGTATTTGCAAGTTTACATTACAATTCATCAAACTCTTGAAACCAAGTCAGTTCTGACCTGAAACAACATGAAATGTTGTAAAATTGCATTTGTAAGCATATGTAATGCAGTTGAGCACATCTAACTTTACAGAATGAAGATATTGCAAAACCATCCAAATCAAGCTTCTCTTAGCTTGATATGCTTCCACACTGTACTTAAGGGCATTCTCTATCATAGGTGAAGAGTTTACATGTGTATTTGCAAGTTTACATTACAATTCATCAAACTCTTGAAACCAAGTCAGTTCTGACCTGAAACAACATGAAATGTTGTAAAATTGCATTTGTAAGCATATGTAATGCAGTTGAGCACATCTAACTTTACAGAATGAAGATATTGCAAAACCATCCAAATCAAGCTTCTCTCAGCTTGATATGCTTCCACACCATACATAAGGGCATTCTCTATCATAGGTGAAGAGTTTACATGTGTATTTGCAAGTTTACATTACAATTCATCAAACTCTTGAAACCAAGTCAGTTCTAACCTGAAACAACATGAAATGCTGTAAAATTGCATTTGTAAGCATATGTAATGCAGTTGAGCACATCTAACTTTACAGAATGAAGATATTGCAAAACCATCCAAATCAAGCTTCTCTCAGCTTGATATGCTTCCACACCGTACTTAAGGGCATTCTCTGTATAAGGTGAAGAGTTTACAAGTGTATTTGCAAGTTTACATTACAATTCATCAAACTCTTGAAACCAAGTCAGTTCTGGCCTGAAACAACATGAAATGTTGTAAAATTGCATTTGTAAGCATATGTAATGCAGTTGAGCACATCTAACTTTACAGAATGAAGATATTGCAAAACCATCCAAATCAAGCTTCTCTCAGCTTGATATGCTTCCACACCATACATAAGGGCATTCTCTATCATAGGTGAAGAGTTTACATGTGTATTTGCAAGTTTACATTACAATTCATCAAACTCTTGAAACCAAGTCAGTTCTGGCCTGAAACAACATGAAATGTTGTAAAATTGCATTTGTAAGCATATGTAATGCAGTTGAGCACATCTAACTTTACAGAATGAAGATATTGCAAAACCATCCAAATCAAGCTTCTCTCAGCTTGATATGCTTCCACACCATACATAAGGGCATTCTCTATCATAGGTGAAGAGTTTACATGTGTATTTGCAAGTTTACATTACAATTCATCAAACTCTTGAAACCAAGTCAGTTCTGACCTGAAACAACATGAAATGTTGTAAAATTGCATTTGTAAGCATATGTAATGCAGTTGAGCACATCTAACTTTACAGAATGAAGATATTGCAAAACCATCCAAATCAAGCTTCTCTCAGCTGGATATGCTTCCACACTGTACTTAAGGGCATTCTCTGTATAAGGTGAAGAGTTTACATGTGTATTTGCAAGTTTACATTACAATTCTTCAAACTCTTGAAACCAAGTCAGTTCTGACCTGAAACAAATGAAATGCTGTAAAATTGCATTTGTAAGCATATGTAATGCAGTTGAGCACATCTAACTTTACAGAATGAAGATATTGCAAAACCATCCAAATCAAGCTTCTCTCAGCTTGATATGCTTCCACACTGTACTTAAGGGCATTCTCTGTATAAGGTGATGAGTTTACATGTGTATTTGCAAGTTTACATTACAATTCATCAAACTCTTGAAACCAAGTCAGTTCTGACCTGAAACAACATGAAATGTTGTAAAATTGCATTTGTAAGCATATGTAATGCAGTTGAGCACATCTAACTTTACAGAATGAAGATATTGCAAAACCATCCAAATCAAGCTTCTCTTAGCTTGATATGCTTCCACACTGTACTTAAGGGCATTCTCTGTATAAGGTGAAGAGTTTACATGTGTATTTGCAAGTTTACATTACAATTCATCAAACTCTTGAAACCAAGTCAGTTCTGACCTGAAACAACATGAAATGTTGTAAAATTGCATTTGTAAGCATATGTAATGCAGTTGAGCACATCTAACTTTACAGAATGAAGATATTGCAAAACCATCCAAATCAAGCTTCTCTCAGCTTGATATGCTTCCACACCATACATAAGGGCATTCTCTATCATAGGTGAAGAGTTTACATGTGTATTTGCAAGTTTACATTACAATTCATCAAACTCTTGAAACCAAGTCAGTTCTAACCTGAAACAACATGAAATGCTGTAAAATTGCATTTGTAAGCATATGTAATGCAGTTGAGCACATCTAACTTTACAGAATGAAGATATTGCAAAACCATCCAAATCAAGCTTCTCTCAGCTTGATATGCTTCCACACCGTACTTAAGGGCATTCTCTGTATAAGGTGAAGAGTTTACAAGTGTATTTGCAAGTTTACATTACAATTCATCAAACTCTTGAAACCAAGTCAGTTCTGGCCTGAAACAACATGAAATGTTGTAAAATTGCATTTGTAAGCATATGTAATGCAGTTGAGCACATCTAACTTTACAGAATGAAGATATTGCAAAACCATCCAAATCAAGCTTCTCTCAGCTTGATATGCTTCCACACCATACATAAGGGCATTCTCTATCATAGGTGAAGAGTTTACATGTGTATTTGCAAGTTTACATTACAATTCATCAAACTCTTGAAACCAAGTCAGTTCTGGCCTGAAACAACATGAAATGTTGTAAAATTGCATTTGTAAGCATATGTAATGCAGTTGAGCACATCTAACTTTACAGAATGAAGATATTGCAAAACCATCCAAATCAAGCTTCTCTCAGCTTGATATGCTTCCACACCATACATAAGGGCATTCTCTATCATAGGTGAAGAGTTTACATGTGTATTTGCAAGTTTACATTACAATTCATCAAACTCTTGAAACCAAGTCAGTTCTGACCTGAAACAACATGAAATGTTGTAAAATTGCATTTGTAAGCATATGTAATGCAGTTGAGCACATCTAACTTTACAGAATGAAGGTATTGCAAAAGCATCCAAATCAAGCTTCTCTCAGCTTGATATGCTTCCACACTGTACTTAAGGGCATTCTCTATCATAGGTGAAGAGTTTACATGTGTATTTGCAAGTTTACATTACAATTCATCAAACTCTTGAAACCAAGTCAGTTCTGACCTGAAACAACATGAAATGCTGTAAAATTTCATTTGTAAGCATATGTAATGCAGTTGAGCACATCTAACTTTACAGAATGAAGATATTGCAAAACCATCCAAATCAAGCTTCTCTCAGCTTGATATGCTTCCACACCATACATAAGGGCATTCTCTATCATAGGTGAAGAGTTTACATGTGTATTTGCAAGTTTACATTACAATTCATCAAACTCTTGAAACCAAGTCAGTTCTGACCTGAAACAACATGAAATGTTGTAAAATTGCATTTGTAAGCATATGTAATGCAGTTGAGCACATCTAACTTTACAGAATGAAGATATTGCAAAACCATCCAAATCAAGCTTCTCTCAGCTTGATATGCTTCCACACTGTACTTAAGGGCATTCTCTGTATAAGGTGAAGAGTTTACATGTGTATTTGCAAGTTTACATTACAATTCATCAAACTCTTGAAACCAAGTCAGTTCTGACCTGAAACAACATGAAATGTTGTAAAATTGCATTTGTAAGCATATGTAATGCAGTTGAGCACATCTAACTTTACAGAGTGAAGATATTGCAAAACCATCCAAATCAAGCTTCTCTCAGCTTGATATGCTTCCACACTGTACTTAAGGGCATTCTCTGTATAAGGTGAAGAGTTTACATGTGTATTTGCAAGTTTACATTACAATTCATCAAACTCTTGAAACCAAGTCAGTTCTGACCTGAAACAACATGAAATGTTGTAAAATTGCATTTGTAAGCATATGTAATGCAGTTGAGCACATCTAACTTTACAGAATGAAGATATTGCAAAACCATCCAAATCAAGCTTCTCTCAGCTTGATATGCTTCCACACCATACATAAGGGCATTCTCTATTATAGGTGAAGAGTTTACATGTGTATTTGCAAGTTTACATTACAATTCATCAAACTCTTGAAACCAAGTCAGTTCTGACCTGAAACAACATGAAATGTTGTAAAATTGCATTTGTATGCATATGTAATGCAGTTGAGCACATCTAACTTTACAGAATGAAGATATTGCAAAACCATCCAAATCAAGCTTCTCTCAGCTTGATATGTTTCCACACTGTACTTAAGGGCATTCTCTGTATGAGGTGAAGAGTTTACATGTGTATTTGCAAGTTTACATTACAATTCATCAAACTCTTGAAACCAAGTCAGTTCTGACCTGAAACAACATGAAATGTTGTAAAATTGCATTTGTAAGCATATGTAATGCAGTTGAGCACATCTAACTTTACAGAATGAAGATATTGCAAAAGCATCCAAATCAAGCTTCTCTCAGCTTGATATGCTTCCACACTGTACTTAAGGGCATTCTCTATCATAGGTGAAGAGTTTATATGTGTATTTGCAAGTTTACATTACAATTCATCAAACTCTTGAAACCAAGTCAGTTCTGACCTGAAACAACATGAAATGTTGTAAAATTGCATTTGTAAGCATATGTAATGCAGTTGAGCACATCTAACTTTAAGAATGAAGATATTGCAAAACCATCCAAATCAAGCTTCTCTCAGCTTGATATGCTTCCACACTGTACTTAAGGGCATTCTCTATCATAGGTGAAGAGTTTACATGTGTATTTGCAAGTTTACATTACAATTCATCAAACTCTTGAAACCAAGTCAGTTCTGACCTGAAACAACATGAAATGCTGTAAAATTGCATTTGTAAGCATATGTAATGCAGTTGAGCACATCTAACTTTACAGAATGAAGATATTGCAAAACCATCCAAATCAAGCTTCTCTCAGCTTGATATGCTTCCACACCATACATAAGGGCATTCTCTATCATAGGTGAAGAGTTTACATGTGTATTTGCAAGTTTACATTACAATTCATCAAACTCTTGAAACCAAGTCAGTTCTGACCTGAAACAACATGAAATGTTGTAAAATTGCATTTGTAAGCATATGTAATGCAGTTGAGCACATCTAACTTTACAGAATGAAGATATTGCAAAACCATCCAAATCAAGCTTCTCTCAGCTTGATATGCTTCCACACTGTACTTAAGGGCATTCTCTGTATAAGGTGAAGAGTTTACATGTGTATTTGCAAGTTTACATTACAATTCATCAAACTCTTGAAACCAAGTCAGTTCTGACCTGAAACAACATGAAATGTTGTAAAATTGCATTTGTAAGCATATGTAATGCAGTTGAGCACATCTAACTTTACAGAGTGAAGATATTGCAAAACCATCCAAATCAAGCTTCTCTCAGCTTGATATGCTTCCACACTGTACTTAAGGGCATTCTCTGTATAAGGTGAAGAGTTTACATGTGTATTTGCAAGTTTATATTACAATTCATCAAACTCTTGAAACCAAGTCAGTTCTGACCTGAAACAACATGAAATGTTGTAAAATTGCATTTGTAAGCATATGTAATGCAGTTGAGCACATCTAACTTTACAGAATGAAGATATTGCAAAAGCATCCAAATCAAGCTTCTCTCAGCTTGATATGCTTCCACACCATACATAAGGGCATTCTCTATTATAGGTGAAGAGTTTACATGTGTATTTGCAAGTTTACATTACAATTCATCAAACTCTTGAAACCAAGTCAGTTCTGACCTGAAACAACATGAAATGTTGTAAAATTGCATTTGTATGCATATGTAATGCAGTTGAGCACATCTAACTTTACAGAATGAAGATATTGCAAAACCATCCAAATCAAGCTTCTCTCAGCTTGATATGCTTCCACACTGTACTTAAGGGCATTCTCTGTATGAGGTGAAGAGTTTACATGTGTATTTGCAAGTTTACATTACAATTCATCAAACTCTTGAAACCAAGTCAGTTCTGACCTGAAACAACATGAAATGTTGTAAAATTGCATTTGTAAGCATATGTAATGCAGTTGAGCACATCTAACTTTACAGAATGAAGATATTGCAAAAGCATCCAAATCAAGCTTCTCTCAGCTTGATATGCTTCCACACTGTACTTAAGGGCATTCTCTATCATAGGTGAAGAGTTTATATGTGTATTTGCAAGTTTACATTACAATTCATCAAACTCTTGAAACCAAGTCAGTTCTGACCTGAAACAACATGAAATGTTGTAAAATTGCATTTGTAAGCATATGTAATGCAGTTGAGCACATCTAACTTTACAGAATGAAGATATTGCAAAACCATCCAAATCAAGCTTCTCTCAGCTTGATATTTTTCCACACCATACATAAGGGCATTCTCTATCATAGGTGAAGAGTTTACATGTGTATTTGCAAGTTTACATTACAATTCATCAAACTCTTGAAACCAAGTCAGTTCTGACCTGAAACAACATGAAATGTTGTAAAATTGCATTTGTAAGCATATGTAATGCAGTTGAGCACATCTAACTTTACAGAATGAAGATATTGCAAAAGCATCCAAATCAAGCTTCTCTCAGCTTGATATGCTTCCACACCATACATAAGGGCATTCTCTATCATAGGTGAAGAGTTTACATGTGTATTTGCAAGTTTACATTACAATTCATCAAACTCTTGAAACCAAGTCAGTTCTGACCTGAAACAACATGAAATGTTGTAAAATTGCATTTGTAAGCATATGTAATGCAGTTGAGCACATCTAACATTACAAAATGAAGATATTGCAAAACCATCCAAATCAAGCTTCTCTCAGCTGGATATGCTTCCACACTGTACTTAAGGGCATTCTCTGTATAAGGTGAAGAGTTTACATGTGTATTTGCAAGTTTACATTACAATTCATCAAACTCTTGAAACCAAGTCAGTTCTGACCTGAAACAACATGAAATGTTGTAAAATTGCATTTGTAAGCATATGTAATGCAGTTGAGCACATCTAACTTTACAGAATGAAGATATTGCAAAACCATCCAAATCAAGCTTCTCTCAGCTTGATATGCTTCCACACTGTACTTAAGGGCATTCTCTGTATAAGGTGAAGAGTTTACATGTGTATTTGCAAGTTTACATTACAATTCATCAAACTCTTGAAACCAAGTCAGTTCTGACCTGAAACAACATGAAATGTTGTAAAATTGCATTTGTAAGCATATGTAATGCAGTTGAGCACATCTAACTTTACAGAATGAAGATATTGCAAAACCATCCAAATCAAGCTTCTCTCAGCTTGATATGCTTCCACACTGTACTTAAGGGCATTCTCTGTATGAGGTGAAGAGTTTACATGTGTATTTGCAAGTTTACATTACAATTCATCAAACTCTTGAAACCAAGTCAGTTCTGACCTGAAACAACATGAAATGTTGTAAAATTGCATTTGTAAGCATATGTAATGCAGTTGAGCACATCTAACTTTACAGAATGAAGGTATTGCAAAAGCATCCAAATCAGGCTTCTCTCAGCTTGATATGCTTCCACACTGTACTTAAGGGCATTCTCTATCATAGGTGAAGAGTTTACATGTGTATTTGCAAGTTTACATTACAATTCATCAAACTCTTGAAACCAAGTCAGTTCTGACCTGAAACAACATGAAATGCTGTAAAATTGCATTTGTAAGCATATGTAATGCAGTTGAGCACATCTAACTTTACAGAATGAAGATATTGCAAAACCATCCAAATCAAGCTTCTCTCAGCTTGATATGCTTCCACACCATACATAAGGGCATTCTCTATCATAGGTGAAGAGTTTACATGTGTATTTGCAAGTTTACATTACAATTCATCAAACTCTTGAAACCAAGTCAGTTCTGACCTGAAACAACATGAAATGTTGTAAAATTGCATTTGTATGCATATGTAATGCAGTTGAGCACATCTAACTTTACAGAATGAAGATATTGCAAAACCATCCAAATCAAGCTTCTCTCAGCTTGATATGCTTCCACACTGTACTTAAGGGCATTCTCTGTATGAGGTGAAGAGTTTACATGTGTATTTGCAAGTTTACATTACAATTCATCAAACTCTTGAAACCAAGTCAGTTCTGACCTGAAACAACATGAAATGTTGTAAAATTGCATTTGTAAGCATATGTAATGCAGTTGAGCACATCTAACTTTACAGAATGAAGATATTGCAAAAGCATCCAAATCAAGCTTCTCTCAGCTTGATATGCTTCCACACTGTACTTAAGGGCATTCTCTATCATAGGTGAAGAGTTTATATGTGTATTTGGAAGTTTACATTACAATTCATCAAACTCTTGAAACCAAGTCAGTTCTGACCTGAAACAACATGAAATGTTGTAAAATTGCATTTGTAAGCATATGTAATGCAGTTGAGCACATCTAACTTTACAGAATGAAGATATTGCAAAACCATCCAAATCAAGCTTCTCTCAGCTTGATATGCTTCCACACTGTACTTAAGGGCATTCTCTGTATAAGGTGAAGAGTTTTACATGTGTATTTGCAAGTTTACATTACAATTCATCAAACTCTTGAAACCAAGTCAGTTCTGACCTGAAACAACATGAAATGTTGTAAAATTGCATTTGTAAGCATATGTAATGCAGTTGAGCACATCTAACTTTACAGAATGAAGATATTGCAAAAGCATCCAAATCAAGCTTCTCTCAGCTTGATATGCTTCCACACCATACATAAGGGCATTCTCTATCATAGGTGAAGAGTTTACATGTGTATTTGCAAGTTTACATTACAATTCATCAAACTCTTGAAACCAAGTCAGTTCTGACCTGAAACAACATGAAATGTTGTAAAATTGCATTTGTAAGCATATGTAATGCAGTTGAGCACATCTAACATTACAAAATGAAGATATTGCAAAACCATCCAAATCAAGCTTCTCTCAGCTGGATATGCTTCCACACTGTACTTAAGGGCATTCTCTGTATAAGGTGAAGAGTTTACATGTGTATTTGCAAGTTTACATTACAATTCATCAAACTCTTGAAACCAAGTCAGTTCTGACCTGAAACAACATGAAATGTTGTAAAATTGCATTTGTAAGCATATGTAATGCAGTTGAGCACATCTAACTTTACAGAATGAAGATATTGCAAAACCATCCAAATCAAGCTTCTCTCAGCTTGATATGCTTCCACACTGTACTTAAGGGCATTCTCTGTATAAGGTGAAGAGTTTACATGTGTATTTGCAAGTTTACATTACAATTCATCAAACTCTTGAAACCAAGTCAGTTCTGACCTGAAACAACATGAAATGTTGTAAAATTGCATTTGTAAGCATATGTAATGCAGTTGAGCACATCTAACTTTACAGAATGAAGATATTGCAAAACCATCCAAATCAAGCTTCTCTCAGCTTGATATGCTTCCACACTGTACTTAAGGGCATTCTCTGTATGAGGTGAAGAGTTTACATGTGTATTTGCAAGTTTACATTACAATTCATCAAACTCTTGAAACCAAGTCAGTTCTGACCTGAAACAACATGAAATGTTGTAAAATTGCATTTGTAAGCATATGTAATGCAGTTGAGCACATCTAACTTTACAGAATGAAGATATTGCAAAAGCATCCAAATCAAGCTTCTCTCAGCTTGATATGCTTCCACACCATACATAAGGGCATTCTCTATTATAGGTGAAGCGTTTACATGTGTATTTGCAAGTTTACATTACAATTCATCAAACTCTTGAAACCAAGTCAGTTCTGACCTGAAACAACATGAAATGTTGTAAAATTGCATTTGTAAGCATATGTAATGCAGTTGAGCACATCTAACTTTACAGAATGAAGATATTGCAAAACCATCCAACTCAAGCTTCTCTCAGCTGGATATGCTTCCACACTGTACTTAAGGGCATTCTCTGTATAAGGTGAAGAGTTTACATGTGTATTTGCAAGTTTACATTACAATTCTTCAAACTCTTGAAACCAAGTCAGTTCTGACCTGAAACAAATGAAATGCTGTAAAATTGCATTTGTAAGCATATGTAATGCAGTTGAGCACATCTAACTTTACAGAATGAAGATATTGCAAAACCATCCAAATCAAGCTTCTCTCAGCTTGATATGCTTCCACACTGTACTTAAGGGCATTCTCTGTATAAGGTGAAGAGTTTACATGTGTATTTGCAAGTTTACATTACAATTCATCAAACTCTTGAAACCAAGTCAGTTCTGACCTGAAACAACATGAAATGTTGTAAAATTGCATTTGTAAGCATATGTAATGCAGTTGAGCACATCTAACTTTACAGAATGAAGATATTGCAAAACCATCCAAATCAAGCTTCTCTCAGCTTGATATGCTTCCACACTGTACTTAAGGGCATTCTCTGTATAAGGTGAAGAGTTTACATGTGTATTTGCAAGTTTACATTACAATTCATCAAACTCTTGAAACCAAGTCAGTTCTGACCTGAAACAACATGAAATGTTGTAAAATTGCATTTGTAAGCATATGTAATGCAGTTGAGCACATCTAACTTTACAGAATGAAGATATTGCAAAACCATCCAAATCAAGCTTCTCTCAGCTTGATATGCTTCCACACTGTACTTAAGGGCATTCTCTGTATGAGGTGAAGAGTTTACATGTGTATTTGCAAGTTTACATTACAATTCATCAAACTCTTGAAACCAAGTCAGTTCTGACCTGAAACAACATGAAATGTTGTAAAATTGCATTTGTAAGCATATGTAATGCAGTTGAGCACATCTAACTTTACAGAATGAAGGTATTGCAAAAGCATCCAAATCAGGCTTCTCTCAGCTTGATATGCTTCCACACTGTACTTAAGGGCATTCTCTATCATAGGTGAAGAGTTTACATGTGTATTTGCAAGTTTACATTACAATTCATCAAACTCTTGAAACCAAGTCAGTTCTGACCTGAAACAACATGAAATGCTGTAAAATTGCATTTGTAAGCATATGTAATGCAGTTGAGCACATCTAACTTTACAGAATGAAGATATTGCAAAACCATCCAAATCAAGCTTCTCTCAGCTTGATATGCTTCCACACCATACATAAGGGCATTCTCTATCATAGGTGAAGAGTTTACATGTGTATTTGCAAGTTTACATTACAATTCATCAAACTCTTGAAACCAAGTCAGTTCTGACCTGAAACAACATGAAATGTTGTAAAATTGCATTTGTATGCATATGTAATGCAGTTGAGCACATCTAACTTTACAGAATGAAGATATTGCAAAACCATCCAAATCAAGCTTCTCTCAGCTTGATATGCTTCCACACTGTACTTAAGGGCATTCTCTGTATGAGGTGAAGAGTTTACATGTGTATTTGCAAGTTTACATTACAATTCATCAAACTCTTGAAACCAAGTCAGTTCTGACCTGAAACAACATGAAATGTTGTAAAATTGCATTTGTAAGCATATGTAATGCAGTTGAGCACATCTAACTTTTCAGAATGAAGATATTGCAAAAGCATCCAAATCAAGCTTCTCTCAGCTTGATATGCTTCCACACTGTACTTAAGGGCATTCTCTATCATAGGTGAAGAGTTTATATGTGTATTTGGAAGTTTACATTACAATTCATCAAACTCTTGAAACCAAGTCAGTTCTGACCTGAAACAACATGAAATGTTGTAAAATTGCATTTGTAAGCATATGTAATGCAGTTGAGCACATCTAACTTTACAGAATGAAGATATTGCAAAACCATCCAAATCAAGCTTCTCTCAGCTTGATATGCTTCCACACTGTACTTAAGGGCATTCTCTGTATAAGGTGAAAAGTTTTACATGTGTATTTGCAAGTTTACATTACAATTCATCAAACTCTTGAAACCAAGTCAGTTCTGACCTGAAACAACATGAAATGTTGTAAAATTGCATTTGTAAGCATATGTAATGCAGTTGAGCACATCTAACTTTACAGAATGAAGATATTGCAAAAGCATCCAAATCAAGCTTCTCTCAGCTTGATATGCTTCCACACCATACATAAGGGCATTCTCTATCATAGGTGAAGAGTTTACATGTGTATTTGCAAGTTTACATTACAATTCATCAAACTCTTGAAACCAAGTCAGTTCTGACCTGAAACAACATGAAATGTTGTAAAATTGCATTTGTAAGCATATGTAATGCAGTTGAGCACATCTAACATTACAAAATGAAGATATTGCAAAACCATCCAAATCAAGCTTCTCTCAGCTGGATATGCTTCCACACTGTACTTAAGGGCATTCTCTGTATAAGGTGAAGAGTTTACATGTGTATTTGCAAGTTTACATTACAATTCATCAAACTCTTGAAACCAAGTCAGTTCTGACCTGAAACAACATGAAATGTTGTAAAATTGCATTTGTAAGCATATGTAATGCAGTTGAGCACATCTAACTTTACAGAATGAAGATATTGCAAAACCATCCAAATCAAGCTTCTCTCAGCTTGATATGCTTCCACACTGTACTTAAGGGCATTCTCTGTATAAGGTGAAGAGTTTACATGTGTATTTGCAAGTTTACATTACAATTCATCAAACTCTTGAAACCAAGTCAGTTCTGACCTGAAACAACATGAAATGTTGTAAAATTGCATTTGTAAGCATATGTAATGCAGTTGAGCACATCTAACTTTACAGAATGAAGATATTGCAAAACCATCCAAATCAAGCTTCTCTCAGCTTGATATGCTTCCACACTGTACTTAAGGGCATTCTCTGTATGAGGTGAAGAGTTTACATGTGTATTTGCAAGTTTACATTACAATTCATCAAACTCTTGAAACCAAGTCAGTTCTGACCTGAAACAACATGAAATGTTGTAAAATTGCATTTGTAAGCATATGTAATGCAGTTGAGCACATCTAACTTTACAGAATGAAGATATTGCAAAAGCATCCAAATCAAGCTTCTCTCAGCTTGATATGCTTCCACACCATACATAAGGGCATTCTCTATTATAGGTGAAGCGTTTACATGTGTATTTGCAAGTTTACATTACAATTCATCAAACTCTTGAAACCAAGTCAGTTCTGACCTGAAACAACATGAAATGTTGTAAAATTGCATTTGTAAGCATATGTAATGCAGTTGAGCACATCTAACTTTACAGAATGAAGATATTGCAAAACCATCCAACTCAAGCTTCTCTCAGCTGGATATGCTTCCACACTGTACTTAAGGGCATTCTCTGTATAAGGTGAAGAGTTTACATGTGTATTTGCAAGTTTACATTACAATTCTTCAAACTCTTGAAACCAAGTCAGTTCTGACCTGAAACAAATGAAATGCTGTAAAATTGCATTTGTAAGCATATGTAATGCAGTTGAGCACATCTAACTTTACAGAATGAAGATATTGCAAAACCATCCAAATCAAGCTTCTCTCAGCTTGATATGCTTCCACACTGTACTTAAGGGCATTCTCTGTATAAGGTGAAGAGTTTACATGTGTATTTGCAAGTTTACATTACAATTCATCAAACTCTTGAAACCAAGTCAGTTCTGACCTGAAACAACATGAAATGTTGTAAAATTGCATTTGTAAGCATATGTAATGCAGTTGAGCACATCTAACTTTACAGAATGAAGATATTGCAAAACCATCCAAATCAAGCTTCTCTCAGCTTGATATGCTTCCACACTGTACTTAAGGGCATTCTCTGTATAAGGTGAAGAGTTTACATGTGTATTTGCAAGTTTACATTACAATTCATCAAACTCTTGAAACCAAGTCAGTTCTGACCTGAAACAACATGAAATGTTGTAAAATTGCATTTGTAAGCATATGTAATGCAGTTGAGCACATCTAACTTTACAGAATGAAGATATTGCAAAAGCATCCAAATCAAGCTTCTCTCAGCTTGATATGCTTCCACACCATACATAAGGGCATTCTCTATTATAGGTGAAGAGTTTACATGTGTATTTGCAAGTTTACATTACAATTCATCAAACTCTTGAAACCAAGTCAGTTCTGACCTGAAACAACATGAAATGTTGTAAAATTGCATTTGTAAGCATATGTAATGCAGTTGAGCACATCTAACTTTACAGAATGAAGATATTGCAAAACCATCCAAATCAAGCTTCTCTCAGCTGGATATGCTTCCACACTGTACTTAAGGGCATTCTCTGTATAAGGTGAAGAGTTTACATGTGTATTTGCAAGTTTACATTACAATTCATCAAACTCTTGAAACCAAGTCAGTTCTGACCTGAAACAACATGAAATGTTGTAAAATTGCATTTGTAAGCATATGTAATGCAGTTGAGCACATCTAACTTTACAGAATGAAGATATTGCAAAACCATCCAAATCAAGCTTCTCTCAGCTTGATATGCTTCCACACTGTACTTAAGGGCATTCTCTGTATAAGGTGAAGAGTTTACATGTGTATTTGCAAGTTTACATTACAATTCATCAAACTCTTGAAACCAAGTCAGTTCTGACCTGAAACAACATGAAATGTTGTAAAATTGCATTTGTAAGCATATGTAATGCAGTTGAGCACATCTAACTTTACAGAATGAAGATATTGCAAAAGCATCCAAATCAAGCTTCTCTCAGCTTGATATGCTTCCACACCATACATAAGGGCATTCTCTATTATAGGTGAAGAGTTTACATGTGTATTTGCAAGTTTACATTACAATTCATCAAACTCTTGAAACCAAGTCAGTTCTGACCTGAAACAACATGAAATGTTGTAAAATTGCATTTGTAAGCATATGTAATGCAGTTGAGCACATCTAACTTTACAGAATGAAGATATTGCAAAACCATCCAAATCAAGCTTCTCTCAGCTGGATATGCTTCCACACTGTACTTAAGGGCATTCTCTGTATAAGGTGAAGAGTTTACATGTGTATTTGCAAGTTTACATTACAATTCTTCAAACTCTTGAAACCAAGTCAGTTCTGACCTGAAACAAATGAAATGCTGTAAAATTGCATTTGTAAGCATATGTAATGCAGTTGAGCACATCTAACTTTACAGAATGAAGATATTGCAAAACCATCCAAATCAAGCTTCTCTCAGCTTGATATGCTTCCACACTGTACTTAAGGGCATTCTCTGTATAAGGTGAAGAGTTTACATGTGTATTTGCAAGTTTACATTACAATTCATCAAACTCTTGAAACCAAGTCAGTTCTGACCTGAAACAACATGAAATGTTGTAAAATTGCATTTGTAAGCATATGTAATGCAGTTGAGCACATCTAACTTTACAGAATGAAGATATTGCAAAAGCATCCAAATCAAGCTTCTCTCAGCTTGATATGCTTCCACACCATACATAAGGGCATTCTCTATCATAGGTGAAGAGTTTACATGTGTATTTGCAAGTTTACATTACAATTCATCAAACTCTTGAAACCAAGTCAGTTCTGGCCTGAAACAACATGAAATGTTGTAAAATTGCATTTGTAAGCATATGTAATGCAGTTGAGCACATCTAACTTTACAGAATGAAGATATTGCAAAACCATCCAAATCAAGCTTCTCTCAGCTTGATATGCTTCCACACCATACATAAGGGCATTCTCTATCATAGGTGAAGAGTTTACATGTGTATTTGCAAGTTTACATTACAATTCATCAAACTCTTGAAACCAAGTCAGTTCTGACCTGAAACAACATGAAATGTTGTAAAATTGCATTTGTAAGCATATGTAATGCAGTTGAGCACATCTAACTTTACAGAATGAAGGTATTGCAAAAGCATCCAAATCAAGCTTCTCTCAGCTTGATATGCTTCCACACTGTACTTAAGGGCATTCTCTATCATAGGTGAAGAGTTTACATGTGTATTTGCAAGTTTACATTACAATTCATCAAACTCTTGAAACCAAGTCAGTTCTGACCTGAAACAACATGAAATGCTGTAAAATTGCATTTGTAAGCATATGTAATGCAGTTGAGCACATCTAACTTTACAGAATGAAGATATTGCAAAACCATCCAAATCAAGCTTCTCTCAGCTTGATATGCTTCCACACCATACATAAGGGCATTCTCTATCATAGGTGAAGAGTTTACATGTGTATTTGCAAGTTTACATTACAATTCATCAAACTCTTGAAACCAAGTCAGTTCTGACCTGAAACAACATGAAATGTTGTAAAATTGCATTTGTAAGCATATGTAATGCAGTTGAGCACATCTAACTTTACAGAATGAAGATATTGCAAAACCATCCAAATCAAGCTTCTCTCAGCTTGATATGCTTCCACACTGTACTTAAGGGCATTCTCTGTATAAGGTGAAGAGTTTACATGTGTATTTGCAAGTTTACATTACAATTCATCAAACTCTTGAAACCAAGTCAGTTCTGACCTGAAACAACATGAAATGTTGTAAAATTGCATTTGTATGCATATGTAATGCAGTTGAGCACATCTAACTTTACAGAATGAAGATATTGCAAAACCATCCAAATCAAGCTTCTCTCAGCTTGATATGCTTCCACACCATACATAAGGGCATTCTCTATTATAGGTGAAGAGTTTACATGTGTATTTGCAAGTTTACATTACAATTCATCAAACTCTTGAAACCAAGTCAGTTCTGACCTGAAACAACATGAAATGTTGTAAAATTGCATTTGTATGCATATGTAATGCAGTTGAGCACATCTAACTTTACAGAATGAAGATATTGCAAAACCATCCAAATCAAGCTTCTCTCAGCTTGATATGCTTCCACACTGTACTTAAGGGCATTCTCTGTATGAGGTGAAGAGTTTACATGTGTATTTGCAAGTTTACATTACAATTCATCAAACTCTTGAAACCAAGTCAGTTCTGACCTGAAACAACATGAAATGTTGTAAAATTGCATTTGTAAGCATATGTAATGCAGTTGAGCACATCTAACTTTACAGAATGAAGATATTGCAAAACCATCCAAATCAAGCTTCTCTCAGCTTGATATGCTTCCACACTGTACTTAAGGGCATTCTCTATCATAGGTGAAGAGTTTATATGTGTATTTGCAAGTTTACATTACAATTCATCAAACTCTTGAAACCAAGTCAGTTCTGACCTGAAACAACATGAAATGTTGTAAAATTGCATTTGTAAGCATATGTAATGCAGTTGAGCACATCTAACTTTACAGAATGAAGATATTGCAAAACCATCCAAATCAAGCTTCTCTCAGCTTGATATGCTTCCACACTGTACTTAAGGGCATTCTCTGTATGAGGTGAAGAGTTTACATGTGTATTTGCAAGTTTACATTACAATTCATCAAACTCTTGAAACCAAGTCAGTTCTGACCTGAAACAACATGAAATGTTGTAAAATTGCATTTGTAAGCATATGTAATGCAGTTGAGCACATCTAACTTTACAGAATGAAGATATTGCAAAACCATCCAAATCAAGCTTCTCTCAGCTTGATATGCTTCCACACTGTACTTAAGGGCATTCTCTATCATAGTTGAAGAGTTTATATGTGTATTTGCAAGTTTACATTACAATTCATCAAACTCTTGAAACCAAGTCAGTTCTGACCTGAAACAACATGAAATGTTGTAAAATTGCATTTGTAAGCATATGTAATGCAGTTGAGCACATCTAACTTTACAGAATGAAGATATTGCAAAACCATCCAAATCAAGCTTCTCTCAGCTTGATATGCTTCCACACTGTACTTAAGGGCATTCTCTATCATAGGTGAAGAGTTTATATGTGTATTTGCAAGTTTACATTACAATTCATCAAACTCTTGAAACCAAGTCAGTTCTGACCTGAAACAACATGAAATGCTGTAAAATTGCATTTGTAAGCATATGTAATGCAGTTGAGCACATCTAACTTTACAGAATGAAGATATTGCAAAACCATCCAAATCAAGCTTCTCTCAGCTTGATATGCTTCCACACTGTACTTAAGGGCATTCTCTATCATAGGTGAAGAGTTTACATGTGTATTTGCAAGTTTACATTACAATTCATCAAGCTCTTGAAACCAAGTCAGTTCTGACCTGAAACAACATGAAATGTTGTAAAATTGCATTTGTAAGCATATGTAATGCAGTTGAGCACATCTAACTTTACAGAATGAAGGTATTGCAAAGGCATCCAAATCAAGCTTCTCTCAGCTTGATATGCTTCCACACTGTACTTAAGGGCATTTTCTATCATAGGTGAAGAGTTTACATGTGCATTTGCAAGTTTACATTACAATTCATCAAACTCTTGAAACCAAGTCAGTTCTGACCTGAAACAACATGAAATGCTGTAAAATTGCATTTGTAAGCATATGTAATGCAGTTGAGCACATCTAACTTTACAGAATGAAGATATTGCAAAACCATCCAAATCAAGCTTCTCTCAGCTTGATATGCTTCCACACCATACATAAGGGCATTCTCTATCATAGGTGAAGAGTTTACATGTGTATTTGCAAGTTTACATTACAATTCATCAAACTCTTGAAACCAAGTCAGTTCTGACCTGAAACAACATGAAATGTTGTAAAATTGCATTTGTAAGCATATGTAATGCAGTTGAGCACATCTAACTTTACAGAATGAAGATATTGCAAAACCATCCAAATCAAGCTTCTCTCAGCTTGATATGCTTCCACACTGTACTTAAGGGCATTCTCTGTATAAGGTGAAGAGTTTACATGTGTATTTGCAAGTTTACATTACAATTCATCAAACTCTTGAAACCAAGTCAGTTCTGACCTGAAACAACATGAAATGTTGTAAAATTGCATTTGTATGCATATGTAATGCAGTTGAGCACATCTAACTTTACAGAATGAAGATATTGCAAAACCATCCAAATCAAGCTTCTCTCAGCTTGATATGCTTCCACACCATACATAAGGGCATTCTCTATTATAGGTGAAGAGTTTACATGTGTATTTGCAAGTTTACATTACAATTCATCAAACTCTTGAAACCAAGTCAGTTCTGACCTGAAACAACATGAAATGTTGTAAAATTGCATTTGTATGCATATGTAATGCAGTTGAGCACATCTAACTTTACAGAATGAAGATATTGCAAAACCATCCAAATCAAGCTTCTCTCAGCTTGATATGCTTCCACACTGTACTTAAGGGCATTCTCTGTATGAGGTGAAGAGTTTACATGTGTATTTGCAAGTTTACATTACAATTCATCAAACTCTTGAAACCAAGTCAGTTCTGACCTGAAACAACATGAAATGTTGTAAAATTGCATTTGTAAGCATATGTAATGCAGTTGAGCACATCTAACTTTACAGAATGAAGATATTGCAAAACCATCCAAATCAAGCTTCTCTCAGCTTGATATGCTTCCACACTGTACTTAAGGGCATTCTCTATCATAGGTGAAGAGTTTATATGTGTATTTGCAAGTTTACATTACAATTCATCAAACTCTTGAAACCAAGTCAGTTCTGACCTGAAACAACATGAAATGTTGTAAAATTGCATTTGTAAGCATATGTAATGCAGTTGAGCACATCTAACTTTACAGAATGAAGATATTGCAAAACCATCCAAATCAAGCTTCTCTCAGCTTGATATGCTTCCACACTGTACTTAAGGGCATTCTCTGTATGAGGTGAAGAGTTTACATGTGTATTTGCAAGTTTACATTACAATTCATCAAACTCTTGAAACCAAGTCAGTTCTGACCTGAAACAACATGAAATGTTGTAAAATTGCATTTGTAAGCATATGTAATGCAGTTGAGCACATCTAACTTTACAGAATGAAGATATTGCAAAACCATCCAAATCAAGCTTCTCTCAGCTTGATATGCTTCCACACTGTACTTAAGGGCATTCTCTATCATAGGTGAAGAGTTTATATGTGTATTTGCAAGTTTACATTACAATTCATCAAACTCTTGAAACCAAGTCAGTTCTGACCTGAAACAACATGAAATGTTGTAAAATTGCATTTGTAAGCATATGTAATGCAGTTGAGCACATCTAACTTTACAGAATGAAGATATTGCAAAACCATCCAAATCAAGCTTCTCTCAGCTTGATATGCTTCCACACTGTACTTAAGGGCATTCTCTATCATAGGTGAAGAGTTTATATGTGTATTTGCAAGTTTACATTACAATTCATCAAACTCTTGAAACCAAGTCAGTTCTGACCTGAAACAACATGAAATGTTGTAAAATTGCATTTGTAAGCATATGTAATGCAGTTGAGCACATCTAACTTTACAGAATGAAGATATTGCAAAACCATCCAAATCAAGCTTCTCTCAGCTTGATATGCTTCCACACTGTACTTAAGGGCATTCTCTATCATAGGTGAAGAGTTTATATGTGTATTTGCAAGTTTACATTACAATTCATCAAACTCTTGAAACCAAGTCAGTTCTGACCTGAAACAACATGAAATGTTGTAAAATTGCATTTGTAAGCATATGTAATGCAGTTGAGCACATCTAACTTTACAGAATGAAGATATTGCAAAACCATCCAAATCAAGCTTCTCTCAGCTTGATATGCTTCCACACTGTACTTAAGGGCATTCTCTGTATGAGGTGAAGAGTTTACATGTGTATTTGCAAGTTTACATTACAATTCATCAAACTCTTGAAACCAAGTCAGTTCTGACCTGAAACAACATGAAATGTTGTAAAATTGCATTTGTAAGCATATGTAATGCAGTTGAGCACATCTAACTTTACAGAATGAAGATATTGCAAAACCATCCAAATCAAGCTTCTCTCAGCTTGATATGCTTCCACACTGTACTTAAGGGCATTCTCTATCATAGGTGAAGAGTTTATATGTGTATTTGCAAGTTTACATTACAATTCATCAAACTCTTGAAACCAAGTCAGTTCTGACCTGAAACAACATGAAATGTTGTAAAATTGCATTTGTAAGCATATGTAATGCAGTTGAGCACATCTAACTTTACAGAATGAAGATATTGCAAAACCATCCAAATCAAGCTTCTCTCAGCTTGATATGCTTCCACACTGTACTTAAGGGCATTCTCTATCATAGGTGAAGAGTTTATATGTGTATTTGCAAGTTTACATTACAATTCATCAAACTCTTGAAACCAAGTCAGTTCTGGCCTGAAACAACATGAAATGTTGTAAAATTGCATTTGTAAGCATATGTAATGCAGTTGAGCACATCTAACTTTACAGAATGAAGATATTGCAAAACCATCCAAATCAAGCTTCTCTCAGCTTGATATGCTTCCACACTGTACTTAAGGGCATTCTCTGTATGAGGTGAAGAGTTTACATGTGTATTTGCAAGTTTACATTACAATTCATCAAACTCTTGAAACCAAGTCAGTTCTGACCTGAAACAACATGAAATGTTGTAAAATTGCATTTGTATGCATATGTAATGCAGTTGAGCACATCTAACTTTACAGAATGAAGATATTGCAAAACCATCCAAATCAAGCTTCTCTCAGCTTGATATGCTTCCACACTGTACTTAAGGGCATTCTCTGTATGAGGTGAAGAGTTTACATGTGTATTTGCAAGTTTACATTACAATTCATCAAACTCTTGAAACCAAGTCAGTTCTGACCTGAAACAACATGAAATGTTGTAAAATTGCATTTGTAAGCATATGTAATGCAGTTGAGCACATCTAACTTTACAGAATGAAGATATTGCAAAACCATCCAAATCAAGCTTCTCTCAGCTTGATATGCTTCCACACTGTACTTAAGGGCATTCTCTATCATAGGTGAAGAGTTTATATGTGTATTTGCAAGTTTACATTACAATTCATCAAACTCTTGAAACCAAGTCAGTTCTGACCTGAAACAACATGAAATGTTGTAAAATTGCATTTGTAAGCATATGTAATGTAGTTGAGCACATCTAACTTTACAGAATGAAGATATTGCAAAACCATCCAAATCAAGCTTCTCTCAGCTTGATATGCTTCCACACTGTACTTAAGGGCATTCTCTGTATAAGGTGAAGAGTTTACATGTGTATTTGCAAGTTTACATTACAATTCATCAAACTCTTGAAACCAAGTCAGTTCTGACCTGAAACAACATGAAATGTTGTAAAATTGCATTTGTAAGCATATGTAATGCAGTTGAGCACATCTAACTTTACAGAATGAAGATATTGCAAAAGCATCCAAATCAAGCTTCTCTCAGCTTGATATGCTTCCACACCATACATAAGGGCATTCTCTATCATAGGTGAAGAGTTTACATGTGTATTTGCAAGTTTACATTACAATTCATCAAACTCTTGAAACCAAGTCAGTTCTGACCTGAAACAACATGAAATGTTGTAAAATTGCATTTGTAAGCATATGTAATGCAGTTGAGCACATCTAACTTTACAAAATGAAGATATTGCAGAACCATCCAAATCAAGCTTCTCTCAGCTGGATATGCTTCCACACTGTACTTAAGGGCATTCTCTGTATAAGGTGAAGAGTTTACATGTGTATTTGCAAGTTTACATTACAATTCATCAAACTCTTGAAACCAAGTCAGTTCTGACCTGAAACAACATGAAATGTTGTAAAATTGCATTTGTAAGCATATGTAATGCAGTTGAGCACATCTAACTTTACAAAATGAAGATATTGCAAAACCATCCAAATCAAGCTTCTCTCAGCTGGATATGCTTCCACACTGTACTTAAGGGCATTCTCTGTATAAGGTGAAGAGTTTACATGTGTATTTGCAAGTTTACATTACAATTCATCAAACTCTTGAAACCAAGTCAGTTCTGACCTGAAACAACATGAAATGTTGTAAAATTGCATTTGTAAGCATATGTAATGCAGTTGAGCACATCTAACTTTACAGAATGAAGATATTGCAAAACCATCCAAATCAAGCTTCTCTCAGCTTGATATGCTTCCACACCATACATAAGGGCATTCTCTATCATAGGTGAAGAGTTTACATGTGTATTTGCAAGTTTACATTACAATTCATCAAACTCTTGAAACCAAGTCAGTTCTGACCTGAAACAACATGAAATGTTGTAAAATTGCATTTGTAAGCATATGTAATGCAGTTGAGCACATCTAACTTTACAGAATGAAGATATTGCAAAACCATCCAAATCAAGCTTCTCTCAGCTTGATATGCTTCCACACTGTACTTAAGGGCATTCTCTATCATAGGTGAAGAGTTTACATGTGTATTTGCAAGTTTACATTACAATTCATCAAACTCTTGAAACCAAGTCAGTTCTGACCTGAAACAACATGAAATGTTGTAAAATTGCATTTGTAAGCATATGTAATGCAGTTGAGCACATCTAACTTTACAGAATGAAGATATTGCAAAAGCATCCAAATCAAGCTTCTCTCAGCTTGATATGCTTCCACACCATACATAAGGGCATTCTCTATCATAGGTGAAGAGTTTACATGTGTATTTGGAAGTTTACATTACAATTCATCAAACTCTTGAAACCAAGTCAGTTCTGACCTGAAACAACATGAAATGCTGTAAAATTGCATTTGTAAGCATATGTAATGCAGTTGAGCACATCTAACTTTACAGAATGAAGATATTGCAAAACCATCCAAATCAAGCTTCTCTCAGCTTGATATGCTTCCACACTGTACTTAAGGGCATTCTCTGTATAAGGTGAAGAGTTTACATGTGTATTTGCAAGTTTACATTACAATTCATCAAACTCTTGAAACCAAGTCAGTTCTGACCTGAAACAACATGAAATGTTGTAAAATTGCATTTGTAAGCATATGTAATGCAGTTGAGCACATCTAACTTTACAGAATGAAGATATTGCAAAACCATCCAAATCAAGCTTCTCTCAGCTTGATATGCTTCCACACCATACATAAGGGCATTCTCTATCATAGGTGAAGAGTTTACATGTGTATTTGCAAGTTTACATTACAATTCATCAAACTCTTGAAACCAAGTCAGTTCTGACCTGAAACAACATGAAATGTTGTAAAATTGCATTTGTAAGCATATGTAATGCAGTTGAGCACATCTAACTTTACAGAATGAAGATATTGCAAAACCATCCAAATCAAGCTTCTCTCAGCTTGATATGCTTCCACACCATACATAAGGGCAATCTCTATCATAGGTGAAGAGTTTACCTGTGTATTTGCAAGTTTACATTACAATTCATCAAACTCTTGAAACCAAGTCAGTTCTGGCCTGAAACAACATGAAATGTTGTAAAATTGCATTTGTAAGCATATGTAATGCAGTTGAGCACATCTAACTTTACAGAATGAAGATATTGCAAAACCATCCAAATCAAGCTTCTCTCAGCTTGATATGCTTCCACACCATACATAAGGGCATTCTCTATCATAGGTGAAGAGTTTACATGTGTATTTGCAAGTTTACATTACAATTCATCAAACTCTTGAAACCAAGTCAGTTCTGACCTGAAACAACATGAAATGTTGTAGAATTGCATTTGTAAGCATATGTAATGCAGTTGAGCACATCTAACTTTACAGAATGAAGGTATTGCAAAAGCATCCAAATCAAGCTTCTCTCAGCTTGATATGCTTCCACACTGTACTTAAGGGCATTCTCTATCATAGGTGAAGAGTTTACATGTGTATTTGCAAGTTTACATTACAATTCATCAAACTCTTGAAACCAAGTCAGTTCTGACCTGAAACAACATGAAATGTTGTAAAATTGCATTTGTAAGCATATGTAATGCAGTTGAGCACATCTAACTTTACAGAATGAAGATATTGCAAAACCATCCAAATCAAGCTTCTCTCAGCTTGATATGCTTCCACACTGTACTTAAGGGCATTCTCTGTATAAGCTGAAGAGTTTACATGTGTATTTGCAAGTTTACATTACAATTCATCAATCTCTTGAAACCAAGTCAGTTCTGACCTGAAACAACATGAAATGCTGTAAAATTGCATTTGTAAGCATATGTAATGCAGTTGAGCACATCTAACTTTACAGAATGAAGATATTGCAAAACCATCCAAATCAAGCTTCTCTCAGCTTGATATGCTTCCACACTGTACTTAAGGGCATTCTCTGTATAAGGTGAAGAGTTTACATGTGTATTTGCAAGTTTACATTACAATTCATCAAACTCTTGAAACCAAGTCAGTTCTGACCTGAAACAACATGAAATGTTGTAAAATTGCATTTGTAAGCATATGTAATGCAGTTGAGCACATCTAACTTTACAGAATGAAGATATTGCAAAACCATCCAAATCAAGCTTCTCTCAGCTTGATATGCTTCCACACCATACATAAGGGCATTCTCTATCATAGGTGAAGAGTTTATATGTGTATTTGCAAGTTTACATTACAATTCATCAAACTCTTGAAACCAAGTCAGTTCTGACCTGAAACAACATGAAATGTTGTAAAATTGCATTTGTAAGCATATGTAATGCAGTTGAGCACATCTAACTTTACAGAATGAAGATATTGCAAAACCATCCAAATCAAGCTTCTCTCAGCTTGATATGCTTCCACACCATACATAAGGGCATTCTCTATCATAGGTGAAGAGTTTACATGTGTATTTGCAAGTTTACATTACAATTCATCAAACTCTTGAAACCAAGTCAGTTCTGACCTGAAACAACATGAAATGTTGTAAAATTGCATTTGTAAGCATATGTAATGCAGTTGAGCACATCTAACTTTACAGAATGAAGATATTGCAAAACCATCCAAATCAAGCTTCTCTCAGCTTGATATGCTTCCACACCATACATAAGGGCAATCTCTATCATAGGTGAAGAGTTTACCTGTGTATTTGCAAGTTTACATTACAATTCATCAAACTCTTGAAACCAAGTCAGTTCTGGCCTGAAACAACATGAAATGTTGTAAAATTGCATTTGTAAGCATATGTAATGCAGTTGAGCACATCTAACTTTACAGAATGAAGATATTGCAAAACCATCCAAATCAAGCTTCTCTCAGCTTGATATGCTTCCACACCATACATAAGGGCATTCTCTATCATAGGTGAAGAGTTTACATGTGTATTTGCAAGTTTACATTACAATTCATCAAACTCTTGAAACCAAGTCAGTTCTGACCTGAAACAACATGAAATGTTGTAGAATTGCATTTGTAAGCATATGTAATGCAGTTGAGCACATCTAACTTTACAGAATGAAGGTATTGCAAAAGCATCCAAATCAAGCTTCTCTCAGCTTGATATGCTTCCACACTGTACTTAAGGGCATTCTCTATCATAGGTGAAGAGTTTACATGTGTATTTGCAAGTTTACATTACAATTCATCAAACTCTTGAAACCAAGTCAGTTCTGACCTGAAACAACATGAAATGTTGTAAAATTGCATTTGTAAGCATATGTAATGCAGTTGAGCACATCTAACTTTACAGAATGAAGATATTGCAAAACCATCCAAATCAAGCTTCTCTCAGCTTGATATGCTTCCACACTGTACTTAAGGGCATTCTCTGTATAAGCTGAAGAGTTTACATGTGTATTTGCAAGTTTACATTACAATTCATCAATCTCTTGAAACCAAGTCAGTTCTGACCTGAAACAACATGAAATGCTGTAAAATTGCATTTGTAAGCATATGTAATGCAGTTGAGCACATCTAACTTTACAGAATGAAGATATTGCAAAACCATCCAAATCAAGCTTCTCTCAGCTTGATATGCTTCCACACTGTACTTAAGGGCATTCTCTGTATAAGGTGAAGAGTTTACATGTGTATTTGCAAGTTTACATTACAATTCATCAAACTCTTGAAACCAAGTCAGTTCTGACCTGAAACAACATGAAATGTTGTAAAATTGCATTTGTAAGCATATGTAATGCAGTTGAGCACATCTAACTTTACAGAATGAAGATATTGCAAAACCATCCAAATCAAGCTTCTCTCAGCTTGATATGCTTCCACACCATACATAAGGGCATTCTCTATCATAGGTGAAGAGTTTATATGTGTATTTGCAAGTTTACATTACAATTCATCAAACTCTTGAAACCAAGTCAGTTCTGACCTGAAACAACATGAAATGTTGTAAAATTGCATTTGTAAGCATATGTAATGCAGTTGAGCACATCTAACTTTACAGAATGAAGATATTGCAAAACCATCCAAATCAAGCTTCTCTCAGCTTGATATGCTTCCACACTGTACTTAATGGCATTCTCTGTATAAGGTGAAGAGTTTACATGTGTATTTGCAAGTTTACATTACAATTCATCAAACTCTTGAAACCAAGTCAGTTCTGACCTGAAACAACATGAAATGTTGTAAAATTGCATTTGTAAGCATATGTAATGCAGTTGAGCACATCTAACTTTACAGAATGAAGATATTGCAAAACCATCCAAATCAAGCTTCTCTCAGCTTGATATGCTTCCACACCATACATAAGGGCATTCTCTATCATAGGTGAAGAGTTTACATGTGTATTTGCAAGTTTACATTACAATTCATCAAACTCTTGAAACCAAGTCAGTTCTGACCTGAAACAACATAAAATGTTGTAAAATTGCATTTGTAAGCATATGTAATGCAGTTGAGCACATCTAACTTTACAGAATGAAGATATTGCAAAAGCATCCAAATCAAGCTTCTCTCAGCTTGATATGCTTCCACACTGTACTTAAGGGCATTCTCTGTATAAGGTGAAGAGTTTATATGTGTATTTGCAAGTTTACATTACAATTCATCAAACTCTTGAAACCAAGTCAGTTCTGACCTGAAACAACATGAAATGTTGTAAAATTGCATTTGTAAGCATATGTAATGCAGTTGAGCACATCTAACTTTACAGAATGAAGATATTGCAAAACCATCCAAATCAAGCTTCTCTCAGCTTGATATGCTTCCACACTGTACTTAAGGGCATTCTCTGTATAAGGTGAAGAGTTTACATGTGTATTTGCAAGTTTACATTACAATTCATCAAACTCTTGAAACCAAGTCAGTTCTGACCTGAAACAACATGAAATGTTGTAAAATTGCATTTGTAAGCATATGTAATGCAGTTGAGCACATCTAACTTTACAGAATGAAGATATTGCAAAACCATCCAAATCAAGCTTCTCTCAGCTTGATATGCTTCCACACTGTACTTAAGGGCATTCTCTGTATAAGGTGAAGAGTTTACATGTGTATTTGCAAGTTTACATTACAATTCATCAAACTCTTGAAACCAAGTCAGTTCTGACCTGAAACAACATGAAATGTTGTAAAATTGCATTTGTAAGCATATGTAATGCAGTTGAGCACATCTAACTTTACAGAATGAAGATATTGCAAAACCATCCAAATCAAGCTTCTCTCAGCTTGATATGCTTCCACACCATACATAAGGGCATTCTCTATCATAGGTGAAGAGTTTATATGTGTATTTGCAAGTTTACATTACAATTCATCAAACTCTTGAAACCAAGTCAGTTCTGACCTGAAACAACATGAAATGTTGTAAAATTGCATTTGTAAGCATATGTAATGCAGTTGAGCACATCTAACTTTACAGAATGAAGATATTGCAAAACCATCCAAATCAAGCTTCTCTCAGCTTGATATGCTTCCACACTGTACTTAATGGCATTCTCTGTATAAGGTGAAGAGTTTACATGTGTATTTGCAAGTTTACATTACAATTCATCAAACTCTTGAAACCAAGTCAGTTCTGACCTGAAACAACATGAAATGTTGTAAAATTGCATTTGTAAGCATATGTAATGCAGTTGAGCACATCTAACTTTACAGAATGAAGATATTGCAAAAGCATCCAAATCAAGCTTCTCTCAGCTTGATATGCTTCCACACCATACATAAGGGCATTCTCTATCATAGGTGAAGAGTTTACATGTGTATTTGCAAGTTTACATTACAATTCATCAAACTCTTGAAACCAAGTCAGTTCTGATCTGAAACAACATGAAATGTTGTAAAATTGCATTTGTAAGCATATGTAATGCAGTTGAGCACATCTAACTTTACAAAATGAAGATATTGCAAAACCATCCAAATCAAGCTTCTCTCAGCTTGATATGCTTCCACACTGTACTTAAGGGCATTCTCTATCATAGGTGAAGAGTTTACATGTGTATTTGCAAGTTTACATTACAATTCATCAAACTCTTGAAACCAAGTCAGTTCTGACCTGAAACAACATGAAATGTTGTAGAATTGCATTTGTAAGCATATGTAATGCAGTTGAGCACATCTAACTTTACAGAATGAAGGTATTGCAAAAGCATCCAAATCAAGCTTCTCTCAGCTTGATATGCTTCCACACTGTACTTAAGGGCATTCTCTATCATAGGTGAAGAGTTTACATGTGTATTTGCAAGTTTACATTACAATTCATCAAACTCTTGAAACCAAGTCAGTTCTGACCTGAAACAACATGAAATGTTGTAAAATTGCATTTGTAAGCATATGTAATGCAGTTGAGCACATCTAACTTTACAGAATGAAGATATTGCAAAACCATCCAAATCAAGCTTCTCTCAGCTTGATATGCTTCCACACCATACATAAGGGCATTCTCTATCATAGGTGAAGAGTTTACATGTGTATTTGCAAGTTTACATTACAATTCATCAAACTCTTGAAACCAAGTCAGTTCTGACCTGAAACAACATGAAATGTTGTAAAATTGCATTTGTAAGCATATGTAATGCAGTTGAGCACATCTAACTTTACAGAATGAAGATATTGCAAAACCATCCAAATCAAGCTTCTCTCAGCTTGATATGCTTCCACACCATACATAAGGGCAATCTCTATCATAGGTGAAGAGTTTACCTGTGTATTTGCAAGTTTACATTACAATTCATCAAACTCTTGAAACCAAGTCAGTTCTGGCCTGAAACAACATGAAATGTTGTAAAATTGCATTTGTAAGCATATGTAATGCAGTTGAGCACATCTAACTTTACAGAATGAAGATATTGCAAAACCATCCAAATCAAGCTTCTCTCAGCTTGATATGCTTCCACACCATACATAAGGGCATTCTCTATCATAGGTGAAGAGTTTACATGTGTATTTGCAAGTTTACATTACAATTCATCAAACTCTTGAAACCAAGTCAGTTCTGACCTGAAACAACATGAAATGTTGTAGAATTGCATTTGTAAGCATATGTAATGCAGTTGAGCACATCTAACTTTACAGAATGAAGGTATTGCAAAAGCATCCAAATCAAGCTTCTCTCAGCTTGATATGCTTCCACACTGTACTTAAGGGCATTCTCTATCATAGGTGAAGAGTTTACATGTGTATTTGCAAGTTTACATTACAATTCATCAAACTCTTGAAACCAAGTCAGTTCTGACCTGAAACAACATGAAATGTTGTAAAATTGCATTTGTAAGCATATGTAATGCAGTTGAGCACATCTAACTTTACAGAATGAAGATATTGCAAAACCATCCAAATCAAGCTTCTCTCAGCTTGATATGCTTCCACACTGTACTTAAGGGCATTCTCTGTATAAGGTGAAGAGTTTACATGTGTATTTGCAAGTTTACATTACAATTCATCAATCTCTTGAAACCAAGTCAGTTCTGACCTGAAACAACATGAAATGCTGTAAAATTGCATTTGTAAGCATATGTAATGCAGTTGAGCACATCTAACTTTACAGAATGAAGATATTGCAAAACCATCCAAATCAAGCTTCTCTCAGCTTGATATGCTTCCACACTGTACTTAAGGGCATTCTCTGTATAAGGTGAAGAGTTTACATGTGTATTTGCAAGTTTACATTACAATTCATCAAACTCTTGAAACCAAGTCAGTTCTGACCTGAAACAACATGAAATGTTGTAAAATTGCATTTGTAAGCATATGTAATGCAGTTGAGCACATCTAACTTTACAGAATGAAGATATTGCAAAACCATCCAAATCAAGCTTCTCTCAGCTTGATATGCTTCCACACCATACATAAGGGCATTCTCTATCATAGGTGAAGAGTTTATATGTGTATTTGCAAGTTTACATTACAATTCATCAAACTCTTGAAACCAAGTCAGTTCTGACCTGAAACAACATGAAATGTTGTAAAATTGCATTTGTAAGCATATGTAATGCAGTTGAGCACATCTAACTTTACAGAATGAAGATATTGCAAAACCATCCAAATCAAGCTTCTCTCAGCTTGATATGCTTCCACACTGTACTTAATGGCATTCTCTGTATAAGGTGAAGAGTTTACATGTGTATTTGCAAGTTTACATTACAATTCATCAAACTCTTGAAACCAAGTCAGTTCTGACCTGAAACAACATGAAATGTTGTAAAATTGCATTTGTAAGCATATGTAATGCAGTTGAGCACATCTAACTTTACAGAATGAAGATATTGCAAAAGCATCCAAATCAAGCTTCTCTCAGCTTGATATGCTTCCACACCATACATAAGGGCATTCTCTATCATAGGTGAAGAGTTTACATGTGTATTTGCAAGTTTACATTACAATTCATCAAACTCTTGAAACCAAGTCAGTTCTGATCTGAAACAACATGAAATGTTGTAAAATTGCATTTGTAAGCATATGTAATGCAGTTGAGCACATCTAACTTTACAAAATGAAGATATTGCAAAACCATCCAAATCAAGCTTCTCTCAGCTTGATATGCTTCCACACTGTACTTAAGGGCATTCTCTATCATAGGTGAAGAGTTTACATGTGTATTTGCAAGTTTACATTACAATTCATCAAACTCTTGAAACCAAGTCAGTTCTGACCTGAAACAACATGAAATGTTGTAGAATTGCATTTGTAAGCATATGTAATGCAGTTGAGCACATCTAACTTTACAGAATGAAGGTATTGCAAAAGCATCCAAATCAAGCTTCTCTCAGCTTGATATGCTTCCACACTGTACTTAAGGGCATTCTCTATCATAGGTGAAGAGTTTACATGTGTATTTGCAAGTTTACATTACAATTCATCAAACTCTTGAAACCAAGTCAGTTCTGACCTGAAACAACATGAAATGTTGTAAAATTGCATTTGTAAGCATATGTAATGCAGTTGAGCACATCTAACTTTACAGAATGAAGATATTGCAAAACCATCCAAATCAAGCTTCTCTCAGCTTGATATGCTTCCACACTGTACTTAAGGGCATTCTCTGTATAAGGTGAAGAGTTTACATGTGTATTTGCAAGTTTACATTACAATTCATCAATCTCTTGAAACCAAGTCAGTTCTGACCTGAAACAACATGAAATGCTGTAAAATTGCATTTGTAAGCATATGTAATGCAGTTGAGCACATCTAACTTTACAGAATGAAGATATTGCAAAACCATCCAAATCAAGCTTCTCTCAGCTTGATATGCTTCCACACTGTACTTAAGGGCATTCTCTGTATAAGGTGAAGAGTTTACATGTGTATTTGCAAGTTTACATTACAATTCATCAAACTCTTGAAACCAAGTCAGTTCTGACCTGAAACAACATGAAATGTTGTAAAATTGCATTTGTAAGCATATGTAATGCAGTTGAGCACATCTAACTTTATCGAATGAAGATATTGCAAAACCATCCAAATCAAGCTTCTCTCAGCTTGATATGCTTCCACACCATACATAAGGGCATTCTCTATCATAGGTGAAGAGTTTATATGTGTATTTGCAAGTTTACATTACAATTCATCAAACTCTTGAAACCAAGTCAGTTCTGACCTGAAACAACATGAAATGTTGTAAAATTGCATTTGTAAGCATATGTAATGCAGTTGAGCACATCTAACTTTACAGAATGAAGATATTGCAAAACCATCCAAATCAAGCTTCTCTCAGCTTGATATGCTTCCACACTGTACTTAATGGCATTCTCTGTATAAGGTGAAGAGTTTACATGTGTATTTGCAAGTTTACATTACAATTCATCAAACTCTTGAAACCAAGTCAGTTCTGACCTGAAACAACATGAAATGTTGTAAAATTGCATTTGTAAGCATATGTAATGCAGTTGAGCACATCTAACTTTACAGAATGAAGATATTGCAAAAGCATCCAAATCAAGCTTCTCTCAGCTTGATATGCTTCCACACCATACATAAGGGCATTCTCTATCATAGGTGAAGAGTTTACATGTGTATTTGCAAGTTTACATTACAATTCATCAAACTCTTGAAACCAAGTCAGTTCTGATCTGAAACAACATGAAATGTTGTAAAATTGCATTTGTAAGCATATGTAATGCAGTTGAGCACATCTAACTTTACAAAATGAAGATATTGCTAAACCATCCAAATCAAGCTTCTCTCAGCTGGATATGCTTCCACACTGTACTTAAGGGCATTCTCTGTATAAGGTGAAGAGTTTACATGTGTATTTGCAAGTTTACATTTCAATTCATCAAACTCTTGAAACCAAGTCAGTTCTGACCTGAAACAACATGAAATGTTGTAAAATTGCATTTGTAAGCATATGTAATGCAGTTGAGCACATCTAACTTTACAAAATGAAGATATTGCAAAACCATCCAAATCAAGCTTCTCTCAGCTGGATATGCTTCCACACTGTACTTAAGGGCATTCTCTGTATAAGGTGAAGAGTTTACATGTGTATTTGCAAGTTTACATTACAATTCATCAAACTCTTGAAACCAAGTCAGTTCTGACCTGAAACAACATGAAATGTTGTAAAATTGCATTTGTAAGCATATGTAATGCAGTTGAGCACATCTAACTTTACAGAATGAAGATATTGCAAAACCATCCAAATCAAGCTTCTCTCAGCTTGATATGCTTCCACACCATACATAAGGGCATTCTCTATCATAGGTGAAGAGTTTACATGTGTATTTGCAAGTTTACATTACAATTCATCAAACTCTTGAAACCAAGTCAGTTCTGACCTGAAACAACATAAAATGTTGTAAAATTGCATTTGTAAGCATATGTAATGCAGTTGAGCACATCTAACTTTACAGAATGAAGATATTGCAAAAGCATCCAAATCAAGCTTCTCTCAGCTTGATATGCTTCCACACTGTACTTAAGGGCATTCTCTATCATAGGTGAAGAGTTTATATGTGTATTTGCAAGTTTACATTACAATTCATCAAACTCTTGAAACCAAGTCAGTTCTGACCTGAAACAACATGAAATGTTGTAAAATTGCATTTGTAAGCATATGTAATGCAGTTGAGCACATCTAACTTTACAGAATGAAGATATTGCAAAACCATCCAAATCAAGCTTCTCTCAGCTTGATATGCTTCCACACTGTACTTAAGGGCATTCTCTGTATAAGGTGAAGAGTTTACATGTGTATTTGCAAGTTTACATTACAATTCATCAAACTCTTGAAACCAAGTCAGTTCTGACCTGAAACAACATGAAATGTTGTAAAATTGCATTTGTAAGCATATGTAATGCAGTTGAGCACATCTAACTTTACAGAATGAAGATATTGCAAAACCATCCAAATCAAGCTTCTCTCAGCTTGATATGCTTCCACACTGTACTTAAGGGCATTCTCTGTATAAGGTGAAGAGTTTACATGTGTATTTGCAAGTTTACATTACAATTCATCAAACTCTTGAAACCAAGTCAGTTCTGACCTGAAACAACATGAAATGTTGTAAAATTGCATTTGTAAGCATATGTAATGCAGTTGAGCACATCTAACTTTACAGAATGAAGATATTGCAAAAGCATCCAAATCAAGCTTCTCTCAGCTTGATATGCTTCCACACCATACATAAGGGCATTCTCTATCATAGGTGAAGAGTTTACATGTGTATTTGGAAGTTTACATTACAATTCATCAAACTCTTGAAACCAAGTCAGTTCTGACCTGAAACAACATGAAATGCTGTAAAATTGCATTTGTAAGCATATGTAATGCAGTTGAGCACATCTAACTTTACAGAATGAAGATATTGCAAAACCATCCAAATCAAGCTTCTCTCAGCTTGATATGCTTCCACACTGTACTTAAGGGCATTCTCTGTATAAGGTGAAGAGTTTACATGTGTATTTGCAAGTTTACATTACAATTCATCAAACTCTTGAAACCAAGTCAGTTCTGACCTGAAACAACATGAAATGTTGTAAAATTGCATTTGTAAGCATATGTAATGCAGTTGAGCACATCTAACTTTACAGAATGAAGATATTGCAAAACCATCCAAATCAAGCTTCTCTCAGCTTGATATGCTTCCACACCATACATAAGGGCATTCTCTATCATAGGTGAAGAGTTTACATGTGTATTTGCAAGTTTACATTACAATTCATCAAACTCTTGAAACCAAGTCAGTTCTGACCTGAAACAACATGAAATGTTGTAAAATTGCATTTGTAAGCATATGTAATGCAGTTGAGCACATCTAACTTTACAGAATGAAGATATTGCAAAACCATCCAAATCAAGCTTCTCTCAGCTTGATATGCTTCCACACCATACATAAGGGCATTCTCTATCATAGGTGAAGAGTTTACCTGTGTATTTGCAAGTTTACATTACAATTCATCAAACTCTTGAAACCAAGTCAGTTCTGGCCTGAAACAACATGAAATGTTGTAAAATTGCATTTGTAAGCATATGTAATGCAGTTGAGCACATCTAACTTTACAGAATGAAGATATTGCAAAACCATCCAAATCAAGCTTCTCTCAGCTTGATATGCTTCCACACCATACATAAGGGCATTCTCTATCATAGGTGAAGAGTTTACATGTGTATTTGCAAGTTTACATTACAATTCATCAAACTCTTGAAACCAAGTCAGTTCTGACCTGAAACAACATGAAATGTTGTAAAATTGCATTTGTAAGCATATGTAATGCAGTTGAGCACATCTAACTTTACAGAATGAAGATATTGCAAAACCATCCAAATCAAGCTTCTCTCAGCTTGATATGCTTCCACACTGTACTTAATGGCATTCTCTGTATAAGGTGAAGAGTTTACATGTGTATTTGCAAGTTTACATTACAATTCATCAAACTCTTGAAACCAAGTCAGTTCTGACCTGAAACAACATGAAATGTTGTAAAATTGCATTTGTAAGCATATGTAATGCAGTTGAGCACATCTAACTTTACAGAATGAAGATATTGCAAAAGCATCCAAATCAAGCTTCTCTCAGCTTGATATGCTTCCACACCATACATAAGGGCATTCTCTATCATAGGTGAAGAGTTTACATGTGTATTTGCAAGTTTACATTACAATTCATCAAACTCTTGAAACCAAGTCAGTTCTGATCTGAAACAACATGAAATGTTGTAAAATTGCATTTGTAAGCATATGTAATGCAGTTGAGCACATCTAACTTTACAAAATGAAGATATTGCTAAACCATCCAAATCAAGCTTCTCTCAGCTGGATATGCTTCCACACTGTACTTAAGGGCATTCTCTGTATAAGGTGAAGAGTTTACATGTGTATTTGCAAGTTTACATTTCAATTCATCAAACTCTTGAAACCAAGTCAGTTCTGACCTGAAACAACATGAAATGTTGTAAAATTGCATTTGTAAGCATATGTAATGCAGTTGAGCACATCTAACTTTACAAAATGAAGATATTGCAAAACCATCCAAATCAAGCTTCTCTCAGCTGGATATGCTTCCACACTGTACTTAAGGGCATTCTCTGTATAAGGTGAAGAGTTTACATGTGTATTTGCAAGTTTACATTACAATTCATCAAACTCTTGAAACCAAGTCAGTTCTGACCTGAAACAACATGAAATGTTGTAAAATTGCATTTGTAAGCATATGTAATGCAGTTGAGCACATCTAACTTTACAGAATGAAGATATTGCAAAACCATCCAAATCAAGCTTCTCTCAGCTTGATATGCTTCCACACCATACATAAGGGCATTCTCTATCATAGGTGAAGAGTTTACATGTGTATTTGCAAGTTTACATTACAATTCATCAAACTCTTGAAACCAAGTCAGTTCTGACCTGAAACAACATAAAATGTTGTAAAATTGCATTTGTAAGCATATGTAATGCAGTTGAGCACATCTAACTTTACAGAATGAAGATATTGCAAAAGCATCCAAATCAAGCTTCTCTCAGCTTGATATGCTTCCACACTGTACTTAAGGGCATTCTCTATCATAGGTGAAGAGTTTATATGTGTATTTGCAAGTTTACATTACAATTCATCAAACTCTTGAAACCAAGTCAGTTCTGACCTGAAACAACATGAAATGTTGTAAAATTGCATTTGTAAGCATATGTAATGCAGTTGAGCACATCTAACTTTACAGAATGAAGATATTGCAAAACCATCCAAATCAAGCTTCTCTCAGCTTGATATGCTTCCACACTGTACTTAAGGGCATTCTCTGTATAAGGTGAAGAGTTTACATGTGTATTTGCAAGTTTACATTACAATTCATCAAACTCTTGAAACCAAGTCAGTTCTGACCTGAAACAACATGAAATGTTGTAAAATTGCATTTGTAAGCATATGTAATGCAGTTGAGCACATCTAACTTTACAGAATGAAGATATTGCAAAACCATCCAAATCAAGCTTCTCTCAGCTTGATATGCTTCCACACTGTACTTAAGGGCATTCTCTGTATAAGGTGAAGAGTTTACATGTGTATTTGCAAGTTTACATTACAATTCATCAAACTCTTGAAACCAAGTCAGTTCTGACCTGAAACAACATGAAATGTTGTAAAATTGCATTTGTAAGCATATGTAATGCAGTTGAGCACATCTAACTTTACAGAATGAAGATATTGCAAAAGCATCCAAATCAAGCTTCTCTCAGCTTGATATGCTTCCACACCATACATAAGGGCATTCTCTATCATAGGTGAAGAGTTTACATGTGTATTTGGAAGTTTACATTACAATTCATCAAACTCTTGAAACCAAGTCAGTTCTGACCTGAAACAACATGAAATGCTGTAAAATTGCATTTGTAAGCATATGTAATGCAGTTGAGCACATCTAACTTTACAGAATGAAGATATTGCAAAACCATCCAAATCAAGCTTCTCTCAGCTTGATATGCTTCCACACTGTACTTAAGGGCATTCTCTGTATAAGGTGAAGAGTTTACATGTGTATTTGCAAGTTTACATTACAATTCATCAAACTCTTGAAACCAAGTCAGTTCTGACCTGAAACAACATGAAATGTTGTAAAATTGCATTTGTAAGCATATGTAATGCAGTTGAGCACATCTAACTTTACAGAATGAAGATATTGCAAAACCATCCAAATCAAGCTTCTCTCAGCTTGATATGCTTCCACACCATACATAAGGGCATTCTCTATCATAGGTGAAGAGTTTACATGTGTATTTGCAAGTTTACATTACAATTCATCAAACTCTTGAAACCAAGTCAGTTCTGACCTGAAACAACATGAAATGTTGTAAAATTGCATTTGTAAGCATATGTAATGCAGTTGAGCACATCTAACTTTACAGAATGAAGATATTGCAAAACCATCCAAATCAAGCTTCTCTCAGCTTGATATGCTTCCACACCATACATAAGGGCATTCTCTATCATAGGTGAAGAGTTTACCTGTGTATTTGCAAGTTTACATTACAATTCATCAAACTCTTGAAACCAAGTCAGTTCTGGCCTGAAACAACATGAAATGTTGTAAAATTGCATTTGTAAGCATATGTAATGCAGTTGAGCACATCTAACTTTACAGAATGAAGATATTGCAAAACCATCCAAATCAAGCTTCTCTCAGCTTGATATGCTTCCACACCATACATAAGGGCATTCTCTATCATAGGTGAAGAGTTTACATGTGTATTTGCAAGTTTACATTACAATTCATCAAACTCTTGAAACCAAGTCAGTTCTGACCTGAAACAACATGAAATGTTGTAGAATTGCATTTGTAAGCATATGTAATGCAGTTGAGCACATCTAACTTTACAGAATGAAGGTATTGCAAAAGCATCCAAATCAAGCTTCTCTCAGCTTGATATGCTTCCACACTGTACTTAAGGGCATTCTCTATCATAGGTGAAGAGTTTACATGTGTATTTGCAAGTTTACATTACAATTCATCAAACTCTTGAAACCAAGTCAGTTCTGACCTGAAACAACATGAAATGTTGTAAAATTGCATTTGTAAGCATATGTAATGCAGTTGAGCACATCTAACTTTACAGAATGAAGATATTGCAAAACCATCCAAATCAAGCTTCTCTCAGCTTGATATGCTTCCACACTGTACTTAAGGGCATTCTCTGTATAAGGTGAAGAGTTTACATGTGTATTTGCAAGTTTACATTACAATTCATCTAACTCTTGAAACCAAGTCAGTTCTGACCTGAAACAACATGAAATGCTGTAAAATTGCATTTGTAAGCATATGTAATGCAGTTGAGCACATCTAACTTTACAGAATGAAGATATTGCAAAACCATCCAAATCAAGCTTCTCTCAGCTTGATATGCTTCCACACTGTACTTAAGGGCATTCTCTGTATAAGGTGAAGAGTTTACATGTGTATTTGCAAGTTTACATTACAATTCATCAAACTCTTGAAACCAAGTCAGTTCTGACCTGAAACAACATGAAATGTTGTAAAATTGCATTTGTAAGCATATGTAATGCAGTTGAGCACATCTAACTTTACAGAATGAAGATATTGCAAAACCATCCAAATCAAGCTTCTCTCAGCTTGATATGCTTCCACACCATACATAAGGGCATTCTCTATCATAGGTGAAGAGTTTATATGTGTATTTGCAAGTTTACATTACAATTCATCAAACTCTTGAAACCAAGTCAGTTCTGACCTGAAACAACATGAAATGTTGTAAAATTGCATTTGTAAGCATATGTAATGCAGTTGAGCACATCTAACTTTACAGAATGAAGATATTGCAAAACCATCCAAATCAAGCTTCTCTCAGCTTGATATGCTTCCACACTGTACTTAATGGCATTCTCTGTATAAGGTGAAGAGTTTACATGTGTATTTGCAAGTTTACATTACAATTCATCAAACTCTTGAAACCAAGTCAGTTCTGACCTGAAACAACATGAAATGTTGTAAAATTGCATTTGTAAGCATATGTAATGCAGTTGAGCACATCTAACTTTACAGAATGAAGATATTGCAAAAGCATCCAAATCAAGCTTCTCTCAGCTTAATATGCTTCCACACCATACATAAGGGCATTCTCTATCATAGGTGAAGAGTTTACATGTGTATTTGCAAGTTTACATTACAATTCATCAAACTCTTGAAACCAAGTCAGTTCTGATCTGAAACAACATGAAATGTTGTAAAATTGCATTTGTAAGCATATGTAATGCAGTTGAGCACATCTAACTTTACAGAATGAAGATATTGCAAAACCATCCAAATCAAGCTTCTCTCAGCTGGATATGCTTCCACACTGTACTTAAGGGCATTCTCTGTATAAGGTGAAGAGTTTACATGTGTATTTGCAAGTTTACATTACAATTCATCTAACTCTTGAAACCAAGTCAGTTCTGACCTGAAACAACATGAAATGCTGTAAAATTGCATTTGTAAGCATATGTAATGCAGTTGAGCACATCTAACTTTACAGAATGAAGATATTGCAAAACCATCCAAATCAAGCTTCTCTCAGCTTGATATGCTTCCACACTGTACTTAAGGGCATTCTCTGTATAAGGTGAAGAGTTTACATGTGTATTTGCAAGTTTACATTACAATTCATCAAACTCTTGAAACCAAGTCAGTTCTGACCTGAAACAACATGAAATGTTGTAAAATTGCATTTGTAAGCATATGTAATGCAGTTGAGCACATCTAACTTTACAGAATGAAGATATTGCAAAACCATCCAAATCAAGCTTCTCTCAGCTTGATATGCTTCCACACCATACATAAGGGCATTCTCTATCATAGGTGAAGAGTTTATATGTGTATTTGCAAGTTTACATTACAATTCATCAAACTCTTGAAACCAAGTCAGTTCTGACCTGAAACAACATGAAATGTTGTAAAATTGCATTTGTAAGCATATGTAATGCAGTTGAGCACATCTAACTTTACAGAATGAAGATATTGCAAAACCATCCAAATCAAGCTTCTCTCAGCTTGATATGCTTCCACACTGTACTTAATGGCATTCTCTGTATAAGGTGAAGAGTTTACATGTGTATTTGCAAGTTTACATTACAATTCATCAAACTCTTGAAACCAAGTCAGTTCTGACCTGAAACAACATGAAATGTTGTAAAATTGCATTTGTAAGCATATGTAATGCAGTTGAGCACATCTAACTTTACAGAATGAAGATATTGCAAAAGCATCCAAATCAAGCTTCTCTCAGCTTAATATGCTTCCACACCATACATAAGGGCATTCTCTATCATAGGTGAAGAGTTTACATGTGTATTTGCAAGTTTACATTACAATTCATCAAACTCTTGAAACCAAGTCAGTTCTGATCTGAAACAACATGAAATGTTGTAAAATTGCATTTGTAAGCATATGTAATGCAGTTGAGCACATCTAACTTTACAAAATGAAGATATTGCAAAACCATCCAAATCAAGCTTCTCTCAGCTGGATATGCTTCCACACTGTACTTAAGGGCATTCTCTGTATAAGGTGAAGAGTTTACATGTGTATTTGCAAGTTTACATTACAATTCATCAAACTCTTGAAACCAAGTCAGTTCTGACCTGAAACAACATGAAATGTTGTAAAATTGCATTTGTAAGCATATGTAATGCAGTTGAGCACATCTAACTTTACAGAATGAAGATATTGCAAAAGCATCCAAATCAAGCTTCTCTCAGCTTGATATGCTTCCACACTGTACTTAAGGGCATTCTCTGTATGAGGTGAAGAGTTTACATGTGTATTTGCAAGTTTACATTACAATTTATCAAACTCTTGAAACCAAGTCAGTTCTGACCTGAAACAACATGAAATGTTGTAAAATTGCATTTGTAAGCATATGTAATGCAGTTGAGCGCATCTAACTTTACAGAATGAAGATATTGCAAAACCATCCAAATCAAGCTTCTCTCAGCTTGATATGCTTCCACACTGTACTTAAGGGCATTCTCTATCATAGGTGAAGAGTTTATATGTGTATTTGCAAGTTTACATTACAATTAATCAAACTCTTGAAACCAAGTCAGTTCTGACCTGAAACAACATGAAATGTTGTAAAATTGCATTTGTAAGCATATGTAATGCAGTTGAGCACATCTAACTTTACAGAATGAAGATATTGCAATACCATCCAAATCAAGCTTCTCTCAGCTTGATATGCTTCCACACTGTACTTAAGGGCATTCTCTATCATAGGTGAAGAGTTTATATGTGTATTTGCAAGTTTACATTACAATTCATCAAACTCTTGAAACCAAGTCAGTTCTGACCTGAAACAACATGAAATGCTGTAAAATTGCATTTGTAAGCATATGTAATGCAGTTGAGCACATCTAACTTTACAGAATGAAGATATTGCAAAACCATCCAAATCAAGCTTCTCTCAGCTTGATATGCTTCCACACTGTACTTAAGGGCATTCTCTATCATAGGTGAAGAGTTTACATGTGTATTTGCAAGTTTACATTACAATTCATCAAACTCTTGAAACCAAGTCAGTTCTCACCTGAAACAACATGAAATGTTGTAAAATTGCATTTGTAAGCATATGTAATGCAGTTGAGCACATCTAACTTTACAGAATGAAGATATTGCAAAACCATCCAAATCAAGCTTCTCTCAGCTTGATATGCTTCCACACTGTACTTAAGGGCATTCTCTGTATAAGGTGAAGAGTTTACATGTGTATTTGCAAGTTTACATTACAATTCATCAAACTCTTGAAACCAAGTCAGTTCTGACCTGAAACAACATGAAATGTTGTAAAATTGCATTTGTAAGCATATGTAATGCAGTTGAGCACATCTAACTTTACAGAATGAAGATATTGCAAAAGCATCCAAATCAAGCTTCTCTCAGCTTGATATGCTTCCACACCATACATAAGGGCATTCTCTATCATAGGTGAAGAGTTTACATGTGTATTTGGAAGTTTACATTACAATTCATCAAACTCTTGAAACCAAGTCAGTTCTGACCTGAAACAACATGAAATGCTATAAAATTGCATTTGTAAGCATATGTAATGCAGTTGAGCACATCTAACTTTACAGAATGAAGATATTGCAAAACCATCCAAATCAAGCTTCTCTCAGCTTGATATGCTTCCACACTGTACTTAAGGGCATTCTCTGTATAAGGTGAAGAGTTTACATGTGTATTTGCAAGTTTACATTACAATTCATCAAACTCTTGAAACCAAGTCAGTTCTGACCTGAAACAACATGAAATGTTGTAAAATTGCATTTGTAAGCATATGTAATGCAGTTGAGCACATCTAACTTTACAGAATGAAGATATTGCAAAAGCATCCAAATCAAGCTTCTCTCAGCTTGATATGCTTCCACACCATACATAAGGGCATTCTCTATCATAGGTGAAGAGTTTACATGTGTATTTGCAAGTTTACATTACAATTCATCAAACTCTTGAAACCAAGTCAGTTCTGACCTGAAACAACATGAAATGTTGTAAAATTGCATTTGTAAGCATATGTAATGCAGTTGAGCACATCTAACTTTACAGAATGAAGATATTGCAAAACCATCCAAATCAAGCTTCTCTCAGCTTGATATGCTTCCACACCATACATAAGGGCATTCTCTATCATAGGTGAAGAGTTTACCTGTGTATTTGCAAGTTTACATTACAATTCATCAAACTCTTGAAACCAAGTCAGTTCTGGCCTGAAACAACATGAAATGTTGTAAAATTGCATTTGTAAGCATATGTAATGCAGTTGAGCACATTTAACTTTACAGAATGAAGATATTGCAAAACCATCCAAATCAAGCTTCTCTCAGCTTGATATGCTTCCACACCATACATAAGGGCATTCTCTATCATAGGTGAAGAGTTTACATGTGTATTTGCAAGTTTACATTACAATTCATCAAACTCTTGAAACCAAGTCAGTTCTGACCTGAAACAACATGAAATGTTGTAGAATTGCATTTGTAAGCATATGTAATGCAGTTGAGCACATCTAACTTTACAGAATGAAGGTATTGCAAAAGCATCCAAATCAAGCTTCTCTCAGCTTGATATGCTTCCACACTGTACTTAAGGGCATTCTCTATCATAGGTGAAGAGTTTACATGTGTATTTGCAAGTTTACATTACAATTCATCAAACTCTTGAAACCAAGTCAGTTCTGACCTGAAACAACATGAAATGTTGTAAAATTGCATTTGTAAGCATATGTAATGCAGTTGAGCACATCTAACTTTACAGAATGAAGATATTGCAAAACCATCCAAATCAAGCTTCTCTCAGCTTGATATGCTTCCACACTTTACTTAAAGGGCATTCTCTGTATAAGGTGAAGAGTTTACATGTGTATTTGCAAGTTTACATTACAATTCATCAAACTCTTGAAACCAAGTCAGTTCTGACCTGAAACAACATGAAATGCTGTAAAATTGCATTTGTAAGCATATGTAATGCAGTTGAGCACATCTAACTTTACAGAATGAAGATATTGCAAAACCATCCAAATCAAGCTTCTCTCAGCTTGATATGCTTCCACACTGTACTTAAGTGCATTCTCTGTATAAGGTGAAGAGTTTACATGTGTATTTGCAAGTTTACATTACAATTCATCAAACTCTTGAAACCAAGTCAGTTCTGACCTGAAACAACATGAAATGTTGTAAAATTGCATTTGTAAGCATATGTAATGCAGTTGAGCACATCTAACTTTACAGAATGAAGATATTGCAAAACCATCCAAATCAAGCTTCTCTCAGCTTGATATGCTTCCACACCATACATAAGGGCATTCTCTATCATAGGTGAAGAGTTTATATGTGTATTTGCAAGTTTACATTACAATTCATCAAACTCTTGAAACCAAGTCAGTTCTGACCTGAAACAACATGAAATGTTGTAAAATTGCATTTGTAAGCATATGTAATGCAGTTGAGCACATCTAACTTTACAGAATGAAGATATTGCAAAAGCATCCAAATCAAGCTTCTCTCAGCTTGATATGCTTCCACACTGTACTTAAGGGCATTCTCTGTATAAGGTGAAGAGTTTACATGTGTATTTGCAAGTTTACATTACAATTCATCAAACTCTTGAAACCAAGTCAGTTCTGACCTGAAACAACATGAAATGTTGTAAAATTGCATTTGTAAGCATATGTAATGCAGTTGAGCACATCTAACTTTACAGAATGAAGATATTGCAAAAGCATCCAAATCAAGCTTCTCTCAGCTTGATATGCTTCCACACCATACATAAGGGCATTCTCTATCATAGGTGAAGAGTTTACATGTGTATTTGCAAGTTTACATTACAATTCATCAAACTCTTGAAACCAAGTCAGTTCTGATCTGAAACAACATGAAATGTTGTAAAATTGCATTTGTAAGCATATGTAATGCAGTTGAGCACATCTAACTTTACAGAATGAAGATATTGCAAAAGCATCCAAATCAAGCTTCTCTCAGCTTGATATGCTTCCACACCATACATAAGGGCATTCTCTATCATAGGTGAAGAGTTTACATGTGTATTTGGAAGTTTACATTACAATTCATCAAACTCTTGAAACCAAGTCAGTTCTGACCTGAAACAACATGAAATGCTGTAAAATTGCATTTGTAAGCATATGTAATGCAGTTGAGCACATCTAACTTTACAGAATGAAGATATTGCAAAACCATCCAAATCAAGCTTCTCTCAGCTTGATATGCTTCCACACTGTACTTAAGGGCATTCTCTGTATAAGGTGAAGAGTTTACATGTGTATTTGCAAGTTTACATTACAATTCATCAAACTCTTGAAACCAAGTCAGTTCTGACCTGAAACAACATGAAATGTTGTAAAATTGCATTTGTAAGCATATGTAATGCAGTTGAGCACATCTAACTTTACAGAATGAAGGTATTGCAAAAGCATCCAAATCAAGCTTCTCTCAGCTTGATATGCTTCCACACTGTACTTAAGGGCATTCTCTATCATAGGTGAAGAGTTTACATGTGTATTTGCAAGTTTACATTACAATTCATCAAACTCTTGAAACCAAGTCAGTTCTGACCTGAAACAACATGAAATGTTGTAAAATTGCATTTGTAAGCATATGTAATGCAGTTGAGCACATCTAACTTTACAGAATGAAGATATTGCAAAACCATCCAAATCAAGCTTCTCTCAGCTTGATATGCTTCCACACTTTACTTAAAGGGCATTCTCTATCATAGGTGAAGAGTTTACATGTGTATTTGCAAGTTTACATTACAATTCATCAAACTCTTGAAACCAAGTCAGTTCTGACCTGAAACAACATGAAATGTTGTAAAATTGCATTTGTAAGCATATGTAATGCAGTTGAGCACATCTAACTTTACAGAATGAAGATATTGCAAAACCATCCAAATCAAGCTTCTCTCAGCTTGATATGCTTCCACACCATACATAAGGGCATTCTCTATCATAGGTGAAGAGTTTACCTGTGTATTTGCAAGTTTACATTACAATTCATCAAACTCTTGAAACCAAGTCAGTTCTGGCCTGAAACAACATGAAATGTTGTAAAATTGCATTTGTAAGCATATGTAATGCAGTTGAGCACATTTAACTTTACAGAATGAAGATATTGCAAAACCATCCAAATCAAGCTTCTCTCAGCTTGATATGCTTCCACACCATACATAAGGGCATTCTCTATCATAGGTGAAGAGTTTACATGTGTATTTGCAAGTTTACATTACAATTCATCAAACTCTTGAAACCAAGTCAGTTCTGACCTGAAACAACATGAAATGTTGTAGAATTGCATTTGTAAGCATATGTAATGCAGTTGAGCACATCTAACTTTACAGAATGAAGGTATTGCAAAAGCATCCAAATCAAGCTTCTCTCAGCTTGATATGCTTCCACACTGTACTTAAGGGCATTCTCTATCATAGGTGAAGAGTTTACATGTGTATTTGCAAGTTTACATTACAATTCATCAAACTCTTGAAACCAAGTCAGTTCTGACCTGAAACAACATGAAATGCTGTAAAATTGCATTTGTAAGCATATGTAATGCAGTTGAGCACATCTAACTTTACAGAATGAAGATATTGCAAAACCATCCAAATCAAGCTTCTCTCAGCTTGATATGCTTCCACACTGTACTTAAGGGCATTCTCTGTATAAGGTGAAGAGTTTACATGTGTATTTGCAAGTTTACATTACAATTCATCAAACTCTTGAAACCAAGTCAGTTCTGACCTGAAACAACATGAAATGTTGTAAAATTGCATTTGTAAGCATATGTAATGCAGTTGAGCACATCTAACTTTACAGAATGAAGATATTGCAAAACCATCCAAATCAAGCTTCTCTCAGCTTGATATGCTTCCACACCATACATAAGGGCATTCTCTATCATAGGTGAAGAGTTTATATGTGTATTTGCAAGTTTACATTACAATTCATCAAACTCTTGAAACCAAGTCAGTTCTGACCTGAAACAACATGAAATGTTGTAAAATTGCATTTGTAAGCATATGTAATGCAGTTGAGCACATCTAACTTTACAGAATGAAGATATTGCAAAAGCATCCAAATCAAGCTTCTCTCAGCTTGATATGCTTCCACACCATTCTCTATCATAGGTGAAGAGTTTACATGTGTATTTGCAAGTTTACATTACAATTCATCAAACTCTTGAAACCAAGTCAGTTCTGACCTGAAACAACATGAAATGTTGTAAAATTGCATTTGTAAGCATATGTAATGCAGTTGAGCACATCTAACTTTACAGAATGAAGATATTGCAAAAGCATCCAAATCAAGCTTCTCTCAGCTTGATATGCTTCCACACCATACATAAGGGCATTCTCTATCATAGGTGAAGAGTTTACATGTGTATTTGCAAGTTTACATTACAATTCATCAAACTCTTGAAACCAAGTCAGTTCTGACCTGAAACAACATGAAATGTTGTAAAATTGCATTTGTAAGCATATGTAATGCAGTTGAGCACATCTAACTTTACAGAATGAAGATATTGCAAAACCATCCAAATCAAGCTTCTCTCAGCTTGATATGCTTCCACACCATACATAAGGGCATTCTCTATCATAGGTGAAGAGTTTACATGTGTATTTGCAAGTTTACATTACAATTCATCAAACTCTTGAAACCAAGTCAGTTCTGACCTGAAACAACATGAAATGTTGTAAAATTGCATTTGTAAGCATATGTAATGCAGTTGAGCACATCTAACTTTACAGAATGAAGATATTGCAAAAGCATCCAAATCAAGCTTCTCTCAACTTGATATGCTTCCACACTGTACTTAAGGGCATTCTCTATCATAGGTGAAGAGTTTACATGTGTATTTGCAAGTTTACATTACAATTCATCAAACTCTTGAAACCAAGTCAGTTCTGACCTGAAACAACATGAAATGTTGTAAAATTGCATTTGTAAGCATATGTAATGCAGTTGAGCACATCTAACTTTACAGAATGAAGATATTGCAAAACCATCCAAATCAAGCTTCTCTCAGCTTGATATGCTTCCACACCATACATAAGGGCATTCTCTATCATAGGTGAAGAGTTTATATGTGTATTTGCAAGTTTACATTACAATTCATCAAACTCTTGAAACCAAGTCAGTTCTGACCTGAAACAACATGAAATGCTGTAAAATTGCATTTATAAGCATATGTAATGCTGTTGAGCACATCTAACTTTACAGAATGAAGATATTGCAAAAGCATCCAAATCAAGCTTCTCTCAGCTTGATATGCTTCCACACTGTACTTAAGGGCATTCTCTGTATAAGGTGAAGAGTTTACATGTGTATTTGCAAGTTTACATTACAATTCATCAAACTCTTGAAACCAAGTCAGTTCTGACCTGAAACAACATGAAATGTTGTAAAATTGCATTTGTAAGCATATGTAATGCAGTTGAGCACATCTAACTTTACAGAATGAAGATATTGCAAAACCATCCAAATCAAGCTTCTCTCAGCTTGATATGCTTCCACACTGTACTTAAGGGCATTCTCTGTATAAGGTGAAGAGTTTACATGTGTATTTGCAAGTTTACATTACAATTCATCAAACTCTTGAAACCAAGTCAGTTCTGACCTGAAACAACATGAAATGTTGTAAAATTGCATTTGTAAGCATATGTAATGCAGTTGAGCACATCTAACTTTACAGAATGAAGATATTGCAAAAGCATCCAAATCAAGCTTCTCTCAGCTTGATATGCTTCCACACCATACATAAGGGCATTCTCTATCATAGGTGAAGAGTTTACATGTGTATTTGCAAGTTTACATTACAATTCATCAAACTCTTGAAACCAAGTCAGTTCTGACCTGAAACAACATGAAATGTTGTAAAATTGCATTTGTAAGCATATGTAATGCAGTTGAGCACATCTAACTTTACAGAATGAAGATATTGCAAAACCATCCAAATCAAGCTTCTCTCAGCTTGATATGCTTCCACACCATACATAAGGGCATTCTCTATCATAGGTGAAGAGTTTACATGTGTATTTGCAAGTTTACATTACAATTCATCAAACTCTTGAAACCAAGTCAGTTCTGACCTGAAACAACATGAAATGTTGTAAAATTGCATTTGTAAGCATATGTAATGCAGTTGAGCACATCTAACTTTACAGAATGAAGATATTGCAAAAGCATCCAAATCAAGCTTCTCTCAGCTTGATATGCTTCCACACCATACATAAGGGCATTCTCTATCATAGGTGAAGAGTTTACATGTGTATTTGCAAGTTTACATTACAATTCATCAAACTCTTGAAACCAAGTCAGTTCTGACCTGAAACAACATGAAATGTTGTAAAATTGCATTTGTAAGCATATGTAATGCAGTTGAGCACATCTAACTTTACAGAATGAAGATATTGCAAAACCATCCAAATCAAGCTTCTCTCAGCTTGATATGCTTCCACACCATACATAAGGGCATTCTCTATCATAGGTGAAGAGTTTACATGTGTATTTGCAAGTTTACATTACAATTCATCAAACTCTTGAAACCAAGTCAGTTCTGACCTGAAACAACATGAAATGTTGTAAAATTGCATTTGTAAGCATATGTAATGCAGTTGAGCACATCTAACTTTACAGAATGAAGATATTGCAAAAGCATCCAAATCAAGCTTCTCTCAACTTGATATGCTTCCACACTGTACTTAAGGGCATTCTCTATCATAGGTGAAGAGTTTACATGTGTATTTGCAAGTTTACATTACAATTCATCAAACTCTTGAAACCAAGTCAGTTCTGACCTGAAACAACATGAAATGTTGTAAAATTGCATTTGTAAGCATATGTAATGCAGTTGAGCACATCTAACTTTACAGAATGAAGATATTGCAAAACCATCCAAATCAAGCTTCTCTCAGCTTGATATGCTTCCACACCATACATAAGGGCATTCTCTATCATAGGTGAAGAGTTTATATGTGTATTTGCAAGTTTACATTACAATTCATCAAACTCTTGAAACCAAGTCAGTTCTGACCTGAAACAACATGAAATGCTGTAAAATTGCATTTATAAGCATATGTAATGCTGTTGAGCACATCTAACTTTACAGAATGAAGATATTGCAAAAGCATCCAAATCAAGCTTCTCTCAGCTTGATATGCTTCCACACTGTACTTAAGGGCATTCTCTGTATAAGGTGAAGAGTTTACATGTGTATTTGCAAGTTTACATTACAATTCATCAAACTCTTGAAACCAAGTCAGTTCTGACCTGAAACAACATGAAATGTTGTAAAATTGCATTTGTAAGCATATGTAATGCAGTTGAGCACATCTAACTTTACAGAATGAAGATATTGCAAAACCATCCAAATCAAGCTTCTCTCAGCTTGATATGCTTCCACACTGTACTTAAGGGCATTCTCTGTATAAGGTGAAGAGTTTACATGTGTATTTGCAAGTTTACATTACAATTCATCAAACTCTTGAAACCAAGTCAGTTCTGACCTGAAACAACATGAAATGTTGTAAAATTGCATTTGTAAGCATATGTAATGCAGTTGAGCACATCTAACTTTACAGAATGAAGATATTGCAAAAGCATCCAAATCAAGCTTCTCTCAGCTTGATATGCTTCCACACCATACATAAGGGCATTCTCTATCATAGGTGAAGAGTTTACATGTGTATTTGCAAGTTTACATTACAATTCATCAAACTCTTGAAACCAAGTCAGTTCTGACCTGAAACAACATGAAATGTTGTAAAATTGCATTTGTAAGCATATGTAATGCAGTTGAGCACATCTAACTTTACAGAATGAAGATATTGCAAAACCATCCAAATCAAGCTTCTCTCAGCTTGATATGCTTCCACACCATACATAAGGGCATTCTCTATCATAGGTGAAGAGTTTACATGTGTATTTGCAAGTTTACATTACAATTCATCAAACTCTTGAAACCAAGTCAGTTCTGACCTGAAACAACATGAAATGTTGTAAAATTGCATTTGTAAGCATATGTAATGCAGTTGAGCACATCTAACTTTACAGAATGAAGATATTGCAAAAGCATCCAAATCAAGCTTCTCTCAACTTGATATGCTTCCACACTGTACTTAAGGGCATTCTCTATCATAGGTGAAGAGTTTACATGTGTATTTGCAAGTTTACATTACAATTCATCAAACTCTTGAAACCAAGTCAGTTCTGACCTGAAACAACATGAAATGTTGTAAAATTGCATTTGTAAGCATATGTAATGCAGTTGAGCACATCTAACTTTACAGAATGAAGATATTGCAAAACCATCCAAATCAAGCTTCTCTCAGCTTGATATGCTTCCACACCATACATAAGGGCATTCTCTATCATAGGTGATGAGTTTACATGTGTATTTGCAAGTTTACATTACAATTCATCAAACTCTTGAAACCAAGTCAGTTCTGACCTGAAACAACATGAAATGTTGTAAAATTGCATTTGTAAGCATATGTAATGCAGTTGAGCACATCTAACTTTACAGAATGAAGATATTGCAAAAGCATCCAAATCAAGCTTCTCTCAGCTTGATATGCTTCCACACCATACATAAGGGCATTCTCTATCATAGGTGAAGAGTTTACATGTGTATTTGCAAGTTTACATTACAATTCATCAAACTCTTGAAACCAAGTCAGTTCTGACCTGAAACAACATGAAATGTTGTAAAATTGCATTTGTAAGCATATGTAATGCAGTTGAGCACATCTAACTTTACAGAATGAAGATATTGCAAAACCATCCAAATCAAGCTTCTCTCAGCTTGATATGCTTCCACACTGTACTTAAGGGCATTCTCTGTATAAGGTGAAGAGTTTACATGTGTATTTGCAAGTTTACATTACAATTCATCAAACTCTTGAAACCAAGTCAGTTCTGACCTGAAACAACATGAAATGTAGTAAAATTGCATTTGTAAGCATATGTAATGCAGTTGAGCACATCTAACTTTACAGAATGAAGATATTGCAAAACCATCCAAATCAAGCTTCTCTCAGCTTGATATGCTTCCACACCATACATAAGGGCATTCTCTATCATAGGTGAAGAGTTTACATGTGTATTTGCAAGTTTACATTACAATTCATCAAACTCTTGAAACCAAGTCAGTTCTGGCCTGAAACAACATGAAATGTTGTAAAATTGCATTTGTAAGCATATGTAATGCAGTTGAGCACATCTAACTTTACAGAATGAAGATATTGCAAAACCATCCAAATCAAGCTTCTCTCAGCTTGATATGCTTCCACACCATACATAAGGGCATTCTCTATCATAGGTGAAGAGTTTACATGTGTATTTGCAAGTTTACATTACAATTCATCAAACTCTTGAAACCAAGTCAGTTCTGACCTGAAACAACATGAAAAGTTGTAAAATTGCATTTGTAAGCATATGTAATGCAGTTGAGCACATCTAACTTTACAGAATGAAGATATTGCAAAACCATCCAAATCAAGCTTCTCTCAGCTTGATATGCTTCCACACCATACATAAGGGCATTCTCTATCATAGGTGATGAGTTTACATGTGTATTTGCAAGTTTACATTACAATTCATCAAACTCTTGAAACCAAGTCAGTTCTGACCTGAAACAACATGAAATGTTGTAAAATTGCATTTGTAAGCATATGTAATGCAGTTGAGCACATCTAACTTTACAGAATGAAGATATTGCAAAACCATCCAAATCAAGCTTCTCTCAGCTGGATATGTTTCCACACTGTACTTAAGGGCATTCTCTGTATAAGGTGAAGAGTTTACATGTGTATTTGCAAGTTTACATTACAATTCATCAAACTCTTGAAACCAAGTCAGTTCTGACCTGAAACAACATGAAATGCTGTAAAATTGCATTTGTAAGCATATGTAATGCAGTTGAGCACATCTAACTTTACAGAATGAAGATATTGCAAAACCATCCAAATCAAGCTTCTCTCAGCTTGATATGCTTCCACACTGTACTTAAGGGCATTCTCTGTATAAGGTGAAGAGTTTACATGTGTATTTGCAAGTTTACATTACAATTCATCAAACTCTTGAAACCAAGTCAGTTCTGACCTGAAACAACATGAAATGTTGTAAAATTGCATTTGTAAGCATATGTAATGCAGTTGAGCACATCTAACTTTACAGAATGAAGATATTGCAAAACCATCCAAATCAAGCTTCTCTCAGCTTGATATGCTTCCACACCATACATAAGGGCATTCTCTATCATAGGTGAAGAGATTACATGTGTATTTGCAAGTTTACATTACAATTCATCAAACTCTTGAAACCAAGTCAGTTCTGACCTGAAACAACATGAAATGTTGTAAAATTGCATTTGTAAGCATATGTAATGCAGTTGAGCACATCTAACTTTACAGAATGAAGATATTGCAAAACCATCCAAATCAAGCTTCTCTCAGCTTGATATGCTTCCACACCATACATAAGGGCATTCTCTATCATAGGTGATGAGTTTACATGTGTATTTGCAAGTTTACATTACAATTCATCAAACTCTTGAAACCAAGTCAGTTCTGACCTGAAACAACATGAAATGTTGTAAAATTGCATTTGTAAGCATATGTAATGCAGTTGAGCACATCTAACTTTACAGAATGAAGATATTGCAAAACCATCCAAATCAAGCTTCTCTCAGCTTGATATGCTTCCACACTGTACATAAGGGCATTCTCTATCATAGGTGAAGAGTTTACATGTGTATTTGCAAGTTTACATTACAATTCATCAAACTCTTGAAACCAAGTCAGTTCTGACCTGAAACAACATGAAATGTTGTAAAATTGCATTTGTAAGCATATGTAATGCAGTTGAGCACATCTAACTTTACAGAATGAAGATATTGCAAAACCATCCAAATCAAGCTTCTCTCAGCTTGATATGCTTCCACACTGTACTTAAGGGCATTCTCTATCATAGGTGAAGAGTTTACATGTGTATTTGCAAGTTTACATTACAATTCATCAAGCTCTTGAAACCAAGTCAGTTCTGACCTGAAACAACATGAAATGTTGTAAAATTGCATTTGTAAGCATATGTAATGCAGTTGAGCACATCTAACTTTACAGAATGAAGATATTGCAAAACCATCCAAATCAAGCTTCTCTCAGCTTGATATGCTTCCACACTGTACTTAAGGGCATTCTCTGTATAAGGTGAAGAGTTTACATGTGTATTTGCAAGTTTACATTACAATTCATCAAACTCTTGAAACCAAGTCAGTTCTGACCTGAAACAACATGAAATGCTGTAAAATTGCATTTGTAAGCATATGTAATGCAGTTGAGCACATCTAACTTTACAGAATGAAGATATTGCAAAACCATCCAAATCAAGCTTCTCTCAGCTTGATATGCTTCCACACTGTACTTAAGGGCATTCTCTGTATAAGGTGAAGAGTTTACATGTGTATTTGCAAGTTTACATTACAATTCATCAAACTCTTGAAACCAAGTCAGTTCTGGCCTGAAACAACATGAAATGTTGTAAAATTGCATTTGTAAGCATATGTAATGCAGTTGAGCACATCTAACTTTACAGAATGAAGATATTGCAAAACCATCCAAATCAAGCTTCTCTCAGCTTGATATGCTTCCACACCATACATAAGGGCATTCTCTATCATAGGTGAAGAGTTTACATGTGTATTTGCAAGTTTACATTACAATTCATCAAACTCTTGAAACCAAGTCAGTTCTGACCTGAAACAACATGAAATGTTGTAAAATTGCATTTGTAAGCATATGTAATGCAGTTGAGCACATCTAACTTTACAGAATGAAGATATTGCAAAACCATCCAAATCAAGCTTCTCTCAGCTTGATATGCTTCCACACTGTACTTAAGTGCATTCTCTGTATAAGGTGAAGAGTTTACATGTGTATTTGCAAGTTTACATTACAATTCATCAAACTCTTGAAACCAAGTCAGTTCTGACCTGAAACAACATGAAATGTTGTAAAATTGCATTTGTAAGCATATGTAATGCAGTTGAGCACATCTAACTTTACTGAATGAAGATATTGCAAAAGCATCCAAATCAAGCTTCTCTCAGCTTGATATGCTTCCACACCATACATAAGGGCATTCTCTATCATAGGTGAAGAGTTTACATGTGTATTTGCAAGTTTACATTACAATTCATCAAACTCTTGAAACCAAGTCAGTTCTGACCTGAAACAACATGAAATGCTGTACAATTGCATTTGTAAGCATATGTAATGCAGTTGAGCACATCTAACTTTACAGAATGAAGGTATTGCAAAAGCATCCAAATCAAGCTTCTCTCAGCTTGATATGCTTCCACACTGTACTTAAGGGCATTCTCTATCATAGGTGAAGAGTTTACATGTGTATTTGCAAGTTTACATTACAATTCATCAAACTCTTGAAACCAAGTCAGTTCTGACCTGAAACAACATGAAATGTTGTAAAATTGCATTTGTAAGCATATGTAATGCAGTTGAGCACATCTAACTTTACAGAATGAAGATATTGCAAAACCATCCAAATCAAGCTTCTCTCAGCTTGATATGCTTCCACACCATACATAAGGGCATTCTCTATCATAGGTGATGAGTTTACATGTGTATTTGCAAGTTTACATTACAATTCATCAAACTCTTGAAACCAAGTCAGTTCTGACCTGAAACAACATTAAATGTTGTAAAATTGCATTTGTAAGCATATGTAATGCAGTTGAGCACATCTAACTTTACAGAATGAAGATATTGCAAAAGCATCCAAATCAAGCTTCTCTCAGCTTGATATGCTTCCACACCATACATAAGGGCATTCTCTATCATAGGTGAAGAGTTTACATGTGTATTTGCAAGTTTACATTACAATTCATCAAACTCTTGAAACCAAGTCAGTTCTGACCTGAAACAACATGAAATGTTGTAAAATTGCATTTGTAAGCATATGTAATGCAGTTGAGCACATCTAACTTTACAGAATGAAGATATTGCAAAACCATCCAAATCAAGCTTCTCTCAGCTTGATATGCTTCCACACTGTACTTAAGGGCATTCTCTGTATAAGGTGAAGAGTTTACATGTGTATTTGCAAGTTTACATTACAATTCATCAAACTCTTGAAACCAAGTCAGTTCTGACCTGAAACAACATGAAATGTTGTAAAATTGCATTTGTAAGCATATGTAATGCAGTTGAGCACATCTAACTTTACAGAATGAAGATATTGCAAAACCATCCAAATCAAGCTTCTCTCAGCTTGATATGCTTCCACACCATACATAAGGGCATTCTCTATCATAGGTGAAGAGTTTACATGTGTATTTGCAAGTTTACATTACAATTCATCAAACTCTTGAAACCAAGTCAGTTCTGACCTGAAACAACATGAAATGTTGTAAAATTGCATTTGTAAGCATATGTAATGCAGTTGAGCACATCTAACTTTACAGAATGAAGATATTGCAAAAGCATCCAAATCAAGCTTCTCTCAGCTTGATATGCTTCCACACTGTACTTAAGGGCATTCTCTATCATAGGTGAAGAGTTTACATGTGTATTTGCAAGTTTACATTACAATTCATCAAACTCTTGAAACCAAGTCAGTTCTGACCTGAAACAACATGAAATGTTGTAAAATTGCATTTGTAAGCATATGTAATGCAGTTGAGCACATCTAACTTTACAGAATGAAGATATTGCAAAACCATCCAAATCAAGCTTCTCTCAGCTTGATATGCTTCCACACTGTACTTAAGGGCATTCTCTGTATAAGGTGAAGAGTTTACATGTGTATTTGCAAGTTTACATTACAATTCATCAAACTCTTGAAACCAAGTCAGTTCTGACCTGAAACAACATGAAATGCTGTAAAATTGCATTTGTAAGCATATGTAATGCAGTTGAGCACATCTAACTTTACAGAATGAAGATATTGCAAAACCATCCAAATCAAGCTTCTCTCAGCTTGATATGCTTCCACACTGTACTTAAGGGCATTCTCTGTATAAGGTGAAGAGTTTACATGTGTATTTGCAAGTTTACATTACAATTCATCAAACTCTTGAAACCAAGTCAGTTCTGGCCTGAAACAACATGAAATGTTGTAAAATTGCATTTGTAAGCATATGTAATGCAGTTGAGCACATCTAACTTTACAGAATGAAGATATTGCAAAACCATCCAAATCAAGCTTCTCTCAGCTTGATATGCTTCCACACCATACATAAGGGAATTCTCTATCATAGGTGAAGAGTTTACATGTGTATTTGCAAGTTTACATTACAATTCATCAAACTCTTGAAACCAAGTCAGTTCTGACCTGAAACAACATGAAATGTTGTAAAATTGCATTTGTAAGCATATGTAATGCAGTTGAGCACATCTAACTTTACAGAATGAAGATATTGCAAAACCATCCAAATCAAGCTTCTCTCAGCTTGATATGCTTCCACACTGTACTTAAGGGCATTCTCTGTATAAGGTGAAGAGTTTACATGTGTATTTGCAAGTTTACATTACAATTCATCAAACTCTTGAAACCAAGTCAGTTCTGACCTGAAACAACATGAAATGCTGTAAAATTGCATTTGTAAGCATATGTAATGCAGTTGAGCACATCTAACTTTACAGAATGAAGGTATTGCAAAAGCATCCAAATCAAGCTTCTCTCAGCTTGATATGCTTCCACACTGTACTTAAGGGCATTCTCTATCATAGGTGAAGAGTTTACATGTGTATTTGCAAGTTTACATTACAATTCATCAAACTCTTGAAACCAAGTCAGTTCTGACCTGAAACAACATGAAATGTTGTAAAATTGCATTTGTAAGCATATGTAATGCAGTTGAGCACATCTAACTTTACAGAATGAAGATATTGCAAAAGCATCCAAATCAAGCTTCTCTCAGCTTGATATGCTTCCACACCATACATAAGGGCATTCTCTATCATAGGTGATGAGTTTACATGTGTATTTGCAAGTTTACATTACAATTCATCAAACTCTTGAAACCAAGTCAGTTCTGACCTGAAACAACATGAAATGTTGTAAAATTGCATTTGTAAGCATATGTAATGCAGTTGAGCACATCTAACTTTACAGAATGAAGATATTGCAAAAGCATCCAAATCAAGCTTCTCTCAGCTTGATATGCTTCCACACCATACATAAGGGCATTCTCTATCATAGGTGAAGAGTTTACATGTGTATTTGCAAGTTTACATTACAATTCATCAAACTCTTGAAACCAAGTCAGTTCTGACCTGAAACAACATGAAATGTTGTAAAATTGCATTTGTAAGCATATGTAATGCAGTTGAGCACATCTAACTTTACAGAATGAAGATATTGCAAAAGCATCCAAATCAAGCTTCTCTCAGCTTGATATGCTTCCACACTGTACTTAAGGGCATTCTCTATCATAGGTGAAGAGTTTACATGTGTATTTGCAAGTTTACATTACAATTCATCAAGCTCTTGAAACCAAGTCAGTTCTGACCTGAAACAACATGAAATGTTGTAAAATTGCATTTGTAAGCATATGTAATGCAGTTGAGCACATCTAACTTTACAGAATGAAGATATTGCAAAACCATCCAAATCAAGCTTCTCTCAGCTTGATATGCTTCCACACTGTACTTAAGGGCATTCTCTGTATAAGGTGAAGAGTTTACATGTGTATTTGCAAGTTTACATTACAATTCATCAAACTCTTGAAACCAAGTCAGTTCTGACCTGAAACAACATGAAATGCTGTAAAATTGCATTTGTAAGCATATGTAATGCAGTTGAGCACATCTAACTTTACAGAATGAAGATATTGCAAAACCATCCAAATCAAGCTTCTCTCAGCTTGATATGCTTCCACACTGTACTTAAGGGCATTCTCTGTATAAGGTGAAGAGATTACATGTGTATTTGCAAGTTTACATTACAATTCATCAAACTCTTGAAACCAAGTCAGTTCTGACCTGAAACAACATGAAATGTTGTAAAATTGCATTTGTAAGCATATGTAATGCAGTTGAGCACATCTAACTTTACAGAATGAAGATATTGCAAAACCATCCAAATCAAGCTTCTCTCAGCTTGATATGCTTCCACACTGTACTTAAGGGCATTCTCTGTATAAGGTGAAGAGTTTACATGTGTATTTGCAAGTTTACATTACAATTCATCAAACTCTTGAAACCAAGTCAGTTCTGACCTGAAACAACATGAAATGCTGTAAAATTGCATTTGTAAGCATATGTAATGCAGTTGAGCACATCTAACTTTACAGAATGAAGATATTGCAAAACCATCCAAATCAAGCTTCTCTCAGCTTGATATGCTTCCACACTGTACTTAAGGGCATTCTCTGTATAAGGTGAAGAGTTTACATGTGTATTTGCAAGTTTACATTACAATTCATCAAACTCTTGAAACCAAGTCAGTTCTGGCCTGAAACAACATGAAATGTTGTAAAATTGCATTTGTAAGCATATGTAATGCAGTTGAGCACATCTAACTTTACAGAATGAAGATATTGCAAAACCATCCAAATCAAGCTTCTCTCAGCTTGATATGCTTCCACACCATACATAAGGGAATTCTCTATCATAGGTGAAGAGTTTACATGTGTATTTGCAAGTTTACATTACAATTCATCAAACTCTTGAAACCAAGTCAGTTCTGACCTGAAACAACATGAAATGTTGTAAAATTGCATTTGTAAGCATATGTAATGCAGTTGAGCACATCTAACTTTACAGAATGAAGATATTGCAAAACCATCCAAATCAAGCTTCTCTCAGCTTGATATGCTTCCACACTGTACTTAAGGGCATTCTCTGTATAAGGTGAAGAGTTTACATGTGTATTTGCAAGTTTACATTACAATTCATCAAACTCTTGAAACCAAGTCAGTTCTGACCTGAAACAACATGAAATGCTGTAAAATTGCATTTGTAAGCATATGTAATGCAGTTGAGCACATCTAACTTTACAGAATGAAGGTATTGCAAAAGCATCCAAATCAAGCTTCTCTCAGCTTGATATGCTTCCACACTGTACTTAAGGGCATTCTCTATCATAGGTGAAGAGTTTACATGTGTATTTGCAAGTTTACATTACAATTCATCAAACTCTTGAAACCAAGTCAGTTCTGACCTGAAACAACATGAAATGTTGTAAAATTGCATTTGTAAGCATATGTAATGCAGTTGAGCACATCTAACTTTACAGAATGAAGATATTGCAAAAGCATCCAAATCAAGCTTCTCTCAGCTTGATATGCTTCCACACCATACATAAGGGCATTCTCTATCATAGGTGATGAGTTTACATGTGTATTTGCAAGTTTACATTACAATTCATCAAACTCTTGAAACCAAGTCAGTTCTGACCTGAAACAACATGAAATGCTGTAAAATTGCATTTGTAAGCATATGTAATGCAGTTGAGCACATCTAACTTTACAGAATGAAGATATTGCAAAACCATCCAAATCAAGCTTCTCTCAGCTTGATATGCTTCCACACTGTACTTAAGGGCATTCTCTGTATAAGGTGAAGAGTTTACATGTGTATTTGCAAGTTTACATTACAATTCATCAAACTCTTGAAACCAAGTCAGTTCTGGCCTGAAACAACATGAAATGTTGTAAAATTGCATTTGTAAGCATATGTAATGCAGTTGAGCACATCTAACTTTACAGAATGAAGATATTGCAAAACCATCCAAATCAAGCTTCTCTCAGCTTGATATGCTTCCACACCATACATAAGGGAATTCTCTATCATAGGTGAAGAGTTTACATGTGTATTTGCAAGTTTACATTACAATTCATCAAACTCTTGAAACCAAGTCAGTTCTGACCTGAAACAACATGAAATGTTGTAAAATTGCATTTGTAAGCATATGTAATGCAGTTGAGCACATCTAACTTTACAGAATGAAGATATTGCAAAACCATCCAAATCAAGCTTCTCTCAGCTTGATATGCTTCCACACTGTACTTAAGGGCATTCTCTGTATAAGGTGAAGAGTTTACATGTGTATTTGCAAGTTTACATTACAATTCATCAAACTCTTGAAACCAAGTCAGTTCTGACCTGAAACAACATGAAATGCTGTAAAATTGCATTTGTAAGCATATGTAATGCAGTTGAGCACATCTAACTTTACAGAATGAAGGTATTGCAAAAGCATCCAAATCAAGCTTCTCTCAGCTTGATATGCTTCCACACTGTACTTAAGGGCATTCTCTATCATAGGTGAAGAGTTTACATGTGTATTTGCAAGTTTACATTACAATTCATCAAACTCTTGAAACCAAGTCAGTTCTGACCTGAAACAACATGAAATGTTGTAAAATTGCATTTGTAAGCATATGTAATGCAGTTGAGCACATCTAACTTTACAGAATGAAGATATTGCAAAAGCATCCAAATCAAGCTTCTCTCAGCTTGATATGCTTCCACACCATACATAAGGGCATTCTCTATCATAGGTGAAGAGTTTACATGTGTATTTGCAAGTTTACATTACAATTCATCAAACTCTTGAAACCAAGTCAGTTCTGACCTGAAACAACATGAAATGCTGTAAAATTGCATTTGTAAGCATATGTAATGCAGTTGAGCACATCTAACTTTACAGAATGAAGATATTGCAAAACCATCCAAATCAAGCTTCTCTCAGCTTGATATGCTTCCACACTGTACTTAAGGGCATTCTCTGTATAAGGTGAAGAGATTACATGTGTATTTGCAAGTTTACATTACAATTCATCAAACTCTTGAAACCAAGTCAGTTCTGGCCTGAAACAACATGAAATGTTGTAAAATTGCATTTGTAAGCATATGTAATGCAGTTGAGCACATCTAACTTTACAGAATGAAGATATTGCAAAACCATCCAAATCAAGCTTCTCTCAGCTTGATATGCTTCCACACCATACATAAGGGCATTCTCTATCATAGGTGAAGAGTTTACATGTGTATTTGCAAGTTTACATTACAATTCATCAAACTCTTGAAACCAAGTCAGTTCTGACCTGAAACAACATGAAATGTTGTAAAATTGCATTTGTAAGCATATGTAATGCAGTTGAGCACATCTAACTTTACAGAATGAAGATATTGCAAAACCATCCAAATCAAGCTTCTCTCAGCTTGATATGCTTCCACACCATACATAAGGGCATTCTCTATCATAGGTGAAGAGTTTACATGTGTATTTGCAAGTTTACATTACAATTCATCAAACTCTTGAAACCAAGTCAGTTCTGACCTGAAACAACATGAAATGTTGTAAAATTGCATTTGTAAGCATATGTAATGCAGTTGAGCACATCTAACTTTACAGAATGAAGATATTGCAAAACCATCCAAATCAAGCTTCTCTCAGCTTGATATGCTTCCACACTGTACTTAAGGGCATTCTCTGTATAAGGTGAAGAGTTTACATGTGTATTTGCAAGTTTACATTACAATTCATCAAACTCTTGAAACCAAGTCAGTTCTGACCTGAAACAACATGAAATGTTGTAAAATTGCATTTGTAAGCATATGTAATGCAGTTGAGCACATCTAACTTTACAGAATGAAGATATTGCAAAACCATCCAAATCAAGCTTCTCTCAGCTTGATATGCTTCCACACCATACATAAGGGCATTCTCTATCATAGGTGAAGAGTTTACATGTGTATTTGCAAGTTTACATTACAATTCATCAAACTCTTGAAACCAAGTCAGTTCTGACCTGAAACAACATGAAATGTTGTAAAATTGCATTTGTAAGCATATGTAATGCAGTTGAGCACATCTAACTTTACAGAATGAAGATATTGCAAAAGCATCCAAATCAAGCTTCTCTCAGCTTGATATGCTTCCACACTGTACTTAAGGGCATTCTCTATCATAGGTGAAGAGTTTACATGTGTATTTGCAAGTTTACATTACAATTCATCAAACTCTTGAAACCAAGTCAGTTCTGACCTGAAACAACATGAAATGTTGTAAAATTGCATTTGTAAGCATATGTAATGCAGTTGAGCACATCTAACTTTACAGAATGAAGATATTGCAAAACCATCCAAATCAAGCTTCTCTCAGCTTGATATGCTTCCACACTGTACTTAAGGGCATTCTCTGTATAAGGTGAAGAGTTTACATGTGTATTTGCAAGTTTACATTACAATTCATCAAACTCTTGAAACCAAGTCAGTTCTGACCTGAAACAACATGAAATGCTGTAAAATTGCATTTGTAAGCATATGTAATGCAGTTGAGCACATCTAACTTTACAGAATGAAGATATTGCAAAACCATCCAAATCAAGCTTCTCTCAGCTTGATATGCTTCCACACTGTACTTAAGGGCATTCTCTGTATAAGTTGAAGAGTTTACATGTGTATTTGCAAGTTTACATTACAATTCATCAAACTCTTGAAACCAAGTCAGTTCTGGCCTGAAACAACATGAAATGTTGTAAAATTGCATTTGTAAGCATATGTAATGCAGTTGAGCACATCTAACTTTACAGAATGAAGATATTGCAAAACCATCCAAATCAAGCTTCTCTCAGCTTGATATGCTTCCACACCATACATAAGGGCATTCTCTATCATAGGTGAAGAGTTTACATGTGTATTTGCAAGTTTACATTACAATTCATCAAACTCTTGAAACCAAGTCAGTTCTGACCTGAAACAACATGAAATGTTGTAAAATTGCATTTGTAAGCATATGTAATGCAGTTGAGCACATCTAACTTTACAGAATGAAGATATTGCAAAACCATCCAAATCAAGCTTCTCTCAGCTTGATATGCTTCCACACTGTACTTAAGGGCATTCTCTGTATAAGGTGAAGAGTTTACATGTGTATTTGCAAGTTTACATTACAATTCATCAAACTCTTGAAACCAAGTCAGTTCTGACCTGAAACAACATGAAATGCTGTAAAATTGCATTTGTAAGCATATGTAATGCAGTTGAGCACATCTAACTTTACAGAATGAAGGTATTGCAAAAGCATCCAAATCAAGCTTCTCTCAGCTTGATATGCTTCCACACTGTACTTAAGGGCATTCTCTATCATAGGTGAAGAGTTTACATGTGTATTTGCAAGTTTACATTACAATTCATCAAACTCTTGAAACCAAGTCAGTTCTGACCTGAAACAACATGAAATGTTGTAAAATTGCATTTGTAAGCATATGTAATGCAGTTGAGCACATCTAACTTTACAGAATGAAGATATTGCAAAAGCATCCAAATCAAGCTTCTCTCAGCTTGATATGCTTCCACACCATACATAAGGGCATTCTCTATCATAGGTGATGAGTTTACATGTGTATTTGCAAGTTTACATTACAATTCATCAAACTCTTGAAACCAAGTCAGTTCTGACCTGAAACAACATGAAATGTTGTAAAATTGCATTTGTAAGCATATGTAATGCAGTTGAGCACATCTAACTTTACAGAATGAAGATATTGCAAAAGCATCCAAATCAAGCTTCTCTCAGCTTGATATGCTTCCACACCATACATAAGGGCATTCTCTATCATAGGTGAAGAGTTTACATGTGTATTTGCAAGTTTACATTACAATTCATCAAACTCTTGAAACCAAGTCAGTTCTGACCTGAAACAACATGAAATGTTGTAAAATTGCATTTGTAAGCATATGTAATGCAGTTGAGCACATCTAATTTTACAGAATGAAGATATTGCAAAACCATCCAAATCAAGCTTCTCTCAGCTTGATATGCTTCCACACTGTACTTAAGGGCATTCTCTATCATAGGTGAAGAGTTTACATGTGTATTTGCAAGTTTACATTACAATTCATCAAGCTCTTGAAACCAAGTCAGTTCTGACCTGAAACAACATGAAATGTTGTAAAATTGCATTTGTAAGCATATGTAATGCAGTTGAGCACATCTAACTTTACAGAATGAAGATATTGCAAAACCATCCAAATCAAGCTTCTCTCAGCTTGATATGCTTCCACACTGTACTTAAGGGCATTCTCTGTATAAGGTGAAGAGTTTACATGTGTATTTGCAAGTTTACATTACAATTCATCAAACTCTTGAAACCAAGTCAGTTCTGACCTGAAACAACATGAAATGCTGTAAAATTGCATTTGTAAGCATATGTAATGCAGTTGAGCACATCTAACTTTACAGAATGAAGATATTGCAAAACCATCCAAATCAAGCTTCTCTCAGCTTGATATGCTTCCACACTGTACTTAAGGGCATTCTCTGTATAAGGTGAAGAGATTACATGTGTATTTGCAAGTTTACATTACAATTCATCAAACTCTTGAAACCAAGTCAGTTCTGGCCTGAAACAACATGAAATGTTGTAAAATTGCATTTGTAAGCATATGTAATGCAGTTGAGCACATCTAACTTTACAGAATGAAGATATTGCAAAACCATCCAAATCAAGCTTCTCTCAGCTTGATATGCTTCCACACCATACATAAGGGCATTCTCTATCATAGGTGAAGAGTTTACATGTGTATTTGCAAGTTTACATTACAATTCATCAAACTCTTGAAACCAAGTCAGTTCTGACCTGAAACAACATGAAATGTTGTAAAATTGCATTTGTAAGCATATGTAATGCAGTTGAGCACATCTAACTTTACAGAATGAAGATATTGCAAAAGCATCCAAATCAAGCTTCTCTCAGCTTGATATGCTTCCACACTGTACTTAAGGGCATTCTCTGTATAAGGTGAAGAGTTTACATGTGTATTTGCAAGTTTACATTACAATTCATCAAACTCTTGAAACCAAGTCAGTTCTGACCTGAAACAACATGAAATGTTGTAAAATTGCATTTGTAAGCATATGTAATGCAGTTGAGCACATCTAACTTTACAGAATGAAGATATTGCAAAAGCATCCAAATCAAGCTTCTCTCAGCTTGATATGCTTCCACACCATACATAAGGGCATTCTCTATCATAGGTGAAGAGTTTACATGTGTATTTGCAAGTTTACATTACAATTCATCAAACTCTTGAAACCAAGTCAGTTCTGACCTGAAACAACATGAAATGCTGTAAAATTGCATTTGTAAGCATATGTAATGCAGTTGAGCACATCTAACTTTACAGAATGAAGGTATTGCAAAAGCATCCAAATCAAGCTTCTCTCAGCTTGATATGCTTCCACACTGTACTTAAGGGCATTCTCTATCATAGGTGAAGAGTTTACATGTGTATTTGCAAGTTTACATTACAATTCATCAAACTCTTGAAACCAAGTCAGTTCTGACCTGAAACAACATGAAATGTTGTAAAATTGCATTTGTAAGCATATGTAATGCAGTTGAGCACATCTAACTTTACAGAATGAAGATATTGCAAAACCATCCAAATCAAGCTTCTCTCAGCTTGATATGCTTCCACACCATACATAAGGGCATTCTCTATCATAGGTGATGAGTTTACATGTGTATTTGCAAGTTTACATTACAATTCATCAAACTCTTGAAACCAAGTCAGTTCTGACCTGAAACAACATTAAATGTTGTAAAATTGCATTTGTAAGCATATGTAATGCAGTTGAGCACATCTAACTTTACAGAATGAAGATATTGCAAAAGCATCCAAATCAAGCTTCTCTCAGCTTGATATGCTTCCACACCATACATAAGGGCATTCTCTATCATAGGTGAAGAGTTTACATGTGTATTTGCAAGTTTACATTACAATTCATCAAACTCTTGAAACCAAGTCAGTTCTGACCTGAAACAACATGAAATGTTGTAAAATTGCATTTGTAAGCATATGTAATGCAGTTGAGCACATCTAACTTTACAGAATGAAGATATTGCAAAACCATCCAAATCAAGCTTCTCTCAGCTTGATATGCTTCCACACTGTACTTAAGGGCATTCTCTGTATAAGGTGAAGAGTTTACATGTGTATTTGCAAGTTTACATTACAATTCATCAAACTCTTGAAACCAAGTCAGTTCTGACCTGAAACAACATGAAATGTTGTAAAATTGCATTTGTAAGCATATGTAATGCAGTTGAGCACATCTAACTTTACAGAATGAAGATATTGCAAAACCATCCAAATCAAGCTTCTCTCAGCTTGATATGCTTCCACACCATACATAAGGGCATTCTCTATCATAGGTGAAGAGTTTACATGTGTATTTGCAAGTTTACATTACAATTCATCAAACTCTTGAAACCAAGTCAGTTCTGACCTGAAACAACATGAAATGTTGTAAAATTGCATTTGTAAGCATATGTAATGCAGTTGAGCACATCTAACTTTACAGAATGAAGATATTGCAAAACCATCCAAATCAAGCTTCTCTCAGCTTGATATGCTTCCACACTGTACTTAAGGGCATTCTCTGTATAAGGTGAAGAGTTTACATGTGTATTTGCAAGTTTACATTACAATTCATCAAACTCTTGAAACCAAGTCAGTTCTGACCTGAAACAACATGAAATGCTGTAAAATTGCATTTGTAAGCATATGTAATGCAGTTGAGCACATCTAACTTTACAGAATGAAGATATTGCAAAACCATCCAAATCAAGCTTCTCTCAGCTTGATATGCTTCCACACTGTACTTAAGGGCATTCTCTGTATAAGTTGAAGAGTTTACATGTGTATTTGCAAGTTTACATTACAATTCATCAAACTCTTGAAACCAAGTCAGTTCTGGCCTGAAACAACATGAAATGTTGTAAAATTGCATTTGTAAGCATATGTAATGCAGTTGAGCACATCTAACTTTACAGAATGAAGATATTGCAAAACCATCCAAATCAAGCTTCTCTCAGCTTGATATGCTTCCACACCATACATAAGGGCATTCTCTATCATAGGTGAAGAGTTTACATGTGTATTTGCAAGTTTACATTACAATTCATCAAACTCTTGAAACCAAGTCAGTTCTGACCTGAAACAACATGAAATGTTGTAAAATTGCATTTGTAAGCATATGTAATGCAGTTGAGCACATCTAACTTTACAGAATGAAGATATTGCAAAACCATCCAAATCAAGCTTCTCTCAGCTTGATATGCTTCCACACTGTACTTAAGGGCATTCTCTGTATAAGGTGAAGAGTTTACATGTGTATTTGCAAGTTTACATTACAATTCATCAAACTCTTGAAACCAAGTCAGTTCTGACCTGAAACAACATGAAATGCTGTAAAATTGCATTTGTAAGCATATGTAATGCAGTTGAGCACATCTAACTTTACAGAATGAAGGTATTGCAAAAGCATCCAAATCAAGCTTCTCTCAGCTTGATATGCTTCCACACTGTACTTAAGGGCATTCTCTATCATAGGTGAAGAGTTTACATGTGTATTTGCAAGTTTACATTACAATTCATCAAACTCTTGAAACCAAGTCAGTTCTGACCTGAAACAACATGAAATGTTGTAAAATTGCATTTGTAAGCATATGTAATGCAGTTGAGCACATCTAACTTTACAGAATGAAGATATTGCAAAAGCATCCAAATCAAGCTTCTCTCAGCTTGATATGCTTCCACACCATACATAAGGGCATTCTCTATCATAGGTGATGAGTTTACATGTGTATTTGCAAGTTTACATTACAATTCATCAAACTCTTGAAACCAAGTCAGTTCTGACCTGAAACAACATGAAATGTTGTAAAATTGCATTTGTAAGCATATGTAATGCAGTTGAGCACATCTAACTTTACAGAATGAAGATATTGCAAAAGCATCCAAATCAAGCTTCTCTCAGCTTGATATGCTTCCACACCATACATAAGGGCATTCTCTATCATAGGTGAAGAGTTTACATGTGTATTTGCAAGTTTACATTACAATTCATCAAACTCTTGAAACCAAGTCAGTTCTGACCTGAAACAACATGAAATGTTGTAAAATTGCATTTGTAAGCATATGTAATGCAGTTGAGCACATCTAATTTTACAGAATGAAGATATTGCAAAACCATCCAAATCAAGCTTCTCTCAGCTTGATATGCTTCCACACTGTACTTAAGGGCATTCTCTATCATAGGTGAAGAGTTTACATGTGTATTTGCAAGTTTACATTACAATTCATCAAGCTCTTGAAACCAAGTCAGTTCTGACCTGAAACAACATGAAATGTTGTAAAATTGCATTTGTAAGCATATGTAATGCAGTTGAGCACATCTAACTTTACAGAATGAAGATATTGCAAAACCATCCAAATCAAGCTTCTCTCAGCTTGATATGCTTCCACACTGTACTTAAGGGCATTCTCTGTATAAGGTGAAGAGTTTACATGTGTATTTGCAAGTTTACATTACAATTCATCAAACTCTTGAAACCAAGTCAGTTCTGACCTGAAACAACATGAAATGCTGTAAAATTGCATTTGTAAGCATATGTAATGCAGTTGAGCACATCTAACTTTACAGAATGAAGATATTGCAAAACCATCCAAATCAAGCTTCTCTCAGCTTGATATGCTTCCACACTGTACTTAAGGGCATTCTCTGTATAAGGTGAAGAGATTACATGTGTATTTGCAAGTTTACATTACAATTCATCAAACTCTTGAAACCAAGTCAGTTCTGGCCTGAAACAACATGAAATGTTGTAAAATTGCATTTGTAAGCATATGTAATGCAGTTGAGCACATCTAACTTTACAGAATGAAGATATTGCAAAACCATCCAAATCAAGCTTCTCTCAGCTTGATATGCTTCCACACCATACATAAGGGCATTCTCTGTATAAGGTGAAGAGTTTACATGTGTATTTGCAAGTTTACATTACAATTCATCAAACTCTTGAAACCAAGTCAGTTCTGACCTGAAACAACATGAAATGTTGTAAAATTGCATTTGTAAGCATATGTAATGCAGTTGAGCACATCTAACTTTACAGAATGAAGATATTGCAAAACCATCCAAATCAAGCTTCTCTCAGCTTGATATGCTTCCACACCATACATAAGGGCATTCTCTATCATAGGTGAAGAGTTTACATGTGTATTTGCAAGTTTACATTACAATTCATCAAACTCTTGAAACCAAGTCAGTTCTGACCTGAAACAACATGAAATGTTGTAAAATTGCATTTGTAAGCATATGTAATGCAGTTGAGCACATCTAACTTTACAGAATGAAGATATTGCAAAACCATCCAAATCAAGCTTCTCTCAGCTTGATATGCTTCCACACTGTACTTAAGGGCATTCTCTGTATAAGGTGAAGAGTTTACATGTGTATTTGCAAGTTTACATTACAATTCATCAAACTCTTGAAACCAAGTCAGTTCTGACCTGAAACAACATGAAATGCTGTAAAATTGCATTTGTAAGCATATGTAATGCAGTTGAGCACATCTAACTTTACAGAATGAAGATATTGCAAAACCATCCAAATCAAGCTTCTCTCAGCTTGATATGCTTCCACACTGTACTTAAGGGCATTCTCTGTATAAGTTGAAGAGTTTACATGTGTATTTGCAAGTTTACATTACAATTCATCAAACTCTTGAAACCAAGTCAGTTCTGGCCTGAAACAACATGAAATGTTGTAAAATTGCATTTGTAAGCATATGTAATGCAGTTGAGCACATCTAACTTTACAGAATGAAGATATTGCAAAACCATCCAAATCAAGCTTCTCTCAGCTTGATATGCTTCCACACCATACATAAGGGCATTCTCTATCATAGGTGAAGAGTTTACATGTGTATTTGCAAGTTTACATTACAATTCATCAAACTCTTGAAACCAAGTCAGTTCTGACCTGAAACAACATGAAATGTTGTAAAATTGCATTTGTAAGCATATGTAATGCAGTTGAGCACATCTAACTTTACAGAATGAAGATATTGCAAAACCATCCAAATCAAGCTTCTCTCAGCTTGATATGCTTCCACACTGTACTTAAGGGCATTCTCTGTATAAGGTGAAGAGTTTACATGTGTATTTGCAAGTTTACATTACAATTCATCAAACTCTTGAAACCAAGTCAGTTCTGACCTGAAACAACATGAAATGCTGTAAAATTGCATTTGTAAGCATATGTAATGCAGTTGAGCACATCTAACTTTACAGAATGAAGGTATTGCAAAAGCATCCAAATCAAGCTTCTCTCAGCTTGATATGCTTCCACACTGTACTTAAGGGCATTCTCTATCATAGGTGAAGAGTTTACATGTGTATTTGCAAGTTTACATTACAATTCATCAAACTCTTGAAACCAAGTCAGTTCTGACCTGAAACAACATGAAATGTTGTAAAATTGCATTTGTAAGCATATGTAATGCAGTTGAGCACATCTAACTTTACAGAATGAAGATATTGCAAAAGCATCCAAATCAAGCTTCTCTCAGCTTGATATGCTTCCACACCATACATAAGGGCATTCTCTATCATAGGTGATGAGTTTACATGTGTATTTGCAAGTTTACATTACAATTCATCAAACTCTTGAAACCAAGTCAGTTCTGACCTGAAACAACATGAAATGTTGTAAAATTGCATTTGTAAGCATATGTAATGCAGTTGAGCACATCTAACTTTACAGAATGAAGATATTGCAAAAGCATCCAAATCAAGCTTCTCTCAGCTTGATATGCTTCCACACCATACATAAGGGCATTCTCTATCATAGGTGAAGAGTTTACATGTGTATTTGCAAGTTTACATTACAATTCATCAAACTCTTGAAACCAAGTCAGTTCTGACCTGAAACAACATGAAATGTTGTAAAATTGCATTTGTAAGCATATGTAATGCAGTTGAGCACATCTAATTTTACAGAATGAAGATATTGCAAAACCATCCAAATCAAGCTTCTCTCAGCTTGATATGCTTCCACACTGTACTTAAGGGCATTCTCTATCATAGGTGAAGAGTTTACATGTGTATTTGCAAGTTTACATTACAATTCATCAAGCTCTTGAAACCAAGTCAGTTCTGACCTGAAACAACATGAAATGTTGTAAAATTGCATTTGTAAGCATATGTAATGCAGTTGAGCACATCTAACTTTACAGAATGAAGATATTGCAAAACCATCCAAATCAAGCTTCTCTCAGCTTGATATGCTTCCACACTGTACTTAAGGGCATTCTCTGTATAAGGTGAAGAGTTTACATGTGTATTTGCAAGTTTACATTACAATTCATCAAACTCTTGAAACCAAGTCAGTTCTGACCTGAAACAACATGAAATGCTGTAAAATTGCATTTGTAAGCATATGTAATGCAGTTGAGCACATCTAACTTTACAGAATGAAGATATTGCAAAACCATCCAAATCAAGCTTCTCTCAGCTTGATATGCTTCCACACTGTACTTAAGGGCATTCTCTGTATAAGGTGAAGAGATTACATGTGTATTTGCAAGTTTACATTACAATTCATCAAACTCTTGAAACCAAGTCAGTTCTGGCCTGAAACAACATGAAATGTTGTAAAATTGCATTTGTAAGCATATGTAATGCAGTTGAGCACATCTAACTTTACAGAATGAAGATATTGCAAAACCATCCAAATCAAGCTTCTCTCAGCTTGATATGCTTCCACACCATACATAAGGGCATTCTCTATCATAGGTGAAGAGTTTACATGTGTATTTGCAAGTTTACATTACAATTCATCAAACTCTTGAAACCAAGTCAGTTCTGACCTGAAACAACATGAAATGTTGTAAAATTGCATTTGTAAGCATATGTAATGCAGTTGAGCACATCTAACTTTACAGAATGAAGATATTGCAAAAGCATCCAAATCAAGCTTCTCTCAGCTTGATATGCTTCCACACTGTACTTAAGGGCATTCTCTGTATAAGGTGAAGAGTTTACATGTGTATTTGCAAGTTTACATTACAATTCATCAAACTCTTGAAACCAAGTCAGTTCTGACCTGAAACAACATGAAATGTTGTAAAATTGCATTTGTAAGCATATGTAATGCAGTTGAGCACATCTAACTTTACAGAATGAAGATATTGCAAAAGCATCCAAATCAAGCTTCTCTCAGCTTGATATGCTTCCACACCATACATAAGGGCATTCTCTATCATAGGTGAAGAGTTTACATGTGTATTTGCAAGTTTACATTACAATTCATCAAACTCTTGAAACCAAGTCAGTTCTGACCTGAAACAACATGAAATGTTGTAAAATTGCATTTGTAAGCATATGTAATGCAGTTGAGCACATCTAATTTTACAGAATGAAGATATTGCAAAACCATCCAAATCAAGCTTCTCTCAGCTTGATATGCTTCCACACTGTACTTAAGGGCATTCTCTATCATAGGTGAAGAGTTTACATGTGTATTTGCAAGTTTACATTACAATTCATCAAGCTCTTGAAACCAAGTCAGTTCTGACCTGAAACAACATGAAATGTTGTAAAATTGCATTTGTAAGCATATGTAATGCAGTTGAGCACATCTAACTTTACAGAATGAAGATATTGCAAAACCATCCAAATCAAGCTTCTCTCAGCTTGATATGCTTCCACACTGTACTTAAGGGCATTCTCTGTATAAGGTGAAGAGTTTACATGTGTATTTGCAAGTTTACATTACAATTCATCAAACTCTTGAAACCAAGTCAGTTCTGACCTGAAACAACATGAAATGCTGTAAAATTGCATTTGTAAGCATATGTAATGCAGTTGAGCACATCTAACTTTACAGAATGAAGATATTGCAAAACCATCCAAATCAAGCTTCTCTCAGCTTGATATGCTTCCACACTGTACTTAAGGGCATTCTCTGTATAAGGTGAAGAGATTACATGTGTATTTGCAAGTTTACATTACAATTCATCAAACTCTTGAAACCAAGTCAGTTCTGGCCTGAAACAACATGAAATGTTGTAAAATTGCATTTGTAAGCATATGTAATGCAGTTGAGCACATCTAACTTTACAGAATGAAGATATTGCAAAACCATCCAAATCAAGCTTCTCTCAGCTTGATATGCTTCCACACCATACATAAGGGCATTCTCTATCATAGGTGAAGAGTTTACATGTGTATTTGCAAGTTTACATTACAATTCATCAAACTCTTGAAACCAAGTCAGTTCTGACCTGAAACAACATGAAATGTTGTAAAATTGCATTTGTAAGCATATGTAATGCAGTTGAGCACATCTAACTTTACAGAATGAAGATATTGCAAAAGCATCCAAATCAAGCTTCTCTCAGCTTGATATGCTTCCACACTGTACTTAAGGGCATTCTCTGTATAAGGTGAAGAGTTTACATGTGTATTTGCAAGTTTACATTACAATTCATCAAACTCTTGAAACCAAGTCAGTTCTGACCTGAAACAACATGAAATGTTGTAAAATTGCATTTGTAAGCATATGTAATGCAGTTGAGCACATCTAACTTTACAGAATGAAGATATTGCAAAAGCATCCAAATCAAGCTTCTCTCAGCTTGATATGCTTCCACACCATACATAAGGGCATTCTCTATCATAGGTGAAGAGTTTACATGTGTATTTGCAAGTTTACATTACAATTCATCAAACTCTTGAAACCAAGTCAGTTCTGACCTGAAACAACATGAAATGCTGTAAAATTGCATTTGTAAGCATATGTAATGCAGTTGAGCACATCTAACTTTACAGAATGAAGGTATTGCAAAAGCATCCAAATCAAGCTTCTCTCAGCTTGATATGCTTCCACACTGTACTTAAGGGCATTCTCTATCATAGGTGAAGAGTTTACATGTGTATTTGCAAGTTTACATTACAATTCATCAAACTCTTGAAACCAAGTCAGTTCTGACCTGAAACAACATGAAATGTTGTAAAATTGCATTTGTAAGCATATGTAATGCAGTTGAGCACATCTAACTTTACAGAATGAAGATATTGCAAAACCATCCAAATCAAGCTTCTCTCAGCTTGATATGCTTCCACACCATACATAAGGGCATTCTCTATCATAGGTGATGAGTTTACATGTGTATTTGCAAGTTTACATTACAATTCATCAAACTCTTGAAACCAAGTCAGTTCTGACCTGAAACAACATTAAATGTTGTAAAATTGCATTTGTAAGCATATGTAATGCAGTTGAGCACATCTAACTTTACAGAATGAAGATATTGCAAAAGCATCCAAATCAAGCTTCTCTCAGCTTGATATGCTTCCACACCATACATAAGGGCATTCTCTATCATAGGTGAAGAGTTTACATGTGTATTTGCAAGTTTACATTACAATTCATCAAACTCTTGAAACCAAGTCAGTTCTGACCTGAAACAACATGAAATGTTGTAAAATTGCATTTGTAAGCATATGTAATGCAGTTGAGCACATCTAACTTTACAGAATGAAGATATTGCAAAACCATCCAAATCAAGCTTCTCTCAGCTTGATATGCTTCCACACTGTACTTAAGGGCATTCTCTGTATAAGGTGAAGAGTTTACATGTGTATTTGCAAGTTTACATTACAATTCATCAAACTCTTGAAACCAAGTCAGTTCTGACCTGAAACAACATGAAATGTTGTAAAATTGCATTTGTAAGCATATGTAATGCAGTTGAGCACATCTAACTTTACAGAATGAAGATATTGCAAAACCATCCAAATCAAGCTTCTCTCAGCTTGATATGCTTCCACACCATACATAAGGGCATTCTCTATCATAGGTGAAGAGTTTACATGTGTATTTGCAAGTTTACATTACAATTCATCAAACTCTTGAAACCAAGTCAGTTCTGACCTGAAACAACATGAAATGTTGTAAAATTGCATTTGTAAGCATATGTAATGCAGTTGAGCACATCTAACTTTACAGAATGAAGATATTGCAAAACCATCCAAATCAAGCTTCTCTCAGCTTGATATGCTTCCACACTGTACTTAAGGGCATTCTCTGTATAAGGTGAAGAGTTTACATGTGTATTTGCAAGTTTACATTACAATTCATCAAACTCTTGAAACCAAGTCAGTTCTGACCTGAAACAACATGAAATGCTGTAAAATTGCATTTGTAAGCATATGTAATGCAGTTGAGCACATCTAACTTTACAGAATGAAGATATTGCAAAACCATCCAAATCAAGCTTCTCTCAGCTTGATATGCTTCCACACTGTACTTAAGGGCATTCTCTGTATAAGTTGAAGAGTTTACATGTGTATTTGCAAGTTTACATTACAATTCATCAAACTCTTGAAACCAAGTCAGTTCTGGCCTGAAACAACATGAAATGTTGTAAAATTGCATTTGTAAGCATATGTAATGCAGTTGAGCACATCTAACTTTACAGAATGAAGATATTGCAAAACCATCCAAATCAAGCTTCTCTCAGCTTGATATGCTTCCACACCATACATAAGGGCATTCTCTATCATAGGTGAAGAGTTTACATGTGTATTTGCAAGTTTACATTACAATTCATCAAACTCTTGAAACCAAGTCAGTTCTGACCTGAAACAACATGAAATGTTGTAAAATTGCATTTGTAAGCATATGTAATGCAGTTGAGCACATCTAACTTTACAGAATGAAGATATTGCAAAACCATCCAAATCAAGCTTCTCTCAGCTTGATATGCTTCCACACTGTACTTAAGGGCATTCTCTGTATAAGGTGAAGAGTTTACATGTGTATTTGCAAGTTTACATTACAATTCATCAAACTCTTGAAACCAAGTCAGTTCTGACCTGAAACAACATGAAATGCTGTAAAATTGCATTTGTAAGCATATGTAATGCAGTTGAGCACATCTAACTTTACAGAATGAAGATATTGCAAAACCATCCAAATCAAGCTTCTCTCAGCTTGATATGCTTCCACACTGTACTTAAGGGCATTCTCTGTATAAGTTGAAGAGTTTACATGTGTATTTGCAAGTTTACATTACAATTCATCAAACTCTTGAAACCAAGTCAGTTCTGGCCTGAAACAACATGAAATGTTGTAAAATTGCATTTGTAAGCATATGTAATGCAGTTGAGCACATCTAACTTTACAGAATGAAGATATTGCAAAACCATCCAAATCAAGCTTCTCTCAGCTTGATATGCTTCCACACCATACATAAGGGCATTCTCTATCATAGGTGAAGAGTTTACATGTGTATTTGCAAGTTTACATTACAATTCATCAAACTCTTGAAACCAAGTCAGTTCTGACCTGAAACAACATGAAATGTTGTAAAATTGCATTTGTAAGCATATGTAATGCAGTTGAGCACATCTAACTTTACAGAATGAAGATATTGCAAAACCATCCAAATCAAGCTTCTCTCAGCTTGATATGCTTCCACACTGTACTTAAGGGCATTCTCTGTATAAGGTGAAGAGTTTACATGTGTATTTGCAAGTTTACATTACAATTCATCAAACTCTTGAAACCAAGTCAGTTCTGACCTGAAACAACATGAAATGCTGTAAAATTGCATTTGTAAGCATATGTAATGCAGTTGAGCACATCTAACTTTACAGAATGAAGGTATTGCAAAAGCATCCAAATCAAGCTTCTCTCAGCTTGATATGCTTCCACACTGTACTTAAGGGCATTCTCTATCATAGGTGAAGAGTTTACATGTGTATTTGCAAGTTTACATTACAATTCATCAAACTCTTGAAACCAAGTCAGTTCTGACCTGAAACAACATGAAATGTTGTAAAATTGCATTTGTAAGCATATGTAATGCAGTTGAGCACATCTAACTTTACAGAATGAAGATATTGCAAAAGCATCCAAATCAAGCTTCTCTCAGCTTGATATGCTTCCACACCATACATAAGGGCATTCTCTATCATAGGTGATGAGTTTACATGTGTATTTGCAAGTTTACATTACAATTCATCAAACTCTTGAAACCAAGTCAGTTCTGACCTGAAACAACATGAAATGTTGTAAAATTGCATTTGTAAGCATATGTAATGCAGTTGAGCACATCTAACTTTACAGAATGAAGATATTGCAAAAGCATCCAAATCAAGCTTCTCTCAGCTTGATATGCTTCCACACCATACATAAGGGCATTCTCTATCATAGGTGAAGAGTTTACATGTGTATTTGCAAGTTTACATTACAATTCATCAAACTCTTGAAACCAAGTCAGTTCTGACCTGAAACAACATGAAATGTTGTAAAATTGCATTTGTAAGCATATGTAATGCAGTTGAGCACATCTAATTTTACAGAATGAAGATATTGCAAAACCATCCAAATCAAGCTTCTCTCAGCTTGATATGCTTCCACACTGTACTTAAGGGCATTCTCTATCATAGGTGAAGAGTTTACATGTGTATTTGCAAGTTTACATTACAATTCATCAAGCTCTTGAAACCAAGTCAGTTCTGACCTGAAACAACATGAAATGTTGTAAAATTGCATTTGTAAGCATATGTAATGCAGTTGAGCACATCTAACTTTACAGAATGAAGATATTGCAAAACCATCCAAATCAAGCTTCTCTCAGCTTGATATGCTTCCACACTGTACTTAAGGGCATTCTCTGTATAAGGTGAAGAGTTTACATGTGTATTTGCAAGTTTACATTACAATTCATCAAACTCTTGAAACCAAGTCAGTTCTGACCTGAAACAACATGAAATGCTGTAAAATTGCATTTGTAAGCATATGTAATGCAGTTGAGCACATCTAACTTTACAGAATGAAGATATTGCAAAACCATCCAAATCAAGCTTCTCTCAGCTTGATATGCTTCCACACTGTACTTAAGGGCATTCTCTGTATAAGGTGAAGAGATTACATGTGTATTTGCAAGTTTACATTACAATTCATCAAACTCTTGAAACCAAGTCAGTTCTGGCCTGAAACAACATGAAATGTTGTAAAATTGCATTTGTAAGCATATGTAATGCAGTTGAGCACATCTAACTTTACAGAATGAAGATATTGCAAAACCATCCAAATCAAGCTTCTCTCAGCTTGATATGCTTCCACACCATACATAAGGGCATTCTCTATCATAGGTGAAGAGTTTACATGTGTATTTGCAAGTTTACATTACAATTCATCAAACTCTTGAAACCAAGTCAGTTCTGACCTGAAACAACATGAAATGTTGTAAAATTGCATTTGTAAGCATATGTAATGCAGTTGAGCACATCTAACTTTACAGAATGAAGATATTGCAAAAGCATCCAAATCAAGCTTCTCTCAGCTTGATATGCTTCCACACTGTACTTAAGGGCATTCTCTGTATAAGGTGAAGAGTTTACATGTGTATTTGCAAGTTTACATTACAATTCATCAAACTCTTGAAACCAAGTCAGTTCTGACCTGAAACAACATGAAATGTTGTAAAATTGCATTTGTAAGCATATGTAATGCAGTTGAGCACATCTAACTTTACAGAATGAAGATATTGCAAAAGCATCCAAATCAAGCTTCTCTCAGCTTGATATGCTTCCACACCATACATAAGGGCATTCTCTATCATAGGTGAAGAGTTTACATGTGTATTTGCAAGTTTACATTACAATTCATCAAACTCTTGAAACCAAGTCAGTTCTGACCTGAAACAACATGAAATGCTGTAAAATTGCATTTGTAAGCATATGTAATGCAGTTGAGCACATCTAACTTTACAGAATGAAGGTATTGCAAAAGCATCCAAATCAAGCTTCTCTCAGCTTGATATGCTTCCACACTGTACTTAAGGGCATTCTCTATCATAGGTGAAGAGTTTACATGTGTATTTGAAAGTTTACATTACAATTCATCAAACTCTTGAAACCAAGTCAGTTCTGACCTGAAACAACATGAAATGTTGTAAAATTGCATTTGTAAGCATATGTAATGCAGTTGAGCACATCTAACTTTACAGAATGAAGATATTGCAAAACCATCCAAATCAAGCTTCTCTCAGCTTGATATGCTTCCACACCATACATAAGGGCATTCTCTATCATAGGTGATGAGTTTACATGTGTATTTGCAAGTTTACATTACAATTCATCAAACTCTTGAAACCAAGTCAGTTCTGACCTGAAACAACATTAAATGTTGTAAAATTGCATTTGTAAGCATATGTAATGCAGTTGAGCACATCTAACTTTACAGAATGAAGATATTGCAAAAGCATCCAAATCAAGCTTCTCTCAGCTTGATATGCTTCCACACCATACATAAGGGCATTCTCTATCATAGGTGAAGAGTTTACATGTGTATTTGCAAGTTTACATTACAATTCATCAAACTCTTGAAACCAAGTCAGTTCTGACCTGAAACAACATGAAATGTTGTAAAATTGCATTTGTAAGCATATGTAATGCAGTTGAGCACATCTAACTTTACAGAATGAAGATATTGCAAAACCATCCAAATCAAGCTTCTCTCAGCTTGATATGCTTCCACACTGTACTTAAGGGCATTCTCTGTATAAGGTGAAGAGTTTACATGTGTATTTGCAAGTTTACATTACAATTCATCAAACTCTTGAAACCAAGTCAGTTCTGACCTGAAACAACATGAAATGTTGTAAAATTGCATTTGTAAGCATATGTAATGCAGTTGAGCACATCTAACTTTACAGAATGAAGATATTGCAAAACCATCCAAATCAAGCTTCTCTCAGCTTGATATGCTTCCACACCATACATAAGGGCATTCTCTATCATAGGTGAAGAGTTTACATGTGTATTTGCAAGTTTACATTACAATTCATCAAACTCTTGAAACCAAGTCAGTTCTGACCTGAAACAACATGAAATGTTGTAAAATTGCATTTGTAAGCATATGTAATGCAGTTGAGCACATCTAACTTTACAGAATGAAGATATTGCAAAACCATCCAAATCAAGCTTCTCTCAGCTTGATATGCTTCCACACTGTACTTAAGGGCATTCTCTGTATAAGGTGAAGAGTTTACATGTGTATTTGCAAGTTTACATTACAATTCATCAAACTCTTGAAACCAAGTCAGTTCTGACCTGAAACAACATGAAATGCTGTAAAATTGCATTTGTAAGCATATGTAATGCAGTTGAGCACATCTAACTTTACAGAATGAAGGTATTGCAAAAGCATCCAAATCAAGCTTCTCTCAGCTTGATATGCTTCCACACTGTACTTAAGGGCATTCTCTATCATAGGTGAAGAGTTTACATGTGTATTTGCAAGTTTACATTACAATTCATCAAACTCTTGAAACCAAGTCAGTTCTGACCTGAAACAACATGAAATGTTGTAAAATTGCATTTGTAAGCATATGTAATGCAGTTGAGCACATCTAACTTTACAGAATGAAGATATTGCAAAAGCATCCAAATCAAGCTTCTCTCAGCTTGATATGCTTCCACACCATACATAAGGGCATTCTCTATCATAGGTGATGAGTTTACATGTGTATTTGCAAGTTTACATTACAATTCATCAAACTCTTGAAACCAAGTCAGTTCTGACCTGAAACAACATGAAATGTTGTAAAATTGCATTTGTAAGCATATGTAATGCAGTTGAGCACATCTAACTTTACAGAATGAAGATATTGCAAAAGCATCCAAATCAAGCTTCTCTCAGCTTGATATGCTTCCACACCATACATAAGGGCATTCTCTATCATAGGTGAAGAGTTTACATGTGTATTTGCAAGTTTACATTACAATTCATCAAACTCTTGAAACCAAGTCAGTTCTGACCTGAAACAACATGAAATGTTGTAAAATTGCATTTGTAAGCATATGTAATGCAGTTGAGCACATCTAACTTTACAGAATGAAGATATTGCAAAAGCATCCAAATCAAGCTTCTCTCAGCTTGATATGCTTCCACACCATACATAAGGGCATTCTCTATCATAGGTGAAGAGTTTAAATGTGTATTTGCAAGTTTACATTACAATTCATCAAACTCTTGAAACCAAGTCAGTTCTGGCCTGAAACAACATGAAATGTTGTAAAATTGCATTTGTAAGCATATGTAATGCAGTTGAGCACATCTAACTTTACAGAATGAAGATATTGCAAAACCATCCCAATCAAGCTTCTCTCAGCTTGATATGCTTCCACACCATACATAAGGGCATTCTCTATCATAGGTGAAGAGTTTACATGTGTATTTGCAAGTTTACATTACAATTCATCAAACTCTTGAAACCAAGTCAGTTCTGGCCTGAAACAACATGAAATGTTGTAAAATTGCATTTGTAAGCATATGTAATGCAGTTGAGCACATCTAACTTTACAGAATGAAGATATTGCAAAACCATCCAAATCAAGCTTCTCTCAGCTTGATATGCTTCCACACCATACATAAGGGCATTCTCTATCATAGGTGAAGAGTTTACATGTGTATTTGCAAGTTTACATTACAATTCATCAAACTCTTGAAACCAAGTCAGTTCTGACCTGAAACAACATGAAATGTTGTAAAATTGCATTTGTAAGCATATGTAATGCAGTTGAGCACATCTAACTTTACAGAATGAAGATATTGCAAAACCATCCAAATCAAGCTTCTCTCAGCTTGATATGCTTCCACACTGTACTTAAGGGCATTCTCTGTATAAGGTGAAGAGTTTACATGTGTATTTGCAAGTTTACATTACAATTCATCAAACTCTTGAAACCAAGTCAGTTCTGACCTGAAACAACATGAAATGCTGTAAAATTGCATTTGTAAGCATATGTAATGCAGTTGAGCACATCTAACTTTACAGAATGAAGGTATTGCAAAAGCATCCAAATCAAGCTTCTCTCAGCTTGATATGCTTCCACACTGTACTTAAGGGCATTCTCTATCATAGGTGAAGAGTTTACATGTGTATTTGCAAGTTTACATTACAATTCATCAAACTCTTGAAACCAAGTCAGTTCTGACCTGAAACAACATGAAATGTTGTAAAATTGCATTTGTAAGCATATGTAATGCAGTTGAGCACATCTAACTTTACAGAATGAAGATATTGCAAAAGCATCCAAATCAAGCTTCTCTCAGCTTGATATGCTTCCACACCATACATAAGGGCATTCTCTATCATAGGTGATGAGTTTACATGTGTATTTGCAAGTTTACATTACAATTCATCAAACTCTTGAAACCAAGTCAGTTCTGACCTGAAACAACATGAAATGTTGTAAAATTGCATTTGTAAGCATATGTAATGCAGTTGAGCACATCTAACTTTACAGAATGAAGATATTGCAAAAGCATCCAAATCAAGCTTCTCTCAGCTTGATATGCTTCCACACCATACATAAGGGCATTCTCTATCATAGGTGAAGAGTTTACATGTGTATTTGCAAGTTTACATTACAATTCATCAAACTCTTGAAACCAAGTCAGTTCTGACCTGAAACAACATGAAATGTTGTAAAATTGCATTTGTAAGCATATGTAATGCAGTTGAGCACATCTAACTTTACAGAATGAAGATATTGCAAAAGCATCCAAATCAAGCTTCTCTCAGCTTGATATGCTTCCACACCATACATAAGGGCATTCTCTATCATAGGTGAAGAGTTTAAATGTGTATTTGCAAGTTTACATTACAATTCATCAAACTCTTGAAACCAAGTCAGTTCTGACCTGAAACAACATGAAATGTTGTAAAATTGCATTTGTAAGCATATGTAATGCAGTTGAGCACATCTAACTTTACAGAATGAAGATATTGCAAAACCATCCAAATCAAGCTTCTCTCAGCTTGATATGCTTCCACACCATACATAAGGGCATTCTCTATCATAGGTGAAGAGTTTACATGTGTATTTGCAAGTTTACATTACAATTCATCAAACTCTTGAAACCAAGTCAGTTCTGGCCTGAAACAACATGAAATGTTGTAAAATTGCATTTGTAAGCATATGTAATGCAGTTGAGCACATCTAACTTTACAGAATGAAGATATTGCAAAACCATCCAAATCAAGCTTCTCTCAGCTTGATATGCTTCCACACCATACATAAGGGCATTCTCTATCATAGGTGAAGAGTTTACATGTGTATTTGCAAGTTTACATTACAATTCATCAAACTCTTGAAACCAAGTCAGTTCTGACCTGAAACAACATGAAATGTTGTAAAATTGCATTTGTAAGCATATGTAATGCAGTTGAGCACATCTAACTTTACAGAATGAAGATATTGCAAAAGCATCCAAATCAAGCTTCTCTCAGCTTGATATGCTTCCACACTGTACTTAAGGGCATTCTCTATCATAGGTGAAGAGTTTACATGTGTATTTGCAAGTTTACATTACAATTAATCAAACTCTTGAAACCAAGTCAGTTCTGACCTGAAACAACATGAAATGTTGTAAAATTGCATTTGTAAGCATATGTAATGCAGTTGAGCACATCTAACTTTACAGAATGAAGATATTGCAAAACCATCCAAATCAAGCTTCTCTCAGCTTGATATGCTTCCACACCATACATAAGGGCATTCTCTATCATAGGTGAAGAGTTTACATGTGTATTTGCAAGTTTACATTACAATTCATCAAACTCTTGAAACCAAGTCAGTTCTGACCTGAAACAACATGAAATGTTGTAAAATTGCATTTGTAAGCATATGTAATGCAGTTGAGCACATCTAACTTTACAGAATGAAGGTATTGCAAAAGCATCCAAATCAAGCTTCTCTCAGCTTGATATGCTTCCACACTGTACTTAAGGGCATTCTCTATCATAGGTGAAGAGTTTACATGTGTATTTGCAAGTTTACATTACAATTCATCAAACTCTTGAAACCAAGTCAGTTCTGACCTGAAACAACATGAAATGTTGTAAAATTGCATTTGTAAGCATATGTAATGCAGTTGAGCACATCTAACTTTACAGAATGAAGATATTGCAAAACCATCCAAATCAAGCTTCTCTCAGCTTGATATGCTTCCACACCATACATAAGGGCATTCTCTATCATAGGTGAAGAGTTTACATGTGTATTTGCAAGTTTACATTACAATTCATCAAACTCTTGAAACCAAGTCAGTTCTGACCTGAAACAACATGAAATGTTGTAAAATTGCATTTGTAAGCATATGTAATGCAGTTGAGCACATCTAACTTTACAGAATGAAGATATTGCAAAACCATCCAAATCAAGCTTCTCTCAGCTGGATATGCTTCCACACTGTACTTAAGGGCATTCTCTGTATAAGGTGAAGAGTTTACATGTGTATTTGCAAGTTTACATTACAATTCATCAAACTCTTGAAACCAAGTCAGTTCTGACCTGAAACAACATGAAATGTTGTAAAATTGCATTTGTAAGCATATGTAATGCAGTTGAGCACATCTAACTTTACAGAATGAAGATATTGCAAAACCATCCAAATCAAGCTTCTCTCAGCTTGATATGCTTCCACACTGTACTTAAGGGCATTCTCTGTATAAGGTGAAGAGTTTACATGTGTATTTGCAAGTTTACATTACAATTCATCAAACTCTTGAAACCAAGTCAGTTCTGACCTGAAACAACATGAAATGTTGTAAAATTGCATTTGTAAGCATATGTAATGCAGTTGAGCACATCTAACTTTACAGAATGAAGATATTGCAAAAGCATCCAAATCAAGCTTCTCTCAGCTTGATATGCTTCCACACCATACATAAGGGCATTCTCTATCATAGGTGAAGAGTTTACATGTGTATTTGCAAGTTTACATTACAATTCATCAAACTCTTGAAACCAAGTCAGTTCTGACCTGAAACAACATGAAATGCTGTAAAATTGCATTTGTAAGCATATGTAATGCAGTTGAGCACATCTAACTTTACAGAATGAAGGTATTGCAAAAGCATCCAAATCAAGCTTCTCTCAGCTTGATATGCTTCCACACTGTACTTAAGGGCATTCTCTATCATAGGTGAAGAGTTTACATGTGTATTTGCAAGTTTACATTACAATTCATCAAACTCTTGAAACCAAGTCAGTTCTGACCTGAAACAACATGAAATGTTGTAAAATTGCATTTGTAAGCATATGTAATGCAGTTGAGCACATCTAACTTTACAGAATGAAGATATTGCAAAACCATCCAAATCAAGCTTCTCTCAGCTTGATATGCTTCCACACCATACATAAGGGCATTCTCTATCATAGGTGATGAGTTTACATGTGTATTTGCAAGTTTACATTACAATTCATCAAACTCTTGAAACCAAGTCAGTTCTGACCTGAAACAACATTAAATGTTGTAAAATTGCATTTGTAAGCATATGTAATGCAGTTGAGCACATCTAACTTTACAGAATGAAGATATTGCAAAAGCATCCAAATCAAGCTTCTCTCAGCTTGATATGCTTCCACACCATACATAAGGGCATTCTCTATCATAGGTGAAGAGTTTACATGTGTATTTGCAAGTTTACATTACAATTCATCAAACTCTTGAAACCAAGTCAGTTCTGACCTGAAACAACATGAAATGTTGTAAAATTGCATTTGTAAGCATATGTAATGCAGTTGAGCACATCTAACTTTACAGAATGAAGATATTGCAAAAGCATCCAAATCAAGCTTCTCTCAGCTTGATATGCTTCCACACTGTACTTAAGGGCATTCTCTGTATAAGGTGAAGAGTTTACATGTGTATTTGCAAGTTTACATTACAATTCATCAAACTCTTGAAACCAAGTCAGTTCTGACCTGAAACAACATGAAATGTTGTAAAATTGCATTTGTAAGCATATGTAATGCAGTTGAGCACATCTAACTTTACAGAATGAAGATATTGCAAAACCATCCAAATCAAGCTTCTCTCAGCTTGATATGCTTCCACACCATACATAAGGGCATTCTCTATCATAGGTGAAGAGTTTACATGTGTATTTGCAAGTTTACATTACAATTCATCAAACTCTTGAAACCAAGTCAGTTCTGACCTGAAACAACATGAAATGTTGTAAAATTGCATTTGTAAGCATATGTAATGCAGTTGAGCACATCTAACTTTACAGAATGAAGATATTGCAAAACCATCCAAATCAAGCTTCTCTCAGCTTGATATGCTTCCACACTGTACTTAAGGGCATTCTCTGTATAAGGTGAAGAGTTTACATGTGTATTTGCAAGTTTACATTACAATTCATCAAACTCTTGAAACCAAGTCAGTTCTGACCTGAAACAACATGAAATGCTGTAAAATTGCATTTGTAAGCATATGTAATGCAGTTGAGCACATCTAACTTTACAGAATGAAGGTATTGCAAAAGCATCCAAATCAAGCTTCTCTCAGCTTGATATGCTTCCACACTGTACTTAAGGGCATTCTCTATCATAGGTGAAGAGTTTACATGTGTATTTGCAAGTTTACATTACAATTCATCAAACTCTTGAAACCAAGTCAGTTCTGACCTGAAACAACATGAAATGTTGTAAAATTGCATTTGTAAGCATATGTAATGCAGTTGAGCACATCTAACTTTACAGAATGAAGATATTGCAAAAGCATCCAAATCAAGCTTCTCTCAGCTTGATATACTTCCACACCATACATAAGGGCATTCTCTATCATAGGTGATGAGTTTACATGTGTATTTGCAAGTTTACATTACAATTCATCAAACTCTTGAAACCAAGTCAGTTCTGACCTGAAACAACATGAAATGTTGTAAAATTGCATTTGTAAGCATATGTAATGCAGTTGAGCACATCTAACTTTACAGAATGAAGATATTGCAAAAGCATCCAAATCAAGCTTCTCTCAGCTTGATATGCTTCCACACCATACATAAGGGCATTCTCTATCATAGGTGAAGAGTTTACATGTGTATTTGCAAGTTTACATTACAATTCATCAAACTCTTGAAACCAAGTCAGTTCTGACCTGAAACAACATGAAATGTTGTAAAATTGCATTTGTAAGCATATGTAATGCAGTTGAGCACATCTAACTTTACAGAATGAAGATATTGCAAAAGCATCCAAATCAAGCTTCTCTCAGCTTGATATGCTTCCACACCATACATAAGGGCATTCTCTATCATAGGTGAAGAGTTTAAATGTGTATTTGCAAGTTTACATTACAATTCATCAAACTCTTGAAACCAAGTCAGTTCTGGCCTGAAACAACATGAAATGTTGTAAAATTGCATTTGTAAGCATATGTAATGCAGTTGAGCACATCTAACTTTACAGAATGAAGATATTGCAAAACCATCCAAATCAAGCTTCTCTCAGCTTGATATGCTTCCACACCATACATAAGGGCATTCTCTATCATAGGTGAAGAGTTTACATGTGTATTTGCAAGTTTACATTACAATTCATCAAACTCTTGAAACCAAGTCAGTTCTGGCCTGAAACAACATGAAATGTTGTAAAATTGCATTTGTAAGCATATGTAATGCAGTTGAGCACATCTAACTTTACAGAATGAAGATATTGCAAAACCATCCAAATCAAGCTTCTCTCAGCTTGATATGCTTCCACACCATACATAAGGGCATTCTCTATCATAGGTGAAGAGTTTACATGTGTATTTGCAAGTTTACATTACAATTCATCAAACTCTTGAAACCAAGTCAGTTCTGACCTGAAACAACATGAAATGTTGTAAAATTGCATTTGTAAGCATATGTAATGCAGTTGAGCACATCTAACTTTACAGAATGAAGATATTGCAAAAGCATCCAAATCAAGCTTCTCTCAGCTTGATATGCTTCCACACTGTACTTAAGGGCATTCTCTATCATAGGTGAAGAGTTTACATGTGTATTTGCAAGTTTACATTACAATTAATCAAACTCTTGAAACCAAGTCAGTTCTGACCTGAAACAACATGAAATGTTGTAAAATTGCATTTGTAAGCATATGTAATGCAGTTGAGCACATCTAACTTTACAGAATGAAGATATTGCAAAACCATCCAAATCAAGCTTCTCTCAGCTTGATATGCTTCCACACCATACATAAGGGCATTCTCTATCATAGGTGAAGAGTTTACATGTGTATTTGCAAGTTTACATTACAATTCATCAAACTCTTGAAACCAAGTCAGTTCTGACCTGAAACAACATGAAATGTTGTAAAATTGCATTTGTAAGCATATGTAATGCAGTTGAGCACATCTAACTTTACAGAATGAAGGTATTGCAAAAGCATCCAAATCAAGCTTCTCTCAGCTTGATATGCTTCCACACTGTACTTAAGGGCATTCTCTATCATAGGTGAAGAGTTTACATGTGTATTTGCAAGTTTACATTACAATTCATCAAACTCTTGAAACCAAGTCAGTTCTGACCTGAAACAACATGAAATGTTGTAAAATTGCATTTGTAAGCATATGTAATGCAGTTGAGCACATCTAACTTTACAGAATGAAGATATTGCAAAACCATCCAAATCAAGCTTCTCTCAGCTTGATATGCTTCCACACCATACATAAGGGCATTCTCTATCATAGGTGAAGAGTTTACATGTGTATTTGCAAGTTTACATTACAATTCATCAAACTCTTGAAACCAAGTCAGTTCTGACCTGAAACAACATGAAATGTTGTAAAATTGCATTTGTAAGCATATGTAATGCAGTTGAGCACATCTAACTTTACAGAATGAAGATATTGCAAAACCATCCAAATCAAGCTTCTCTCAGCTTGATATGCTTCCACACCATACATAAGGGCATTCTCTATCATAGGTGAAGAGTTTACATGTGTATTTGCAAGTTTACATTACAATTCATCAAACTCTTGAAACCAAGTCAGTTCTGACCTGAAACAACATGAAATGTTGTAAAATTGCATTTGTAAGCATATGTAATGCAGTTGAGCACATCTAACTTTACAGAATGAAGATATTGCAAAACCATCCAAATCAAGCTTCTCTCAGCTGGATATGCTTCCACACTGTACTTAAGGGCATTCTCTGTATAAGGTGAAGAGTTTACATGTGTATTTGCAAGTTTACATTACAATTCATCAAACTCTTGAAACCAAGTCAGTTCTGACCTGAAACAACATGAAATGTTGTAAAATTGCATTTGTAAGCATATGTAATGCAGTTGAGCACATCTAACTTTACAGAATGAAGATATTGCAAAAGCATCCAAATCAAGCTTCTCTCAGCTTGATATGCTTCCACACCATACATAAGGGCATTCTCTATCATAGGTGAAGAGTTTACATGTGTATTTGCAAGTTTACATTACAATTCATCAAACTCTTGAAACCAAGTCAGTTCTGACCTGAAACAACATGAAATGTTGTAAAATTGCATTTGTAAGCATATGTAATGCAGTTGAGCACATCTAACTTTACAGAATGAAGATATTGCAAAAGCATCCAAATCAAGCTTCTCTCAGCTTGATATGCTTCCACACTGTACTTAAGGGCATTCTCTATCATAGGTGAAGAGTTTACATGTGTATTTGCAAGTTTACATTACAATTAATCAAACTCTTGAAACCAAGTCAGTTCTGACCTGAAACAACATGAAATGTTGTAAAATTGCATTTGTAAGCATATGTAATGCAGTTGAGCACATCTAACTTTACAGAATGAAGATATTGCAAAACCATCCAAATCAAGCTTCTCTCAGCTTGATATGCTTCCACACCATACATAAGGGCATTCTCTATCATAGGTGAAGAGTTTACATGTGTATTTGCAAGTTTACATTACAATTCATCAAACTCTTGAAACCAAGTCAGTTCTGACCTGAAACAACATGAAATGTTGTAAAATTGCATTTGTAAGCATATGTAATGCAGTTGAGCACATCTAACTTTACAGAATGAAGGTATTGCAAAAGCATCCAAATCAAGCTTCTCTCAGCTTGATATGCTTCCACACTGTACTTAAGGGCATTCTCTATCATAGGTGAAGAGTTTACATGTGTATTTGCAAGTTTACATTACAATTCATCAAACTCTTGAAACCAAGTCAGTTCTGACCTGAAACAACATGAAATGTTGTAAAATTGCATTTGTAAGCATATGTAATGCAGTTGAGCACATCTAACTTTACAGAATGAAGATATTGCAAAACCATCCAAATCAAGCTTCTCTCAGCTTGATATGCTTCCACACCATACATAAGGGCATTCTCTATCATAGGTGAAGAGTTTACATGTGTATTTGCAAGTTTACATTACAATTCATCAAACTCTTGAAACCAAGTCAGTTCTGACCTGAAACAACATGAAATGTTGTAAAATTGCATTTGTAAGCATATGTAATGCAGTTGAGCACATCTAACTTTACAGAATGAAGATATTGCAAAACCATCCAAATCAAGCTTCTCTCAGCTTGATATGCTTCCACACCATACATAAGGGCATTCTCAATCATAGGTGAAGAGTTTACATGTGTATTTGCAAGTTTACATTACAATTCATCAAACTCTTGAAACCAAGTCAGTTCTGACCTGAAACAACATGAAATGTTGTAAAATTGCATTTGTAAGCATATGTAATGCAGTTGAGCACATCTAACTTTACAGAATGAAGATATTGCAAAACCATCCAAATCAAGCTTCTCTCAGCTGGATATGCTTCCACACTGTACTTAAGGGCATTCTCTGTATAAGGTGAAGAGTTTACATGTGTATTTGCAAGTTTACATTACAATTCATCAAACTCTTGAAACCAAGTCAGTTCTGACCTGAAACAACATGAAATGTTGTAAAATTGCATTTGTAAGCATATGTAATGCAGTTGAGCACATCTAACTTTACAGAATGAAGATATTGCAAAAGCATCCAAATCAAGCTTCTCTCAGCTTGATATGCTTCCACACCATACATAAGGGCATTCTCTATCATAGGTGATGAGTTTACATGTGTATTTGCAAGTTTACATTACAATTCATCAAACTCTTGAAACCAAGTCAGTTCTGACCTGAAACAACATGAAATGTTGTAAAATTGCATTTGTAAGCATATGTAATGCAGTTGAGCACATCTAACTTTACAGAATGAAGATATTGCAAAAGCATCCAAATCAAGCTTCTCTCAGCTTGATATGCTTCCACACCATACATAAGGGCATTCTCTATCATAGGTGAAGAGTTTACATGTGTATTTGCAAGTTTACATTACAATTCATCAAACTCTTGAAACCAAGTCAGTTCTGGCCTGAAACAACATGAAATGTTGTAAAATTGCATTTGTAAGCATATGTAATGCAGTTGAGCACATCTAACTTTACAGAATGAAGATATTGCAAAACCATCCAAATCAAGCTTCTCTCAGCTTGATATGCTTCCACACTGTACTTAAGGGCATTCTCTGTATAAGGTGAAGAGTTTACATGTGTATTTGCAAGTTTACATTACAATTCATCAAACTCTTGAAACCAAGTCAGTTCTGACCTGAAACAACATGAAATGTTGTAAAATTGCATTTGTAAGCATATGTAATGCAGTTGAGCACATCTAACTTTACAGAATGAAGATATTGCAAAACCATCCAAATCAAGCTTCTCTCAGCTTGATATGCTTCCACACCATACATAAGGGCATTCTCTATCATAGGTGAAGAGATTACATGTGTATTTGCAAGTTTACATTACAATTCATCAAACTCTTGAAACCAAGTCAGTTCTGGCCTGAAACAACATGAAATGTTGTAAAATTGCATTTGTAAGCATATGTAATGCAGTTGAGCACATCTAACTTTACAGAATGAAGATATTGCAAAACCATCCAAATCAAGCTTCTCTCAGCTTGATATGCTTCCACACTGTACTTAAGGGCATTCTCTGTATAAGGTGAAGAGTTTACATGTGTATTTGCAAGTTTACATTACAATTCATCAAACTCTTGAAACCAAGTCAGTTCTGACCTGAAACAACATGAAATGTTGTAAAATTGCATTTGTAAGCATATGTAATGCAGTTGAGCACATCTAACTTTACAGAATGAAGATATTGCAAAACCATCCAAATCAAGCTTCTCTCAGCTTGATATGCTTCCACACCATACATAAGGGCATTCTCTATCATAGGTGAAGAGATTACATGTGTATTTGCAAGTTTACATTACAATTCATCAAACTCTTGAAACCAAGTCAGTTCTGGCCTGAAACAACATGAAATGTTGTAAAATTGCATTTGTAAGCATATGTAATGCAGTTGAGCACATCTAACTTTACAGAATGAAGATATTGCAAAACCATCCAAATCAAGCTTCTCTCAGCTTGATATGCTTCCACACCATACATAAGGGCATTCTCTATCATAGGTGAAGAGTTTACATGTGTATTTGCAAGTTTACATTACAATTCATCAAACTCTTGAAACCAAGTCAGTTCTGACCTGAAACAACATGAAATGTTGTAAAATTGCATTTGTAAGCATATGTAATGCAGTTGAGCACATCTAACTTTACAGAATGAAGGTATTGCAAAAGCATCCAAATCAAGCTTCTCTCAGCTTGATATGCTTCCACACCATACATAAGGGCATTCTCTATCATAGGTGATGAGTTTACATGTGTATTTGCAAGTTTACATTACAATTCATCAAACTCTTGAAACCAAGTCAGTTCTGACCTGAAACAACATGAAATGTTGTAAAATTGCATTTGTAAGCATATGTAATGCAGTTGAGCACATCTAACTTTACAGAATGAAGATATTGCAAAAGCATCCAAATCAAGCTTCTCTCAGCTTGATATGCTTCCACACCATACATAAGGGCATTCTCTATCATAGGTGAAGAGTTTACATGTGTATTTGCAAGTTTACATTACAATTCATCAAACTCTTGAAACCAAGTCAGTTCTGACCTGAAACAACATGAAATGTTGTAAAATTGCATTTGTAAGCATATGTAATGCAGTTGAGCACATCTAACTTTACAGAATGAAGATATTGCAAAACCATCCAAATCAAGCTTCTCTCAGCTTGATATGCTTCCACACTGTACTTAAGGGCATTCTCTGTATAAGGTGAAGAGTTTACATGTGTATTTGCAAGTTTACATTACAATTCATCAAACTCTTGAAACCAAGTCAGTTCTGACCTGAAACAACATGAAATGTTGTAAAATTGCATTTGTAAGCATATGTAATGCAGTTGAGCACATCTAACTTTACAGAATGAAGATATTGCAAAACCATCCAAATCAAGCTTCTCTCAGCTTGATATGCTTCCACACCATACATAAGGGCATTCTCTATCATAGGTGAAGAGATTACATGTGTATTTGCAAGTTTACATTACAATTCATCAAACTCTTGAAACCAAGTCAGTTCTGGCCTGAAACAACATGAAATGTTGTAAAATTGCATTTGTAAGCATATGTAATGCAGTTGAGCACATCTAACTTTACAGAATGAAGATATTGCAAAAGCATCCAAATCAAGCTTCTCTCAGCTTGATATGCTTCCACACCATACATAAGGGCATTCTCTATCATAGGTGAAGAGTTTACATGTGTATTTGCAAGTTTACATTACAATTCATCAAACTCTTGAAACCAAGTCAGTTCTGACCTGAAACAACATGAAATGTTGTAAAATTGCATTTGTAAGCATATGTAATGCAGTTGAGCACATCTAACTTTACAGAATGAAGGTATTGCAAAAGCATCCAAATCAAGCTTCTCTCAGCTTGATATGCTTCCACACTGTACTTAAGGGCATTCTCTATCATAGGTGAAGAGTTTACATGTGTATTTGCAAGTTTACATTACAATTCATCAAACTCTTGAAACCAAGTCAGTTCTGACTTGAAACAACATGAAATGTTGTAAAATTGCATTTGTAAGCATATGTAATGCAGTTGAGCACATCTAACTTTACAGAATGAAGATATTGCAAAACCATCCAAATCAAGCTTCTCTCAGCTTGATATGCTTCCACACCATACATAAGGGCATTCTCTATTATAGGTGAAGAGTATACATGTGTATTTGCAAGTTTACATTACAATTCATCAAACTCTTGAAACCAAGTCAGTTCTGACCTGAAACAACATGAAATGTTGTAAAATTGCATTTGTAAGCATATGTAATGCAGTTGAGCACATCTAACTTTACAGAATGAAGATATTGCAAAACCATCCAAATCAAGCTTCTCTCAGCTGGATATGCTTCCACACTGTACTTAAGGGCATTCTCTGTATAAGGTGATGAGTTTACATGTGTATTTGCAAGTTTACATTACAATTCATCAAACTCTTGAAACCAAGTCAGTTCTGACCTGAAACAACATGAAATGTTGTAAAATTGCATTTGTAAGCATATGTAATGCAGTTGAGCACATCTAACTTTACAGAATGAAGATATTGCAAAAGCATCCAAATCAAGCTTCTCTCAGCTTGATATGCTTCCACACCATACATAAGGGCAATCTCTATCATAGGTGATGAGTTTACATGTGTATTTGCAAGTTTACATTACAATTCATCAAACTCTTGAAACCAAGTCAGTTCTGACCTGAAACAACATGAAATGTTGTAAAATTGCATTTGTAAGCATATGTAATGCAGTTGAGCACATCTAACTTTACAGAATGAAGATATTGCAAAAGCATCCAAATCAAGCTTCTCTCAGCTTGATATGCTTCCACACCATACATAAGGGCATTCTCTATCATAGGTGAAGAGTTTACATGTGTATTTGCAAGTTTACATTACAATTCATCAAACTCTTGAAACCAAGTCAGTTCTGACCTGAAACAACATGAAATGTTGTAAAATTGCATTTGTAAGCATATGTAATGCAGTTGAGCACATCTAACTTTACAGAATGAAGATATTGCAAAACCATCCAAATCAAGCTTCTCTCAGCTTGATATGCTTCCACACTGTACTTAAGGGCATTCTCTATCATAGGTGATGAGTTTACATGTGTATTTGCAAGTTTACATTACAATTCATCAAACTCTTGAAACCAAGTCAGTTCTGACCTGAAACAACATGAAATGCTGTAAAATTGCATTTGTAAGCATATGTAATGCAGTTGAGCACATCTAACTTTACAGAATGAAGATATTGCAAAACCATCCAAATCAAGCTTCTCTCAGCTTGATATGCTTCCACACTGTACTTAAGGGCATTCTCTGTATAAGGTGAAGAGTTTACATGTGTATTTGCAAGTTTACATTACAATTCATCAAACTCTTGAAACCAAGTCAGTTCTGACCTGAAACAACATGAAATGTTGTAAAATTGCATTTGTAAGCATATGTAATGCAGTTGAGCACATCTAACTTTACAGAATGAAGATATTGCAAAACCATCCAAATCAAGCTTCTCTCAGCTTGATATGCTTCCACACTGTACTTAAGGGCATTCTCTGTATAAGGTGAAGAGTTTACATGTGTATTTGCAAGTTTACATTACAATTCATTAAACTCTTGAAACCAAGTCAGTTCTGACCTGAAACAACATGAAATGTTGTAAAATTGCATTTGTAAGCATATGTAATGCAGTTGAGCACATCTAACTTTACAGAATGAAGATATTGCAAAAGCATCCAAATCAAGCTTCTCTCAGCTTGATATGCTTCCACACCATACATAAGGGCATTCTCTATCATAGGTGAAGAGATTACATGTGTATTTGCAAGTTTACATTACAATTCATCAAACTCTTGAAACCAAGTCAGTTCTGGCCTGAAACAACATGAAATGTTGTAAAATTGCATTTGTAAGCATATGTAATGCAGTTGAGCACATCTAACTTTACAGAATGAAGATATTGCAAAACCATCCAAATCAAGCTTCTCTCAGCTTGATATGCTTCCACACCATACATAAGGGCATTCTCTATCATAGGTGAAGAGTTTACATGTGTATTTGCAAGTTTACATTACAATTCATCAAACTCTTGAAACCAAGTCAGTTCTGACCTGAAACAACATGAAATGTTGTAAAATTGCATTTGTAAGCATATGTAATGCAGTTGAGCACATCTAACTTTACAGAATGAAGATATTGCAAAACCATCCAAATCAAGCTTCTCTCAGCTTGATATGCTTCCACACCATACATAAGGGCATTCTCTATTATAGGTGAAGAGTATACATGTGTATTTGCAAGTTTACATTACAATTCATCAAACTCTTGAAACCAAGACAGTTCTGACCTGAAACAACATGAAATGTTGTAAAATTGCATTTGTAAGCATATGTAATGCAGTTGAGCACATCTAACTTTACAGAATGAAGATATTGCAAAACCATCCAAATCAAGCTTCTCTCAGCTGGATATGCTTCCACACCATACATAAGGGCATTCTCTATCATAGGTGATGAGTTTACATGTGTATTTGCAAGTTTACATTACAATTCATCAAACTCTTGAAACCAAGTCAGTTCTGACCTGAAACAACATGAAATGTTGTAAAATTGCATTTGTAAGCATATGTAATGCAGTTGAGCACATCTAACTTTACAGAATGAAGATATTGCAAAAGCATCCAAATCAAGCTTCTCTCAGCTTGATATGCTTCCACACCATACATAAGGGCATTCTCTATCATAGGTGAAGAGTTTACATGTGTATTTGCAAGTTTACATTACAATTCATCAAACTCTTGAAACCAAGTCAGTTCTGACCTGAAACAACATGAAATGTTGTAAAATTGCATTTGTAAGCATATGTAATGCAGTTGAGCACATCTAACTTTACAGAATGAAGATATTGCAAAACCATCCAAATCAAGCTTCTCTCAGCTTGATATGCTTCCACACTGTACTTAAGGGCATTCTCTGTATAAGGTGAAGAGTTTACATGTGTATTTGCAAGTTTACATTACAATTCATCAAACTCTTGAAACCAAGTCAGTTCTGACCTGAAACAACATGAAATGTTGTAAAATTGCATTTGTAAGCATATGTAATGCAGTTGAGCACATCTAACTTTACAGAATGAAGATATTGCAAAACCATCCAAATCAAGCTTCTCTCAGCTTGATATGCTTCCACACCATACATAAGGGCATTCTCTATCATAGGTGAAGAGATTACATGTGTATTTGCAAGTTTACATTACAATTCATCAAACTCTTGAAACCAAGTCAGTTCTGGCCTGAAACAACATGAAATGTTGTAAAATTGCATTTGTAAGCATATGTAATGCAGTTGAGCACATCTAACTTTACAGAATGAAGATATTGCAAAACCATCCAAATCAAGCTTCTCTCAGCTTGATATGCTTCCACACCATACATAAGGGCATTCTCTATCATAGGTGAAGAGTTTACATGTGTATTTGCAAGTTTACATTACAATTCATCAAACTCTTGAAACCAAGTCAGTTCTGACCTGAAACAACATGAAATGTTGTAAAATTGCATTTGTAAGCATATGTAATGCAGTTGAGCACATCTAACTTTACAGAATGAAGGTATTGCAAAAGCATCCAAATCAAGCTTCTCTCAGCTTGATATGCTTCCACACTGTACTTAAGGGCATTCTCTATCATAGGTGAAGAGTTTACATGTGTATTTGCAAGTTTACATTACAATTCATCAAACTCTTGAAACCAAGTCAGTTCTGACCTGAAACAACATGAAATGTTGTAAAATTGCATTTGTAAGCATATGTAATGCAGTTGAGCACATCTAACTTTACAGAATGAAGATATTGCAAAACCATCCAAATCAAGCTTCTCTCAGCTTGATATGCTTCCACACCATACATAAGGGCATTCTCTATCATAGGTGAAGAGTTTACATGTGTATTTGCAAGTTTACATTACAATTCATCAAACTCTTGAAACCAAGTCAGTTCTGACCTGAAACAACATGAAATGTTGTAAAATTGCATTTGTAAGCATATGTAATGCAGTTGAGCACATCTAACTTTACAGAATGAAGATATTGCAAAAGCATCCAAATCAAGCTTCTCTCAGCTTGATATGCTTCCACACTGTACTTAAGGGCATTCTCTATCATAGGTGAAGAGTTTACATGTGTATTTGCAAGTTTACATTACAATTCATCAAACTCTTGAAACCAAGTCAGTTCTGACCTGAAACAACATGAAATGTTGTAAAATTGCATTTGTAAGCATATGTAATGCAGTTGAGCACATCTAACTTTACAGAATGAAGATATTGCAAAACCATCCAAATCAAGCTTCTCTCAGCTTGATATGCTTCCACACTGTACTTAAGGGCATTCTCTATATAAGGTGAAGAGTTTACATGTGTATTTGCAAGTTTACATTACAATTCATCAAACTCTTGAAACCAAGTCAGTTCTGACCTGAAACAACATGAAATGCTGTAAAATTGCATTTGTAAGCATATGTAATGCAGTTGAGCACATCTAACTTTACAGAATGAAGATATTGCAAAACCATCCAAATCAAGCTTCTCTCAGCTTGATATGCTTCCACACTGTACTTAAGGGCATTCTCTGTATAAGGTGAAGAGTTTACATGTGTATTTGCAAGTTTACATTACAATTCATCAAACTCTTGAAACCAAGTCAGTTCTGGCCTGAAACAACATTAAATGTTGTAAAATTGCATTTGTAAGCATATGTAATGCAGTTGAGCACATCTAACTTTACAGAATGAAGATATTGCAAAACCATCCAAATCAAGCTTCTCTCAGCTTGATATGCTTCCACACCATACATAAGGGCATTCTCTATCATAGGTGAAGAGTTTACATGTGTATTTGCAAGTTTACATTACAATTCATCAAACTCTTGAAACCAAGTCAGTTCTGACCTGAAACAACATGAAATGTTGTAAAATTGCATTTGTAAGCATATGTAATGCAGTTGAGCACATCTAACTTTACAGAATGAAGATATTGCAAAACCATCCAAATCAAGCTTCTCTCAGCTTGATATGCTTCCACACCATACATAAGGGCATTCTCTATCATAGGTGAAGAGTTTACATGTGTATTTGCAAGTTTACATTACAATTCATCAAACTCTTGAAACCAAGTCAGTTCTGACCTGAAACAACATGAAATGTTGTAAAATTGCATTTGTAAGCATGTGTAATGCAGTTGAGCACATCTAACTTTACAGAATGAAGATATTGCAAAACCATCCAAATCAAGCTTCTCTCAGCTTGATATGCTTCCACACCATACATAAGGGCATTCTCTATCATAGGTGAAGAGTTTACATGTGTATTTGCAAGTTTACATTACAATTCATCAAACTCTTGAAACCAAGTCAGTTCTGACCTGAAACAACATGAAATGTTGTAAAATTGCATTTGTAAGCATATGTAATGCAGTTGAGCACATCTAACTTTACAGAATGAAGATATTGCAAAACCATCCAAATCAAGCTTCTCTCAGCTTGATATGCTTCCACACTGTACTTAAGGGCATTCTCTGTATAAGGTGAAGAGTTTACATGTGTATTTGCAAGTTTACATTACAATTCATCAAACTCTTGAAACCAAGTCAGTTCTGACCTGAAACAACATGAAATGTTGTAAAATTGCATTTGTAAGCATATGTAATGCAGTTGAGCACATCTAACTTTACAGAATGAAGATATTGCAAAACCATCCAAATCAAGCTTCTCTCAGCTTGATATGCTTCCACACCATACATAAGGGCATTCTCTATCATAGGTGAAGAGTTTACATGTGTATTTGCAAGTTTACATTACAATTCATCAAACTCTTGAAACCAAGTCAGTTCTGACCTGAAACAACATGAAATGTTGTAAAATTGCATTTGTAAGCATATGTAATGCAGTTGAGCACATCTAACTTTACAGAATGAAGATATTGCAAAACCATCCAAATCAAGCTTCTCTCAGCTTGATATGCTTCCACACTGTACTTAAGGGCATTCTCTGTATAAGGTGAAGAGTTTACATGTGTATTTGCAAGTTTACATTACAATTCATCAAACTCTTGAAACCAAGTCAGTTCTGACCTGAAACAACATGAAATGTTGTAAAATTGCATTTGTAAGCATATGTAATGCAGTTGAGCACATCTAACTTTACAGAATGAAGATATTGCAAAACCATCCAAATCAAGCTTCTCTCAGCTTGATATGCTTCCACACTGTACTTAAGGGCATTCTCTGTATAAGGTGAAGAGTTTACATGTGTATTTGCAAGTTTACATTACAATTCATCAAACTCTTGAAACCAAGTCAGTTCTGACCTGAAACAACATGAAATGTTGTAAAATTGCATTTGTAAGCATATGTAATGCAGTTGAGCACATCTAACTTTACAGAATGAAGATATTGCAAAACCATCCAAATCAAGCTTCTCTCAGCTTGATATGCTTCCACACTGTACTTAAGGGCATTCTCTGTATAAGGTGAAGAGTTTACATGTGTATTTGCAAGTTTACATTACAATTCATCAAACTCTTGAAACCAAGTCAGTTCTGACCTGAAACAACATGAAATGTTGTAAAATTGCATTTGTAAGCATATGTAATGCAGTTGAGCACATCTAACTTTACAGAATGAAGATATTGCAAAACCATCCAAATCAAGCTTCTCTCAGCTTGATATGCTTCCACACTGTACTTAAGGGCATTCTCTGTATAAGGTGAAGAGTTTACATGTGTATTTGCAAGTTTACATTACAATTCATCAAACTCTTGAAACCAAGTCAGTTCTGACCTGAAACAACATGAAATGTTGTAAAATTGCATTTGTAAGCATATGTAATGCAGTTGAGCACATCTAACTTTACAGAATGAAGATATTGCAAAACCATCCAAATCAAGCTTCTCTCAGCTTGATATGCTTCCACACTGTACTTAAGGGCATTCTCTGTATAAGGTGAAGAGTTTACATGTGTATTTGCAAGTTTACATTACAATTCATCAAACTCTTGAAACCAAGTCAGTTCTGACCTGAAACAACATGAAATGCTGTAAAATTGCATTTGTAAGCATATGTAATGCAGTTGAGCACATCTAACTTTACAGAATGAAGATATTGCAAAACCATCCAAATCAAGCTTCTCTCAGCTTGATATGCTTCCACACTGTACTTAAGGGCATTCTCTGTATAAGGTGAAGAGTTTACATGTGTATTTGCAAGTTTACATTACAATTCATCAAACTCTTGAAACCAAGTCAGTTCTGGCCTGAAACAACATGAAATGTTGTAAAATTGCATTTGTAAGCATATGTAATGCAGTTGAGCACATCTAACTTTACAGAATGAAGATATTGCAAAACCATCCAAATCAAGCTTCTCTCAGCTTGATATGCTTCCACACCATACATAAGGGCATTCTCTATCATAGGTGAAGAGTTTACATGTGTATTTGCAAGTTTACATTACAATTCATCAAACTCTTGAAACCAAGTCAGTTCTGACCTGAAACAACATGAAATGTTGTAAAATTGCATTTGTAAGCATATGTAATGCAGTTGAGCACATCTAACTTTACAGAATGAAGATATTGCAAAACCATCCAAATCAAGCTTCTCTCAGCTTGATATGCTTCCACACCATACATAAGGGCATTCTCTATCATAGGTGAAGAGTTTACATGTGTATTTGCAAGTTTACATTACAATTCATCAAACTCTTGAAACCAAGTCAGTTCTGACCTGAAACAACATGAAATGTTGTAAAATTGCATTTGTAAGCATGTGTAATGCAGTTGAGCACATCTAACTTTACAGAATGAAGATATTGCAAAACCATCCAAATCAAGCTTCTCTCAGCTTGATATGCTTCCACACCATACATAAGGGCATTCTCTATCATAGGTGAAGAGTTTACATGTGTATTTGCAAGTTTACATTACAATTCATCAAACTCTTGAAACCAAGTCAGTTCTGACCTGAAACAACATGAAATGTTGTAAAATTGCATTTGTAAGCATATGTAATGCAGTTGAGCACATCTAACTTTACAGAATGAAGATATTGCAAAACCATCCAAATCAAGCTTCTCTCAGCTTGATATGCTTCCACACTGTACTTAAGGGCATTCTCTGTATAAGGTGAAGAGTTTACATGTGTATTTGCAAGTTTACATTACAATTCATCAAACTCTTGAAACCAAGTCAGTTCTGACCTGAAACAACATGAAATGTTGTAAAATTGCATTTGTAAGCATATGTAATGCAGTTGAGCACATCTAACTTTACAGAATGAAGATATTGCAAAACCATCCAAATCAAGCTTCTCTCAGCTTGATATGCTTCCACACCATACATAAGGGCATTCTCTATCATAGGTGAAGAGTTTACATGTGTATTTGCAAGTTTACATTACAATTCATCAAACTCTTGAAACCAAGTCAGTTCTGACCTGAAACAACATGAAATGTTGTAAAATTGCATTTGTAAGCATATGTAATGCAGTTGAGCACATCTAACTTTACAGAATGAAGATATTGCAAAACCATCCAAATCAAGCTTCTCTCAGCTTGATATGCTTCCACACTGTACTTAAGGGCATTCTCTGTATAAGGTGAAGAGTTTACATGTGTATTTGCAAGTTTACATTACAATTCATCAAACTCTTGAAACCAAGTCAGTTCTGACCTGAAACAACATGAAATGTTGTAAAATTGCATTTGTAAGCATATGTAATGCAGTTGAGCACATCTAACTTTACAGAATGAAGATATTGCAAAACCATCCAAATCAAGCTTCTCTCAGCTTGATATGCTTCCACACTGTACTTAAGGGCATTCTCTGTATAAGGTGAAGAGTTTACATGTGTATTTGCAAGTTTACATTACAATTCATCAAACTCTTGAAACCAAGTCAGTTCTGACCTGAAACAACATGAAATGTTGTAAAATTGCATTTGTAAGCATATGTAATGCAGTTGAGCACATCTAACTTTACAGAATGAAGATATTGCAAAACCATCCAAATCAAGCTTCTCTCAGCTTGATATGCTTCCACACTGTACTTAAGGGCATTCTCTGTATAAGGTGAAGAGTTTACATGTGTATTTGCAAGTTTACATTACAATTCATCAAACTCTTGAAACCAAGTCAGTTCTGACCTGAAACAACATGAAATGTTGTAAAATTGCATTTGTAAGCATATGTAATGCAGTTGAGCACATCTAACTTTACAGAATGAAGATATTGCAAAACCATCCAAATCAAGCTTCTCTCAGCTTGATATGCTTCCACACTGTACTTAAGGGCATTCTCTGTATAAGGTGAAGAGTTTACATGTGTATTTGCAAGTTTACATTACAATTCATCAAACTCTTGAAACCAAGTCAGTTCTGACCTGAAACAACATGAAATGCTGTAAAATTGCATTTGTAAGCATATGTAATGCAGTTGAGCACATCTAACTTTACAGAATGAAGATATTGCAAAACCATCCAAATCAAGCTTCTCTCAGCTTGATATGCTTCCACACTGTACTTAAGGGCATTCTCTGTATAAGGTGAAGAGTTTACATGTGTATTTGCAAGTTTACATTACAATTCATCAAACTCTTGAAACCAAGTCAGTTCTGGCCTGAAACAACATGAAATGTTGTAAAATTGCATTTGTAAGCATATGTAATGCAGTTGAGCACATCTAACTTTACAGAATGAAGATATTGCAAAACCATCCAAATCAAGCTTCTCTCAGCTTGATATGCTTCCACACCATACATAAGGGCATTCTCTATCATAGGTGAAGAGTTTACATGTGTATTTGCAAGTTTACATTACAATTCATCAAACTCTTGAAACCAAGTCAGTTCTGACCTGAAACAACATGAAATGTTGTAAAATTGCATTTGTAAGCATATGTAATGCAGTTGAGCACATCTAACTTTACAGAATGAAGATATTGCAAAACCATCCAAATCAAGCTTCTCTCAGCTTGATATGCTTCCACACCATACATAAGGGCATTCTCTATCATAGGTGAAGAGTTTACATGTGTATTTGCAAGTTTACATTACAATTCATCAAACTCTTGAAACCAAGTCAGTTCTGACCTGAAACAACATGAAATGTTGTAAAATTGCATTTGTAAGCATGTGTAATGCAGTTGAGCACATCTAACTTTACAGAATGAAGATATTGCAAAACCATCCAAATCAAGCTTCTCTCAGCTTGATATGCTTCCACACCATACATAAGGGCATTCTCTATCATAGGTGAAGAGTTTACATGTGTATTTGCAAGTTTACATTACAATTCATCAAACTCTTGAAACCAAGTCAGTTCTGACCTGAAACAACATGAAATGTTGTAAAATTGCATTTGTAAGCATATGTAATGCAGTTGAGCACATCTAACTTTACAGAATGAAGATATTGCAAAACCATCCAAATCAAGCTTCTCTCAGCTTGATATGCTTCCACACTGTACTTAAGGGCATTCTCTGTATAAGGTGAAGAGTTTACATGTGTATTTGCAAGTTTACATTACAATTCATCAAACTCTTGAAACCAAGTCAGTTCTGACCTGAAACAACATGAAATGTTGTAAAATTGCATTTGTAAGCATATGTAATGCAGTTGAGCACATCTAACTTTACAGAATGAAGATATTGCAAAACCATCCAAATCAAGCTTCTCTCAGCTTGATATGCTTCCACACCATACATAAGGGCATTCTCTATCATAGGTGAAGAGTTTACATGTGTATTTGCAAGTTTACATTACAATTCATCAAACTCTTGAAACCAAGTCAGTTCTGACCTGAAACAACATGAAATGTTGTAAAATTGCATTTGTAAGCATATGTAATGCAGTTGAGCACATCTAACTTTACAGAATGAAGATATTGCAAAACCATCCAAATCAAGCTTCTCTCAGCTTGATATGCTTCCACACTGTACTTAAGGGCATTCTCTGTATAAGGTGAAGAGTTTACATGTGTATTTGCAAGTTTACATTACAATTCATCAAACTCTTGAAACCAAGTCAGTTCTGACCTGAAACAACATGAAATGTTGTAAAATTGCATTTGTAAGCATATGTAATGCAGTTGAGCACATCTAACTTTACAGAATGAAGATATTGCAAAACCATCCAAATCAAGCTTCTCTCAGCTTGATATGCTTCCACACTGTACTTAAGGGCATTCTCTGTATAAGGTGAAGAGTTTACATGTGTATTTGCAAGTTTACATTACAATTCATCAAACTCTTGAAACCAAGTCAGTTCTGACCTGAAACAACATGAAATGTTGTAAAATTGCATTTGTAAGCATATGTAATGCAGTTGAGCACATCTAACTTTACAGAATGAAGATATTGCAAAACCATCCAAATCAAGCTTCTCTCAGCTTGATATGCTTCCACACTGTACTTAAGGGCATTCTCTGTATAAGGTGAAGAGTTTACATGTGTATTTGCAAGTTTACATTACAATTCATCAAACTCTTGAAACCAAGTCAGTTCTGACCTGAAACAACATGAAATGTTGTAAAATTGCATTTGTAAGCATATGTAATGCAGTTGAGCACATCTAACTTTACAGAATGAAGATATTGCAAAACCATCCAAATCAAGCTTCTCTCAGCTTGATATGCTTCCACACTGTACTTAAGGGCATTCTCTGTATAAGGTGAAGAGTTTACATGTGTATTTGCAAGTTTACATTACAATTCATCAAACTCTTGAAACCAAGTCAGTTCTGACCTGAAACAACATGAAATGTTGTAAAATTGCATTTGTAAGCATATGTAATGCAGTTGAGCACATCTAACTTTACAGAATGAAGATATTGCAAAACCATCCAAATCAAGCTTCTCTCAGCTTGATATGCTTCCACACTGTACTTAAGGGCATTCTCTGTATAAGGTGAAGAGTTTACATGTGTATTTGCAAGTTTACATTACAATTCATCAAACTCTTGAAACCAAGTCAGTTCTGACCTGAAACAACATGAAATGTTGTAAAATTGCATTTGTAAGCATATGTAATGCAGTTGAGCACATCTAACTTTACAGAATGAAGATATTGCAAAACCATCCAAATCAAGCTTCTCTCAGCTTGATATGCTTCCACACTGTACTTAAGGGCATTCTCTGTATAAGGTGAAGAGTTTACATGTGTATTTGCAAGTTTACATTACAATTCATCAAACTCTTGAAACCAAGTCAGTTCTGACCTGAAACAACATGAAATGTTGTAAAATTGCATTTGTAAGCATATGTAATGCAGTTGAGCACATCTAACTTTACAGAATGAAGATATTGCAAAACCATCCAAATCAAGCTTCTCTCAGCTTGATATGCTTCCACACTGTACTTAAGGGCATTCTCTGTATAAGGTGAAGAGTTTACATGTGTATTTGCAAGTTTACATTACAATTCATCAAACTCTTGAAACCAAGTCAGTTCTGACCTGAAACAACATGAAATGTTGTAAAATTGCATTTGTAAGCATATGTAATGCAGTTGAGCACATCTAACTTTACAGAATGAAGATATTGCAAAACCATCCAAATCAAGCTTCTCTCAGCTTGATATGCTTCCACACTGTACTTAAGGGCATTCTCTGTATAAGGTGAAGAGTTTACATGTGTATTTGCAAGTTTACATTACAATTCATCAAACTCTTGAAACCAAGTCAGTTCTGACCTGAAACAACATGAAATGTTGTAAAATTGCATTTGTAAGCATATGTAATGCAGTTGAGCACATCTAACTTTACAGAATGAAGATATTGCAAAACCATCCAAATCAAGCTTCTCTCAGCTTGATATGCTTCCACACTGTACTTAAGTGCATTCTCTGTATAAGGTGAAGAGTTTACATGTGTATTTGCAAGTTTACATTACAATTCATCAAACTCTTGAAACCAAGTCAGTTCTGACCTGAAACAACATGAAATGTTGTAAAATTGCATTTGTAAGCATATGTAATGCAGTTGAGCACATCTAACTTTACAGAATGAAGATATTGCAAAACCATCCAAATCAAGCTTCTCTCAGCTTGATATGCTTCCACACTGTACTTAAGGGCATTCTCTGTATAAGGTGAAGAGTTTACATGTGTATTTGCAAGTTTACATTACAATTCATCAAACTCTTGAAACCAAGTCAGTTCTGACCTGAAACAACATGAAATGTTGTAAAATTGCATTTGTAAGCATATGTAATGCAGTTGAGCACATCTAACTTTACAGAATGAAGATATTGCAAAACCATCCAAATCAAGCTTCTCTCAGCTTGATATGCTTCCACACTGTACTTAAGGGCATTCTCTGTATAAGGTGAAGAGTTTACATGTGTATTTGCAAGTTTACATTACAATTCATCAAACTCTTGAAACCAAGTCAGTTCTGACCTGAAACAACATGAAATGTTGTAAAATTGCATTTGTAAGCATATGTAATGCAGTTGAGCACATCTAACTTTACAGAATGAAGATATTGCAAAAGCATCCAAATCAAGCTTCTCTCAGCTTGATATGCTTCCACACTCATACATAGGGCATTTATTTGCAAAGTTTACATTTACAATTCATCAAACTCTTGAAACCAGTCAGTTCTGACCTGAAACAACATGAAATGTTGTAAAATTGCATTTGTAAGCATATGTAATGCAGTTGAGCACATCTAACTTTACAGAATGAAGATATTGCAAAAACCATCCAAATCAAGCTTCTCTCAGCTTGATATGCTTCCACCCTTCTCTCAGCTTGATATGCTTCCACACCATACATAAGGGCATTCTCTATCATAGGTGAAGAGTTTACATGTGTATTTGCAAGTTTACATTACAATTCATCAAACTCTTGAAACCAAGTCAGTTCTGACCTGAAACAACATGAAATGTTGTAAAATTGCATTTGTAAGCATATGTAATGCAGTTGAGCACATCTAACTTTACAGAATGAAGATATTGCAAAACCATCCAAATCAAGCTTCTCTCAGCTTGATATGCTTCCACACCATACATAAGGGCATTCTCTATCATTGGTGAAGAGTTTACATGTGTATTTGCAAGTTTACATTACAATTCATCAAACTCTTGAAACCAAGTCAGTTCTGACCTGAAACAACATGAAATGCTGTAAAATTGCATTTGTAAGCATATGTAATGCAGTTGAGCACATCTAACTTTACAGAATGAAGATATTGCAAAAGCATCCAAATCAAGCTTCTCTCAGCTTGATATGCTTCCACACCATACATAAGGGCATTCTCTATCATAGGTGAAGAGTTTACATGTGTATTTGCAAGTTTACATTACAATTCATCAAACTCTTGAAACCAAGTCAGTTCTGACCTGAAACAACATGAAATGTTGTAAAATTGCATTTGTAAGCATATGTAATGCAGTTGAGCACATCTAACTTTACAGAATGAAGATATTGCAAAACCATCCAAATCAAGCTTCTCTCAGCTTGATATGCTTCCACACTGTACTTAAGGGCATTCTCTGTATAAGGTGAAGAGTTTACATGTGTATTTGCAAGTTTACATTACAATTCATCAAACTCTTGAAACCAAGTCAGTTCTGACCTGAAACAACATGAAATGTTGTAAAATTGCATTTGTAAGCATATGTAATGCAGTTGAGCACATCTAACTTTACAGAATGAAGATATTGCAAAACCATCCAAATCAAGCTTCTCTCAGCTTGATATGCTTCCACACTGTACTTAAGGGCATTCTCTGTATAAGGTGAAGAGTTTACATGTGTATTTGCAAGTTTACATTACAATTCATCAAACTCTTGAAACCAAGTCAGTTCTGACCTGAAACAACATGAAATGTTGTAAAATTGCATTTGTAAGCATATGTAATGCAGTTGAGCACATCTAACTTTACAGAATGAAGATATTGCAAAACCATCCAAATCAAGCTTCTCTCAGCTTGATATGCTTCCACACTGTACTTAAGGGCATTCTCTGTATAAGGTGAAGAGTTTACATGTGTATTTGCAAGTTTACATTACAATTCATCAAACTCTTGAAACCAAGTCAGTTCTGACCTGAAACAACATGAAATGTTGTAAAATTGCATTTGTAAGCATATGTAATGCAGTTGAGCACATCTAACTTTACAGAATGAAGATATTGCAAAACCATCCAAATCAAGCTTCTCTCAGCTTGATATGCTTCCACACTGTACTTAAGGGCATTCTCTGTATAAGGTGAAGAGTTTACATGTGTATTTGCAAGTTTACATTACAATTCATCAAACTCTTGAAACCAAGTCAGTTCTGACCTGAAACAACATGAAATGTTGTAAAATTGCATTTGTAAGCATATGTAATGCAGTTGAGCACATCTAACTTTACAGAATGAAGATATTGCAAAACCATCCAAATCAAGCTTCTCTCAGCTTGATATGCTTCCACACTGTACTTAAGGGCATTCTCTGTATAAGGTGAAGAGTTTACATGTGTATTTGCAAGTTTACATTACAATTCATCAAACTCTTGAAACCAAGTCAGTTCTGACCTGAAACAACATGAAATGTTGTAAAATTGCATTTGTAAGCATATGTAATGCAGTTGAGCACATCTAACTTTACAGAATGAAGATATTGCAAAACCATCCAAATCAAGCTTCTCTCAGCTTGATATGCTTCCACACTGTACTTAAGGGCATTCTCTGTATAAGGTGAAGAGTTTACATGTGTATTTGCAAGTTTACATTACAATTCATCAAACTCTTGAAACCAAGTCAGTTCTGACCTGAAACAACATGAAATGTTGTAAAATTGCATTTGTAAGCATATGTAATGCAGTTGAGCACATCTAACTTTACAGAATGAAGATATTGCAAAACCATCCAAATCAAGCTTC